>NC_137800.1:16114375-16316123 GCF_963383645.1 Muscardinus avellanarius | reverse complement strand
TTTTGAAATACTAGGGATTGAACCCAGGGGCATTCTATCTCCGAGCTACACCCCTGACTCCATTGTTTTATTCTTTTTTTTTTTTTTTTTTTTCGGTACTAGGGATTGAACCCAGGGGCATTCTACTTCCGAGTTACACCCCCAGCCCTATTTTTTATTCTTCCTTTTGAAATGGGGTCTCACTAAGTTGTGGAGGGCCTCACTAAGTAGCTGAGTCTGGCCACGGTGAACTTGTAATCCTTCTTTCTCAGCCTCCCAAGTACTGGGCTTACAAGCGTGTGCCACCACGCCTAGCTTTAGTCTTTATTTTGAAACAGGGTTTCACTAAGTTGTGGAGGGCCTCCCTAACATGCCGAGGCTGGCCACAAACCTGTGATCCTCCAGTCTCAGCCTCCCAGGTACTGGGATCACAGGCATGCGCCACCTCGCCCGGCTTTAGTGGATTTATTAACCACAGAGTAAAGGACATTTCATTATACAGAACCAAAAAAAGACAAAAGCCCTTTTGGCCTAACACGAATGTTCTCCCACATAAACTATAATATGCGGGGTCATGAAGACGGACGGAGAAAAGCAGTAACAGATTTAGAGGACAGTTTAGGACAAATGGCTCCCCAAAATGAACGTGGCCTGGTCACTTTGTGGACAGAGGGAGTGAAGAAAGATGGATTGATTATGGCTCCCATTTATCCAGCCGCTAAGCCAGTGTGACCGTCAGAAATGCAGGCAAAACAAATACCGGGTGACACCAAACACACTTACCCAGGCAGCAAATCAAGACGTGAGCTACTGCCGGGCGTGGTGGCGCACGCTTGTCATCCCCGCGCTTGGGAGGCGGAGACAGGACGATCGCGCAGGTTCGAAGCCAGCCGCGCTGGCTTAAGAGACCCTGTTTCCAAAAATAAAATAGGTCTGGGAGCGTAGCCCGGAGGTAGAAGGGCTTCCAGGAACCCCAGTACCACCAAAAAGAAGTGAGCTACTTGTAAGAAGGGACTCCCGTGAAAGAGTCCGTAACAAATGAATTAAAGTCCACCTTCTGAGATGTCCTTCTAAACAGAGAAAATTGGGCCCACATCCAGAACCCCGATGTTCATACTTGAAAGCAGACTGCACTGTTCGTTGGATATTGGTACATTACAGTCACAGGTTTTGCATCCAGAAGAAATGTCTGAGTCAAGATGTAATGATTATATCGGATATGTCAAAAGCGTCCAAATTCTTTCATATTAATTAAAAAGAAATTGTGGAGTTGCTTTTTGTGGGATGGCGGTGGTACTGGGGATTGAACCCAGGGGCATTTTACCTCTGAGCTACACCCACCTAGCCCTGTTCTATTTTTTATTTTGAAACAGAGTTTCATTAGGTTTGCAAAGACTCTTGCTAAGTTGCTAGGTCTGGCCTTGGACCTGCCATCCTCCTGTCTCAGCCTCCCAAGTACTGAGAGTACAGGCGTATGCCACCACACCTGGCTATGGAGATGCTCTAGTTAGTGTGATGTTGAAAATCTTGAATTTGTCAAATATAACAAACTTTCAGGGAAATAGAGTCCCAAAGTTGAGTATTCACAGTCTGTTCCAAACAGTTTCCCGGGTCCATGCCTAATGGACTATTACAGGATCACTTGAATGTCTTAGAAACTTAGAATCTAAGAAGGACCTCGCTTGCAATGACTTCTGTTCTATGATCATAAAGGTCTGGCGATGGCAGTCTCTCCACCCCCTTGTTCACAGGGGACACATCCCAAGACCTGCAGTAGATGCCTGACACCCCAAATAACACCAAACCCTAAATATGCTATGCTTCGTCCTACCCATACATACTTGTGATAAAGTTCAACTTAATATAAATTAAGCCCAGTGAGCGATTAACAATAACTGAAAATAAAATAGGACAATTATAATGATATACTGTAATAAAAGGTATTTGAGACATATGAATTAATTCTGGCATTCCCCCATTTAATATTTCCCAACCTTGGTTGGATCACAGGTAGAACCTCAGAAATCAAAACTGCAGGAAGGGGGGGGACCAGAGTACGAAGCTAAGTTCTCACAGCAAATACAGGACAGTGGTTTCCTGTAGTATGGTCTCTGGACACCACACACAGGGGGCTACTCCGGGGGCTCACCTTTTTTCCTCTTTCTCTAGCTCCGGCTTCTCAAGCTGTTGTTTATTTTCCTTCAGGAAGACTTCGTCCTCTCCGCTCTCAGCGAGAGGCCCAGGGGAAAGTGTCATTGAGCTAGCGCCAGGCCTCCCCGAGGAAGCTTTCCAGGTTTCATCCCAAACGCTCTCTGTTGAACTCACTGAATTACATGAAACAGCCACTGAGCTGTGATGGCTTGGCACTTTGGAAAACTCTTGGCTTCTAGGAGGCTCTGTCCTTTCTAGGCATGTCTCAAAATCTGCAGGATGCTGGCTTTCTCTCTTCTCTCCTCCTGTCCACAAGATCTCGACCCCCTGAAATCCCACATGCTTGGTGCGGCCAGCGCGTCCCATGGAGCCCCGATCACAACCCCCCGTGTGCTCTCTCCTGACACCACCCGCGGAGTTGTATGCCACTGCTGAGCTCCGCCGGGAGGACATGGGACCAGCTGGCTCCTGCACACAGACAGCTCCCTTTCTCCCATTTTTAGTGTGCTGGGGGAGCTCTGCCTCATTTTCTCCAGTTAGCAGAGCTGTCAGATCTTTCTGGATGCTCAAATAAACGTTTTCCTCCGTCGTTCCGTCGACTGAAAGAGGTCTGTCTGGTGACTGCCGGTGGGCTCTCCGTGTCTTCCCTCGGGCAGTGTCTGGCTGTTTTTCCACCTGCCGAACTGAAGCGCTAGGAAGAGCATCTTTTTCCAGTACCTTCGTAGCTTGTAGTGTTCCAGATGCTATTCTGGCTTCTGTGGCTTTCAGAGCAGAAATCAAAGAGTCAATAGGCTGTAAACTTTGTTCCTTGAGGTGACTGTGAGAGGGGCCCTCTCGGACATCTTTTGGTCCTTCTATAACACTTTGGCACCCAGAGTCTGGGCCAGGAACACGGACCGCCTGCTCCCCCGGTGGGCGGCATGGCAGACACTCTGCGTCAAACACCACAGAGGCCCTCAGGCCTTCTCTGCCTTCCTCCATGGTCCCATATTCTGGAAATTCATTGGTGACGTTTGGTGGGAGTAAAGTGCTTCCTCCATGATCACCTGCGGAAACAGCAGAGGACAAGCATGACTTTTTGTGTACCCCAGGGTCCAGGACGCAGTGGTAAGCGGCCACACACTATAGGCAATCCACGCTACTCACTGAATTCTTTTACTAACTCCATTCATCCAACACCCTGTAACACTGACTTCTCATAACCTTGCGGCTGTCCCCTTTGACTTAGCTTCCATGCACAAAAGGTTCATCACAAGCTGGGCGTGGTGGCGCTCACTTGTAATCCCAGCACTTGGGAGGCTGGGACAGGAGGATCACAGCCAGCCTCGGCGACTACTTAGTGAGGCCCTATGCAACTCAATGAGATCCTGTTTCAAAATAAAGAGTAAAAAATAGGGCTAGGGGTTTAGCTCGGAGATAGAATGCCCCTGAATTCCATCCCTAGTACCACAAAAAAAAAAAAGTTTCAGCCAGGCGTGGTAGCACAGGCTTGTAATCCCTGTGCTTGAGAGGCGGAGACAGGAGGATCGCACAGGTTCAAAGCCACCTCAACTACTTAGTGAGGCTTTCAGTAACTTAGTGAGACCTTGTTTCCAAATAAAGTATAAAATGGGCCTGGTAGTATAGCCCAGAGGTAGAAAAGCCCCTGGGTTCTACACCGGGTACCACACACACACACAAAAAAAAGTTTCAGCACAATGCACGCAATCCAATGACACATGGCATATTTAATCATGCTTCTGATAAAGTCCCACACATGAGGATACAGGAACTCAGCTGCTTCCGGCAAAAAAGAGCTTAAAAGAGGGATAAGTGTCACCTTTCAAATACCAAGGGTGAAGCCGCAACCAAAACACTTATCTGGGGCCCTACACCAAATAGTCTTATGATCTGTCGTAGGATTTTTTCACAAAGCCTCAGAAAGAAAGAACAACATTTCAAGACAGTAAATAATTTTTTTTGGCAGCAAGTCTTCCCTTCACTGTTGGACTTCTTGTGGGGGGAAAAAGCTTTCAAAACAACCCTGAAAAATGAGAATGAAGCCAAAATTGAATAGGAAACTAAATGCGTTGAGAAAGAATTCTAGAACCGCCAAAGTATAACAATTTATTTATCATTTATTTTTTAAATTCACAAAGAAAAGTTCCATATACTTATCTATACAAACATATCATGAAATTTTCTTATCTGTATACACCGTGGGATGGCGAGATTAAGCTAATTCACACATCCATTACTTCATATTTGTTTTTGTGCATGGTGGAAGCGCATAAAATCCATTCTCTTAGCAATGTTCAAGTTTACCATACATGGTTATTAACTGCCTGGATAACAGCAGAACTCCTGAATTCATTCCTCCTGCCTGCAAACACCAACTCCTTTGACACCAACTCCTTCCCAATCCAGGCCCCTTCTCCCATTCCCTGGAAACCACAATTCTACTCCCTGCTTCTAAGAAAACTCATAGAAGTAAAAACTCAACCCAGGGCATTCTACCTCCGAGCTACACCCCCATCCCTATTTTTTATTCTTTATTTGGGAACAGGGTCTCACTGAGTTGCAGAGGGCCTAAGTGGCTGAGGCTGTCCTCCAACCATGATCCTCCTGTCTCAGCCTCCGGAATGCTGGGATAAGAAGCGTGCGCTCCACAGCCGGCTTCATTTGACTTTTTAAGATGGCACATACAGACCACCAGCTGCAGAGAATTCCAATGCTATCTTACGTAGAACTTCAATACATGTGGCAGAAGATATGTAATTAGGATATATCTGCTATAATGAATCAAATGTACGCTTTACCTGAAATGCTAGTGTAAACTGAAAATGGGGACATTCTGATAAACAAAAATCTTTTGGGGCTAATGGGTTCAGTCATATCGACCTTAGCACTCAACTCCTTCTCATCTTGGTTTTGGTGTCTTTGAATCAAGAAAATTCTTGTGTATACTAGAAATATACCGCCCTTTAGGAAAATACGGTGTTCTTTATTTTTTTAAAAAGTGTTCTTTATGTAAAAGAACATGCATTGTTGTTAAACCACCACAGAACTACAACCTTTCTACTTAGTGAAATATTTCATAAGTGTCCAAATATCTACACCAAAAAAAAATAGAACGAAAGACTGAATTCAAGTCATCAAAGAAATGAGATAACTAGGAAACCTGAGTTGACACATAGTATCCCCCTATGTACTAAAACTTGATAAACAATAATGGTTTACCTGAGAGTGTATGGTATTTGAAATTATTTTTTCAAATAATTTGGAATACACACACACACACACACACACACACACGTTTGTTTGTTTTTATTTTTTGCGGGTTTGGGGATGGAGCCCAGGGGCATTCGACCTCTGAGCTACATCCCCTGAGCTACTTTTTTATTCTTTATTTTGAAACAGGGTCTCACTAAGTTGCACAGGGCCTCACTAAGTAGCTGAGGCTGGCCGCGAACCACAATCTTCCGGTCCTAGCCTCCCGAATGCTGGGATTACAAGCGTGCGCCACCACGCCCTGCTTAATTTGGAAGATATTTTAAAAGTTAAATTTGAATCAAGTGCTGATAGAATTTAAGAAGCACCTTTCTATGACAGCAGTATTTACAATTATAATACCTCAACCAGACAGAACAAATAGTATTTAGCTTGCCGAAACCTTTTGTTTTGTTTTGGGTTTTTTGGGTGGTACTGGGAATTGAACTGAGGGGCAGTCTACCTCTGAGCTACAACCCCGGCCCTATTTTATATTTCAT
The DNA here is from genome assembly GCF_963383645.1 of Muscardinus avellanarius. Classification (NCBI taxonomy): domain Eukaryota; kingdom Metazoa; phylum Chordata; class Mammalia; order Rodentia; family Gliridae; genus Muscardinus; species Muscardinus avellanarius. The sequence goes on along the minus strand of NC_137800.1, from coordinate 16,310,244 downwards.
TTTGAAACAAGGTCTCACTAAATTGCAGAGGGCTTCACTAAACTGCTGAGGCTGGCTATGAACCTGGGATCCTCGTGTTTCAGCCTTCCAAGTACTGGGATTATAGGCGGACACCAGCACAACCAGGCTTTGCTGAAATATTTTAAAGATGAAGGAACTTTTCAAACCCTGAATTTGAAAACAAAGACAGCTAGAAACAAGAGGGTAGTATATTAACAATTTAATTTTTTCAGTGGTGAACGCAGTAGGGCCTTTAGTTTTTTTTCTAAGTTACAGTATTTGTTTTAGTATGTTCCCTAATTTTTGCAACAACTATCACCACTACCCCATTCCAAATCATTTTCATCCCCCTAAAATAAACTCCCATATCTATTAGCAGCCATGCCCTCCACTCCCTCGCCTCAGCCCCTGAAAAGTACCATCTACCTTCTGTCTCCATAGATTTTATTCCAGACATTACATATAAATTCATTCATACAATAGTAGCATTTGGGGTTTGGTTTCTTTCACTTAGCACGGTGTGTTTTTAAGGGTCATTCATGTTGCAGCATGTATCAGAACATCATTTATCTTTATAATCAAATAATACTTTATCAGCCAGGCATGGTGGCGCATGCTTGTAATCTCAGTACTTGGGAGGCTGAGACAGGAGGACAGGTTGAGGATAGCCTCAGCAAGTAAGGAGACTCTTAGCAACTTAGCAGGACCCTGTTTCAAAAGAAAAAAAAGAAAAAAACGTTTTTTAAATAGGGCTGGGGTTGTAGTTTTGAGGTAGAATGCTTCTGAGTTTTATCTCCAATATTACACACACAAACAATAATAATGATAATAATAATAATAATGATGATGATGATGATGATGATGATGATAATAATAACAACAGCAATACTTCATCCTATAGAAATACTACATTTTCGTTATCCTTTCATCAGTGTATGGGTATCTGAGTTGTTTCTATTTGGGAGTTACTATAAGTATTGAATTTGTACACAAGTTTCTGCATCTAAATATATCTTCAGTCCTCTTAGGTAAGAATGGAATTTCCTGGTTATATGGTAAATCTATGTGTAATGCTTTAAGGAACAGTAAAATAGTTTTGCAAGCAACTACACGATTTTTATTCCTCCCGTATGTCTAAGGATTCCATGACTGTGCGTGTGTTTTATCATAGACGTCCTAGAGGATATATCAAAGTGGTATCTTTCTATGATTTCAATTTGCATTTCCCTAATGACAGTGACATGACGCCTCTTGTCATGTGTCTATTGGTGGTGGTGTGCATCTGTAGAGACAAGTCTATTCAGATCCTTTGCCCGTTTTATAATTGGGTTGTCTTTTATTATTTAGTCGAAAGAGTTTTTCATATATTTTGAACAGAAGTTTTCAATAAGATCTATACTTTGAAACCATCTTCTTCCATTCTGCGGGCTGTCTTTTCACTTAATGGATGATTCTTTTGAGGCACAACGTTTTTAATGTGGATAAAACCTACTTATATATTTTTCTTTTGTTGTTCACGCATTTAATGTCATATGTTAGAAATCATTGTCTAATTCAGGGACACACAATTTACGCCGGGCGTGGTGGCGCACGCTTGTAATCCCCGCGCTTGGGAGGCGGAGACAGGAGGATCACGCAGGTTCGAAGCCAGCCTCGCTGGCTTAAGAGACCCTGTTTCCAAAAATAGAAAAGTATAAAATAGGTCTGGGAGTGGAGCCCAGAGGTAGAAGGACTTCCGGGAACCCCAGTAGCACCAAAAAAAAAAAAAAAAAAATTATTCCCATTTTCTTCTAAGAGTTTTTACAGTGTTTGCTATTACCTTTAGATTTTTTATGCATTTTGAGTAAATTGATGCATATGATATAAAATAAAGATTTAATGATGCTATTACATGTGGATATCCTGTTGTCCCCAGCACTATCTATTGAAAAGTCCATTCTCTTCTCACTGAACTGCCTTGACGCCCTTGTAGAAAATCCATTGGCCATAAATGTAGAGGTTCTTTGGGACTTCCACTTCGAGGTGCAGCTGATGTCTATCTTTTTTATTTTATTGGTACCCTACAGTGTCACATCATGACGTGGGTTGTGTTGGCCATGGCATATATTCACACAGTACTTGGTGCCCCCCACAGCCCGCTTCCCCTTCTCCCTCCCTCCCAATACTGAGTGTCCAGGTTAACAATGTTACAGTCACATGTATACACATATTCGAATGTAGCTTTTCCATTAATAAGCCTCAGCCCTCTTGCTCCCTTACCCTTCCTTTCTGGCTTTGCTGAGGTTGGTATCTATCTTTATCAGGCCAGTATAACACTGTCTTCATTTCACTTACAGTTTCATGGTAAGTAAAATCTGGAAATAAGAGTCCTCTGACTTTGTTTTTTCTTTCCAAGGTTGTGTTGGCTACTCTGGACCCCTTATATTTCCCATACGAACTTTAGGATCGGCTTATCAGACAGCCGATAGGAACTGATATCTACAGGGTACTGGATTCCTGACCCAACTACTATTACATCTTTAGATCCATGATCCTGGGCTGTCTTTCCATTTATTTAATCTTCATATTCAACAATGTTTAATAGGCTTAAGTGTACAAGTTTTAAACTACTTTTATAAAATTTCACCCCTAAGTATTTTATTATTTTGATATGATCAGTAGAATTATTTTTCCTAGTTTTCATTTCCAGATCATTCATTTCTTACCTACAGAAATAAAATTGGTCTGTATTGGTCATAAATCTTATTACCTTAATGAACTTGTGTTTCAGATCTAATAGTATTTTTATAGATTCTTAGGATTTTTCTATGTACAAAATGTCATCTGTGAATAGATATAGCTTAATTTCCTTTCCAATCCAGTCTACTTTTCTTGTATTCTCATTCATTCTCTCTCTCTCTCTCTCTCTTTCTCTCTCTCTCATTCTCTCTCATTCTCTCTCAATTTTCCTATCAAATATGCTATACCATTGCTTTTAAAGGAGGAGAGAATGGTGGCACACGCTTATAATCCCAGCATTCGGGAGTCTGAGACCGGAGGAACACAGTTCGCCGACAGCCTCAGCTACTACTTAGTGAGGCCCTCTACAACTTAGTGAGACCCGGTTTCAAAATAAAGAATAAAAAATAGGGCAGGGTCTGTAGCTCAGAGGTTGAATGCCCCTGGGTTCCATCCCCAGACCCATAAATAAATAAATAAATAAATAAATAAATAAATAAGAGAAAGAGTTACAACATACACACACACACACACACACACACACACACACACACACACAGACATCTTGAAAAGCTTCTCTTTAATTCTACTTCAATTCTCTCTCCTTAATTAAGCCTTCCGTTGATAATTAAGCCTTCCCTTGATTGCCAACCCTTGAAAGAAATCATCTCTCCTCCTTGAAAATCACAAAAGGACTGCAGCTGTGCAGTACATACCATGTTTAATGTTAGATCACATTTTAACCCTTTAAAAAAACTACAATTTTTAGCCAACTAAAATGCACACCTGTAATCTCAGTACTCGGGAGTCTGAGACAAAAGAATATCAGGTTCGAGACCAGTCCCAGTAACTTAGTGAGACTCTCAACAACCTAATACGACCCTGTTTCGAAACAAAACTTAAAAAGGACTGGGAGTATAACACAGAGGTAGAATTCCCCTAGGTTTAGGTTCAATCCCCAGTACCACAAAAGAAAGGGAGAGAGGGAGGGAGGGATGAGGGAAAAATAAATGTTCTAAGAGTTGAAAGGACCCAATCAAACTAAGCAAAATGTTGTTCAACAAAGTATGAGATCAGAAGCAAAGGCCGGGCGCTGCTGAGTCACCAGGCCATATTTCTAAAAGCAGTAAAGTTAAAAGAGTAAGGAAGAATGGAAAGCCTTCCAGCCACAGCTGCACAGAAACAGCCCTCATGGTCACATCTCCCTCGGTGAGAGCACTTGTCACAGGATTCAGCATAACAGCACAGCCTTCTTTCAAATAAGGCACCTTTTGTTACACAGCAAAGCCAGTTAATTTCTGACATTTGCATTTCTTGTCACCACTGAACGATCTTTAACAACAAACAACACTTTGCAAAGTACTAATTCTGACCTTTTACTTAGAATTTCTCAATTATTCCTTGGAAGTAGTTCCTTCAGAATTCCTATGCGAGGCAATTCTTTTAAAAAAGAAAATATAAATTTTTTTTTACTTTAAGAATTTTTTCTCTCCCCCATCTTACTATAGGGCCATGGATACTCCCCACTACATATCAACTGTTTCCAAAATTCATTCACTCACTCAGCAAACACTTACTGGTTACCTCTGCTATGGACTGAATATACAAGATTCAAAACAGTATTGCCAACTGGGCATGGTGTTGCACACTTATAATCCTAGGACTTGGGAAGCTGAGACAGAATGATCTCAGGTTGAGGCCAGCCTCAGCAACTTAGCAAGGCTCTCAGCAAGGTAGCAAGACTCTATTTCCAAATTAAAAAAAAATAGGGCAAGGGGTGTAGCTCAGAGGTAAATGCCTCTGGGTTCAATCCCCAGCATCACCAAAACAACAACATCATCATCTTCATCACCATCATCATCATCACTGCATTGCCAGAGTCTGATGAATCTCTGGGATGGGAGAAGGACTACCTTGGTAGCAAAGGAAGGATGCTTAGGGGAGGAAGAAAGCAGAATCATGTGAGACATGGTAAGTGCTTGAGCCAGAGAAAGACAGAATGGATGGAACAAAAAAACACAAGGGTAATCCAGGCATGGTGGCGCAGGCCTTAACCCCAAAATGTTGGAGGCTGAGACAGGAGGATCATGGGTTCAAGGCCAGCCTCAGCAACTTAGCGAGAGCCCATTTCTAAATAAATAAATAGAGAGAGAGATAGACAGATAGATAAATGGAGGTAGAATTCCCCTGGTTCAATTCCCAGTACAAAAAAAAAAGAAAAAAAAAATGTCAGCGTTGCTGTATGTCCCAGGACATTCTCCCTCTGCTAGTATCCACACCCGCTTTTCCCTCGCCCCTTCTCATCCGTCTCTAGTTTCCCCCACATCCCCTGTGTGGCCTCATCCAGCCTCTGTGGCCCTGTGACAACCAGCTCGTCAAAGCGTCCCCTTGGCTTCCGCTTCAGTCTGCGTCGATGACTGATGTACGAATCCCACCGCCCGAAACTGTTCTACTCCAGAAGGCCAGGCTGAATTCGTTCTGCCCAAATCTGGTCTCATATCTGTGACAAAGGGACTTGCTAAGTATAAAAAAAGAACTTTAGCACTTACCTAAATATAAACCACACACTAGTAGAATCTGAATTAATAAAGAGCTCAGGGCCTAACTGCGATTCCTTTTGCTCTTATAAGAATGAAAATGTAGTATAAAATGTGTAGGAGTAGGAAGGGAGAGGGAGAAGAAGGATTTTTACATGGGCGAAAAATAGACATTTTGGCAGGGGGTAAAGGGAAGGGAGGGCTTACTAGTTATATTCCATTAAAAGTTGCTCTTTTCTACCAAAAGTCTTATCTGCTGCTTTGTGTATTTGGTCAGATTTCTAATAAACTGTGGCTCCTGTTATTTGGTAAAGGTTCTTTTCTGTGATGAACTATAAACCATTAACTATATATATAATAAAATATGATCACATGCACTGTAGCACTAGGGGTGCTCTGCCTCTGAGCTACGCCCCAGCCTCATTGTTTTTATTTTTATTTTTAAACAGGGTCTCACTAAATTGCTGTGGGCCCCCCTTAGTTGCACTGAGGCTGGCCTTGAACCTGTGATCCCCTATCTCAGCCTCCCACGTACTGGCATTATAGATGCGGGCCACCACGCCAAGTTCACTGATCAAATTTTTAATATTTTTTCTTTTGATCTAATATACTGAGAAAGAAACAGGATCCTTTTGAATGTTAACGAGATCAATCTTCGGATTGCTTTGGGTTGTGTATTAAATAGCCATCTGTTTCTGCAACTGCAGTTCTGGGACAGGATGATAAGATGAGAAAGGAAAATAATTTCTTCAAATCTTGAAGAAATGAGCCTGCTTCCCCAAGAGTGGCTGCGGAGGAATGGGGGTCTTTCTAAAAATGGTTCCCTTGAAGAACCAGTAAATGAGACAAAGTCTCTTTCATTTTGGCTAGCAAATTCTTTCAAATGATATGGTTCAAGAAAAATAAAATAAGTTGAACTATTTGGCACGTTTATCGCAGAATTGGTCCCTGGAAGCTGAAATCTGAATAAAATAAAACAGCTTATTATGATTGATTCTGAGTAACAGGAGGAGGGTTTCCTTAGATAATATGATTGTCACACCATGTCTAGATCCTTCAGAAGAGACACAACAGTGAAATCTCTATCCATTTCCTAAAACCTGTACCCAGAGGTTTGTTGGGGTTTTTTTTTTGTTTGTTTGTTTTGTTTTGTTTTTTTTTTGTGGTACTGGGGATGGAACCCTTCTACCTCCAGGCTACACTCTCAGACCTATTTTATATTTTATTTGGAAACAGGGTCTCTTGAGCCAGAGAGGCTGACTTTGAACCTGCGCCATCCTCCTGTCTCCGCCTCCCAGCCTCCCAAGGGTGGGGATTACAAGAGTGCGCCACCACGCCCAGCTGCCCAGAGTCTTTTAGAGGGACATCTTTGTTTTGTGTTGCCGCCACTGGAATATAAACCCCAGAAAGCAAGAACTTCATTGGGTTTCCTTATCACTATACCCCCAGGACCTAGCAAAAGGGATCCTTTTGTCCCATCCATGAAATTAGAAATGTCCAACAACCAACAGGATGCCAATTCTAACAAAAAGAAAGTGCTCCTTAAACACAAGCAAAGTACCACCCATAAGTGACACCGGTGTTAGCCCCTGTTCCCAAGAACGAGCTGGAGGCCAGGGCTGTGACCAACTTAGAGTCAGCTTATTCTTTCATCTGCACCAAGTATGTGTCAAGCATGGGGAACAGTCACAGACAGGACCACCACCATGGAGCCAAACCCTCAGGAGCCCACAGCCCCGCAACCCCATCTATAAACACTGTCTGCTCCCAAACAAAGGTCAGACGGTGGCCAAGTTCAGCGGAGACCGTCCTGCCCACAGTTATGGCTACTGCACGTGGAATTTTCGATTGATTACTCTCTAAACACTGTGCTAGCCAATATTATAGCCACATGCATATCTGACTATTTCAATTTCAATTTATCAAAATAGAATATTAAGTTCCACAGAGCTCCCCACTTTCTATAGCCAACAGCCCCCATACAGCACTCTACACACACAGAACATTCTCATCATCACAGGAAGTTTGAGGGTGCTGCCCTAGAGTTCATCCTCAGGACGGGCCTGAGGAGGAGCACAGACTGCACTGGGACTCATGAGAAATATAGGCTCCCGGATCATTTTACCCCCCTCCCCCAGCCAGCATCTTCTGGGCTGCCCACCATTACTCAATAAAATATTAGAAGACATGCCCAATTTATAGGCAAATAAGAAGCACGCCTTGCATAGTTAAAAGACCTCAATGCAGTTCCCTTCTAGGTAACTCTAGCCCCTATGCATTTCTCCTATATTCTCATGCATGCAACTACATCTTTATGCATGCAGCTGTAATCCCAATGCATCCACCTACAGGTACCAGTAATCCTTAGCTATGATATTCATCATGGTCAATGAGGCTCTCTAGCAACACAATGGTGCATGACTCAAATCCTCAATACAACAGAAGGAAAGTGTATTAAAACAGCCAGATAATCTAATCCATTTCACCCAGCAATAGAAAATGCATTTGGTGTGATAAAAATAACAGAAAATGAGTATGAGTAATGCAAATCTGCTAAATGCCTAATCTAAGTGCATTAGATTTCAGGACACGCTCTTCTCCCTAATAAAAGTCACATTTTGGAGAATGCTCCGCACACAGTTAAGGATGCTACTAGCTGCGGTCTGGACACCGATTAACTCTCTAAAAGCAGGCATTTTTTTTTTTTTTATGTGCTGCAAAATAAAGGCAGGCAAAGGCCTGCCAAACACTCTACAAGTTTTTACATGTGCACATGAATAGAGAATGTTCTATTAATTGGACACTTCTTCCTCCAGTGATTAATAGTACAGCTGCGCTTACCACAAACTAAATTTCACATACTAATGATTCAGAACCCAGTTCCTCATCCAGTTCTAATCCCTGGAGGAATGGCAGCGGCTCACTATTCCAGCCCTGTTCAGAGGAGACTCTGCAAACTCAGGAGGGGTGCCACAAACAGCCTCTAGAATAGGATGAGTGAGTCGGGGGTCAGCCGGTGAATTTTCATCCTAAGTCCCAGCAATTCTGTGGCACACAGTTACACATCCTGGAAAAGAAACCCTAAGGTGCAGGTGCCGTACCTGTGAGTTCATCTCTAAAATAACTGTGTTTAAAACTCGTCTTTCTCCAACCAGTAGGATTCCAGTTTTATCTATCTCTCATAATCTTTTTTGTTTCTGTTTTGGGTTTTTTTTATCCATACCTTTGCTTCTGTTTTCAGCCTCATGTCTCCTGATCAGAGTGGCTTCTCTGAGAGCAGCCAATCCGTCCCCTTTCTACTACTTCTTCCTTTTGAGGAATTCATACTTTTAAAAATCCAGTTTTAAGCCCGGTGTGGTGCTGCACACCTGTAATCCTTGTACTTGCGAGGCTGAGAAAGGAGGGAGGAAAGTAGATTCGAGACCAGCCTCAGAACTTCTGCAACTTTATGAGGCCCTGTTTCAAAATAAAAAAATGAAATAGGAACGGGGGTGTAGTTCAGAGGCAGATGGCCCCTGGGTTCAATTCCCAGTATAACAACAAAAAATTTTTTAAAGCCACTTTTAACATTTCTCTCTCTTCACTGACTCCTTAGCTTTTATTAAATTTTTAAAAGTGAAAAAACTTTAAACTTTTGAATAACTCCAGTCTCGCTCACAACAGGCTTCTTCTGCCAGAACTAATATGGATAATGTAATATCCATATTACTAATATCCATATCTCAAACTACTAGACATTCTTTTTTTTTTCAGGTCTGAGGATGGAACCCAGGGGTATTTGACCTCCGAGCTACACCCCAGCCCTATTTTTTATTCTTTATTTTGAAACAGGGCCTCACTAAGTTGCAGAGGCCTCACTAAGTAGCTGCGGCTGTCCTCGAACCACGATCCTCCGGTCTCAGCTTCCAAAATGCTGGGATTACAAGCATGCACCACCATGCCCAGCAAGACATTGTTTCTTATGTAAAATATTTTTCTTTTTTTGTGTGTGTGTGTGATACTGGGGATGGAAACCAGGGGCATTCTGCTTCTGAGCTATACCCCCAGTCCTATTTTTATTTTTTATTTTGAAACAGGGTCTCACTAAGTTGCGGAGGGCCTCACCAAGGTCCTGAGGCTGACGGTGAACTTGTGATCCTTCTGCCTCAGCCTCCCAAGTACTGGGAGTACAAACATGTGCCATCATGCCCGGCTAATTCGTAAAATATTTCATAAAAGAGTTTAACATTCAATAAGTTAAAATTGGCGTTTCAAAACACTTATCTAGTTCCTTTAAAAAATAATAATCACGGGTGGCAAGCGGCTGGGATGCCTAGCAGGGAGGGTCAGCTATCGCCGTGGCCTTCCCTGGCTGTAGTCTCTGAGACAGATGTTGGGGCTGTAGCAAAACAGCTGTGCTTGTCTGGATCCACATTCTCATTCCACAGTTTTCATGCTCAGTAAGAGACCTACGCAGCTTCACACAGGACTTGGGCTACAAACAGACACGAACAATTCCAAATAGCCCCACAACTGCATGTCTTACAGAAAGGTGAAAGTCTAAATTTCTCTGGTGAGAGAGAAATCTTAAATTACTTTAAAAGCGACACTTCGGACAGACAGGAAAGACACGCTCCTGCAGGTACACTGAGGAAATAAAACAGCTGTTAAATACTTCTAGCAGAGACTCGACCTCAGCGTCAACTACCGTGATTTCCAGAATGTTTCTGGTGCTGCCTCTATAGCCACTGGTTCCCGTCCAGGCTGTTCAGACACAACCATGCATCAGGCATGCGGACAAAAAGGAGTTTGGGTTCTTTAAGAGAAACTCCTCCTCTATCCCATCCAACACCACAATATGATGTTTTTCTGACACTGCAGGGGGGTAGCCTATCTTTCCTCTTTCTGCCTATATAATACATCCCAAACAGGGACTAGAAATAGGGTGACAGAATTCTGCCTTCCCAGGAAGGCTGGTTTGGGGGTTGGGGGGAGAAAAAAAAAAGGAAGTAAGGTTATAGGTAAGAATAATATTCTGCTTTCTACTTAAAAGTCAAAATTCAGGAAAAATGCAATGTCAGATGCTAAAATAAACATTCCGGGCGAGAGCCAGGTGAAGTACTGGGCAAAGGCATGCGGAGGGCAGGTAGCATCTTTCTGATGACTGCGGAATTAAACGTGGGTTGGGAGAGCATCCCTGGATGAAGGCACATGCCCCGCTGCAGGGCAGGAGTCTGCAACACCTGGGCCAGCCCCCAGAAGTCTCCTACTGGGACGGTCAGAAGACAAGACTAGGAAGCAAAAAGCAGTCAATAATACAGACGGAAAATCTCACAGCAGCATTTCATTCACAAGCGAGAGCTCTATCATATATTCGCCTGCATAGACCTACAAATAGAGGTTACTCACAGAGATTACTGTAGTTCCAGCAGTTACCCATTGATCATAGCAAATGCCCCGTTCATCAGTTTAACGCTTGAGAAAAGTTAGCTAGAAAAGAAGCAGGCTAAAGCAAAATACGCTGTTCCAGTCAACTGGAAGCAAATTGGTTTCAGATTTCCTGGCAGCCCCTTTTGCCCTGCACTGCACACGGTGATGCTCTCCTCCGAGCCCTGGGAACCCGAGCTGAGCCGGGAGCAGCTGCCGCCTTGGTCCCGCTGACAAAGGCCAGGCAGCTCGGTCTCCCCGGGCTCTCCTCTCCCTCTCTGCCTCTGTCGCTCTCTACCTTGGTAGCTTACCGAAAACAGCCACCGTAGGGCTTTTCTATAATTGTGAAAACTACTTCCAAGGAGATAACTGAGATGCCGGGAGTTAGCTTTAATGAAACCATTTCCCCAGTGCAGCAGCAGGAAGCCCGGCGAAGACTCCGAGAGGATTGTACCATCGCGGGTGACATCAGAGGTGGGGCTGTCATCGCAGTATTATGCGGCATTCTATCCCAGGCAGGAATGACACGCGTGAGCGCAGGCGGGTAGGCTCCCTTTAAATGGGATGGACGCTGGGGTTATTTACATGGCACAAATTAATGCAAAATAACGCTGCTGGAAGAGGCTGCAGAAGGACGTAGATCCTGCGCTCCCAGTCCCGGTCTCGAGGCTAAATGTCACTGCCATCTAAAATCATTTTGCTGATGATTACATTACCGTTCCTGTGATGCAATTAATATTTAATGGGAAATTGATCCTACTTGGAGAATATGACATGAAAAGATTCAAAGACATTTAACATCCATTTTTTTAAAATGATGCTATAAACTTTGATATTACCAAGAGGACGTTGGAAGTACAATACGCTCCAGTGCAATCTCAGCAAAAAAAAAAAACAAAAAAAAAAACACTAAATGTAAAAACTAATTGTTTTATAGATTAAGGTGAAAAGCAGCACAAGCAAGATGCATTATATAATAATGCTTCTCGGTCTTGGTAATGGGTGTTGGCACAAATATTAAAAATAACCCATCCTCTAAAACTTTACTATCCCAACCAGCATTGAGACGCGTCGGCTGACAGCACAAAGCAATTCACGGCCATTTTTACTCAGTCCATAAACATCAACTGAGTCCCAAACAGGCTCTGGAAAACATGGTAGGTTTCATTTAGAGTCCATCTCTAATAAGCAATAATCAAATCAGAACTGAAAGTGTTTATACCCGGGTACCAGCCTCTGCGCTAAGCACTTTGACTGTATTAACTCAGCTGTTCCTACCAGCAGTTCCCGTGGGACGGCCGCTATTATAAACCCATTTTATAGATGAGACTAGTAAAACACAGAAGAGGTTTGCGACTCACCCAAGGTCACATGGTTAAAACTGGCACGTTCAAACACAGGCTCCAAAGTCCGCCTTCTGGACCACTAAGCTATATTGCCTCCTGGAGGCTTCCTTGCCAAGAAAAGGATTCTAAAGGGGAAATACAATTTCTAGGATTTTTACAGCAAATCACTTAGAGCCACCTCTCTAGAAGACTGGCTCCAAAATGAGAGGATCAAGGTGAGCGTGCACCTGGGGAAGCACACCAGGGGAGTGCAATTACGCCCAGAGGCCAGAGCTCAGAGTTACCAGTGCGCGTAACACCAGGCCAATGGGTTCAAGTCTTCCAGCTTTACTTTCCTTCTGAGGTGCAGATGTTCGCATTGTAGATGTGTACAACTCTGTGATTAAAGCATACAATCTAAGTTTGTAATCTAGACTCCAAATCTGTGTGTGTGTTTGCACGCGTGCACCTAGAGATTGAACCCGGGGCATTCTACCTCCAAGTTATACCCCCAGCCCTATTTTATTTTTATTTTGAAACAGGGTCTCGTTAGGTTGATGAGAGTCTCACTGCTTGCTGAGGCTGTCCTCCAACCTGCAATTTTCCTGTCTCAGCCTCCCAAGTCCTGGGGTTATAGGCATGAGCCGCCACACCTGGCTGCACTCCATCAATTTCTATGACCATCTTGAGCAAATAACTCAACCCGTGTACTCCTCAAATTCCTTCTTCCAAAACTAGGACTAATAGTGGGGTTGCTCTGTGGAATAAATAAACTATACATATAACTATAGAGAGCACTCATTGCTTCATATATTGCTACTAATATAAACTAAAAAGCTCATGTAATTATTACTATAGTTGTCATTACTTTTAATATTACTACATTTTTAAGAACTAAAACGGCCAACTTCTTCCTTTTTCAAAAACCTGACCTGAGAGCTGCTATTTTTTTCCCCCCAAAGTTGTCTGAAAAAGCAGAAAGGACAACTTTTGTTGGCTTCATATAAATATTGACCAACCATGAATCATCAGTTCCCAGTGAGATGTAAATGAGGTTGTTGAACTGCTTTTATGAGGAAGCTTCTTACAGAGGAAGAGACAGTGGGGTATGCAGCCGTTTGCCCCCCTGGTTCCTTAAGGGGGATAGAGGTAAAGCATCCCAAATGGTAAGCACCCTATCACTTAGGGGGGCAAAATAGAAAGAAAGAGGTCCATATCCAACAGAGACCTCGTACCTCCATCTTCTTTTACAGAGGAGAGAAATAAAACCTTGGGTCAAGTTATTTAATTTTTCTAGTATATTCAGCTTATTTGATCCTAACAAATATATTTATTTATTTATTTATTTATTTATTTATTTATTTATTGTGTATCTGGGGATGGAACCCAGGGGCATTCAACCTCTGAGCTACAGCCCCTGCCCTATTTTTTATTCTTTATTTTGAAACAGGGTCTCACTGAGTTGCAGAGGGCCTCACTAAGTAGCTGAGGTTGTCCGCGAACCGCGATCCTCTGGTCTCAGCCTCCCAAATGCTGGGATTACAAGCGTGCACCACCACGCCTGGCACAGATATACATTTAAAGTCTACGATTTCCCTCTAGTTTCAAAAGCTAACTTGAGGACTGAGCCACTTCTCAGGACTTTTCTACTGTTCCATCCTCTGAGCCTGCATCCTCTCCCATGGAGAGTCAATGTCAAAGGATGACCGTGTGAGGGGGAAAAAAAAAGCAAAATACACTGTTTCTCTACACACAGCACCTGTGATGTCTTCTTACCAACAGAATCTCAGAGGTTTCCATCTGTGATCTGCACTCTATCAAGCTAACATCAAATCGGGGAAAAGCAAAACTCAAATACCCAAAGGAAGAAATTTAACAAAGTTACTGCTGTTATAAATGCTATGTACATAAGCATTTATAACAGCATTTATTTTATGCTATGTACATAAAAGCTGGATTTGGTGGAGTACACCTGTAATCTCAGTACTTGGAAGGCTGAGACAGAAGGATTGCAGGTTCAAGACTAGCCTCAGTTTAGTCAGCAAGATTCTCAAAAATCTAGCAAGTCCCTATTTCCAAATAAAAAATTAAAAAAGGTTGGGGGTGCTGGGCATGGTGGCACACGCTTGTAATCCCAGCATTTGGGAGGCTGAGACTGGAGGATCGCGGTTAGTGGACAGCCTCAGCTACTTAGTGAGGCCCTTTGCAAGTCAGTGAGACCCTGTTTCAAAATAAAAATAAAAAATAAAAAATAAAAAATAAAAATAGGGCAGGGGGTAGAGTCCAGAGGTCGAATGCCGCTGGGTTCCATCTCCAGATCCAAAAAAAAAAGGGTTGGGGGTATAATGGCCCTGGTTTCAATCTCCTGTACCATTATTGTTATTATTATTACTATTATTTGCAGAACTGGGGATTGAACCCAGGAGTGTTCTAACTTCGAGCTACACCCCCAGCCCTATTTTTTATTCCTTATTTTGAAACAGGGTCTCACTAAGTTGCAGAGGGTCTAAGTAGCTGAGGCTGGCCTCGAACCTTGATCTTCCTGTTTCAGCCTCCTAAGTACTGGGGTTACAAGTGTGTGCCACCAGACCCCGCCATTAATTAATTAGTTAATGATAAGTGCCAAAAAGAAGGAGAAGGGAAAAGGGAGGATGAGGAATGAAACTGACCAAGTGATGTTACGTGCATGCATGAATATACAACAACATATCCCACTGCGGGGTATAATTATAATGCACCAATAAAAATAAAATAAAATAAAATACTGCTGTGATCATTTGAATATAAGAACAAAGACCTTGTAGCTAAGATGATCTCCTGCACCATAACTACTAAGCAACTATCAGGAAATAAACATCCACAAAACACAAATGTCTCTTTTCCAAATATCCAACATTACTAGTTTTTTTTTTTCACTACCCCTAAAACTCATAACTTCAAAAAGTGAAGCCCCAAACTAAATTTGTTACAAATTCCTTAGTCTTTCACAGGTACCATTTCTAAAAAACTATCTATGTGCACAGAAATAGCACTTGGTTAGCATTATCATGAAGCCCTACGGTGCTTTGTTTTGTACTGTTAAGGTGACTATATTCTCTTGTTCTCTGTGTTCCGGACACTTGGCCATATATATTTTCTCTAAAGAGTTCTTTGGTTTTCAAAATAATCAAAAGAACACCCCTAAGTCAGAAACCTTAAGAACTTTCGATGAAAATAAAGGCAAACTAGCCAAAACCTCTGGGATACTGTGAAGGCAGTTTTAAGAGGAATATTTAGAGCACTGAGTGCCCACATAAAAAGTAACAGAAAGACTCCAAATAAGTAACCCAAAGACACATCAAAAGGCCCTTGAAAAACAGGAACACTCTAACTCCAAAGCCAGGAGAAGGCAGAAAATAAATCAAAGAAAAACCTTTTTGAGAAGGTAAGATTGATAAACCCTTCGCAAACCTAACCAAAAGAGATAACTGACCCAAATTACTCAAATAAGAGATAAAAAGAAGATATCATTAGTAAAAGCTTAGAAATCCAGAGGGTCAGTAGAAACGAGTTGGAAAAGTTATACTCCAGGCCGGGTGTGGTGACACTTATATGCAATCCCAGTTCTTGGGAGGCTGAGATGGGAGGACCACAGGTCCTCGACCAGCCTCAAAAATTTAGTGAGGCCCTCCGCAACCTAGTGAGACCCTGCTTCAAATAAAATAGAGCTGGGGATGTAAGTCACAGGAAGAATGGCCCAGGGTTCAATCCCTAGCACCACGGGGGTGGGGGGCGGGACCTATACTTCAATAAACAGTAAAACCTAGAAGAAATCGACAAATTTATAGACACATACAACCTATCTAAATGAAACCAAGAGGCTTAAAAAAAAACCTTAACAGAACAATAACAAGCAAATAAGTTGAAAGAGAAATAAAACGCCTTCCAAGGAAAAGCCCAGGCCCAGATGGGCTCCCAGTTGAATTTTACAAGATCTTTAGAGAAGAACTAAAATCCAATGCTCCTCAAATTATTCCATGAAATAAAAAGAGATATAATACTTTCAACCTCATTCTACAAATTCAGTATCACCTTGACATCAAACCTGAATAAAGACGCATCAAGAAAAGAAAATGACAGATCAATATCCTTGATGAAGATAGATGCAAAAAAAAAACTTAATAAAATACCAGCTATTCACATTTAAAACCACATCAAGAAAATTGCACAGCACGATCAAGTTGGTTCTGTTGCAGGGATGCAAGGGTGGCTCAACATACTCAAATCCAGAATCTAAAAACAGAGCCTACAAAATATAAAAAGTCTTTATCAGCAACTTCTCTAATAGTGGACCAATAGCTAGAATATACACAGAACCTAAAGAAACTTACCACTAAAAAAAAAAAAAAAAAGATTAAAATTGGGCAACTGACCTGAATAGACACTTCTCAAAAGAAGTGTCAATAAATGTATGAAAAATGCTCAACATCATTAGCCATCAAAACTACGCTGAGATTCCACCTAACCTCAGTTAGAATGGCAAGCATCGAGAATTTAATAAATGCTGGTGAGGATGTGGGTAAATAGAAACTCATACACACTGTTATTGGGGCTGCAAATTAGTCAACTACTATGGAGCTCAGAAAGGAGGTTTTCCAAAGAACTAGGACTGGAACCTCCACGTGATCCAGCTACACCACCCTTCGGCATCTTTCTCAAAGACTGAAAGTCGGCGTGCTACAGTGAAAGCGGCGTATCCACGTCGAGCGAGTGCAGTTCACCACAGCCGGATTATGGAACCAAACCCTGTGTCTGCTACAAGATGAATGGATCACGAAACCGTGGTGTAGATACACAGTGGAATTTTACTTGGCCACAAAGAACAACGAAACTATGTCATCGTCAGGAAAATGTATGGAACTAGAAAATGTCGTGCTGAGAGCGCCAGTCTCAGAAAGTCGAGGGTGGGATGTTTTCTCCCCTATGTGGGAGCTAGAGACAAGCGGGGAGCAAAAGAGACTTCGGGTGACTGAGGGGAGAGGGGAGGGAGGGAGGAGAGGAATAGAATTGATGAAAGAAGCAGGTGGAGTTCTGCTGAGCCCGGGTGAGGTGTGAGGGCGTCCCTACCGCCCACTGTCATGTACAGGGAGGGGGAGCAGGGGCCTGTAGGGAAACTCGCCAGGACTCACCTGTGTGTACGTTAGTTTGTATCACTTTGAACCTCACTATGATGTAAAATTACAATGTACCAATAAAAGCATTAATTTTTTTTAAAAAAAGAAACCTTAAAACTTGAATATACGTCCACCCTTTCTTTACCTTTCCTTTCCTTTCTTTATTTTTTCTTTTATGAAAAACTTTCTTTTTTTTTTTTTTGGTGGTACTGGGGGAGAAACCCAGAGGCTTTCTACCTCCAGGCTATACTCCCAGACTATATATATATAATTTTATTTGGAAACAGGGTTTCACTAAGTTGCTGAGAGCCTCACTAAGTAGCTGAGGCTGGCTTCGAACCGTGCGATCCTCCTGTCTCAGCCTCCCAAGCGTGGGGATTACAAGCGTGCGCCACCACGCCCGGCTTATGAAAAACTTTCTAAACCGAATGTGGTGGGACGTACCTGTAATCCCAATACCTGGGAGGCCGAGACAGGAAGATCACAGATTACAGCCTCAACAGTGTGGCAAGACTCTCAGAAATCTAGGGAGACCCTGTTTCCAAGCAAAAAAATAAAAAGGGCTGAAGGTGTAGCTCAGCAATAGAATGCCCCTGGGTTCAATCCCAGTACCAAAAAACGGGAAGGGGTTTGGCCTGGTGGTAGTAGGAGTTGGGAGTAGAAATCCTTACATACCCAAAGATAAAACAAGAGCAAGTTCTAGGGAGAACTGAATCTCCCCTAAAAGTAGAAAAGTCAGAAAGCACCCAAATGGTACTTATGAGAGAAACAGGAGCTACACAGAAGAATGCTACAAACCGAACTTAACGGGTCGATTTCTGGCTAGCCTCTGATCGTAACTGTCTACCTTAGAAAAGCTTTTGCTCCATTTCATTTTCTTTTCTTCAGTAAGAGAGTTCCTTCAAAATCTCCAGTTGGAGCAAAATGCAATTCTCCAGCTCTGCTGGGCTCGCTGGGGCGCCGCGCACGTGCTGGGCGTCAGGAAGCACATCCAGAAGGCAGCATGGAGACTGAAGGCTGCTCCCGGGTCTCTCCCCGCTCTCTGCCGGCTGGCGGTGCGGTGCAGCCCTGCCTCCGCCTCGGTGCCCTCCACAGCCACGCTGCTCGGCTTCCTGGGCCCGCGGCACGTCTTCCTCGCCCCTTTCGCTCTATGTGGTTCTAGGATGGCTGCTCAGCTCGCCGCTTTCCCACACTTCGTATGTTTTGCCTTTGACGAGACATGAGCTTTGGAAAAGCATCGTGTTTGTAGGCTCTGTTTTTAGACTCTGGGTGGTTTCCTTTGGGAGAATCTTACTTACTAAGGAGGTCTTTTTCAGTGCCTCTGTGTTAGAGAGTTAGTTCTGTATACATCGTGTTTGGGAGGCTGAGACAGGAGGATCGCGGTTTACAGACAGCCTCAGCTGCTGAGTGAGGCCCTTTGTAACGCAGTGAGACCCTGTTTCCAAACAAAGAACAAAAAATAGAGCTGGGGATGTAGCTTGGAGTAGAATGGCCCCCGGGTTCCATCCCCAGTGTCGCAAAAAGAAAAAAAAGGCACCTTTCATCCCACAGAGGAGCTGGAATAGTGGCTGAGTGCTTTAAACACAGGAAAGGAGACTTGATGAAGGACACAGGTCTGTGCATATATACATATATGAAGTTATAAATTCCAATCTCAATAATACGCACTGGGGACAGGAGGAAGCGGGGTAGGGCCCAGAGGGAAGCGCGCCAAGTGCCGTGTGCAAATATGTTTCTACTGGGAACCTCCTTATGATGTATAATTACACCAATAAAAGCATCTTTAAAATAAAACGCATAAAGTTCATCAATAAAAAAAAAACACATAGCCAGGTGTGGTGGAACACGTATGTAATACCAATACTTAGGAGGTTGAAACAGGAGGACTGCAGGATGGAGGCTATCCTCAATACCTTTTCAGGTCCCTTAGCAACTTAGTGAGACCTTGTTTCAAAATAGGACTGGGGTTGTGGACTGGAAACAGAACACTTCTGGGTTCAACCTCTAGTACCAAAAAAAAAAAAAAAGACAACAACAACAACAACAACAGACAAAAACAAAAACACAAAATATCTAAAACTGTGTCCCACACACAATACATTTATTTTTCTTTTGGTAGTGAGGATTGAACACGAGCGCATTCTACCTCTCAACGACACCCCAGCCCTTTTTATTTTTTGTTTTGAAACAGGGTTTTGCTGGGTTGTTGAGCGTTTCAATAGGTGACGGAGGCTGTCCTGGAACCTAGGATCCCCCTCCGGAGTGTTGGAATTACAGATGTGTGTCCTGGAACCTACAATTCCTCTCTGGAATCACAGATGCGTGCTTCCACACCTGGCTAAAGACCTATTCATGAACCACGAGCTAGAATGAGCCTGTGCTCCATTACTCACCATAAAGTTTGAGCAAACAATTGTGCCTTGCTTTCTCAGCCTTTTGTACTCACTGAAACACCATTTCACAATTAATCTTTCCATGTAGTTCAATTAGTAACTGTAGGCAAATAAGACACTCACTTAAAGGATGTTTAAAGATTAAAACTGACAGGCGTCACCTGAAAACAGTATGTGAGAACCACAAAGCGACGTTCAAATATAAGTTTCTATGCTGATAATGACTACACTGATGCCACCCCCTACACACACCTTGAGTGAGAAGAATTCACCAGATAGAAACTACGATATCGGAAAAGAGAAAGATGTCAAGAATTCAGTCAATGTGGAAGCCACGGTGGAAATCAGCCACCCCAGATAAGATCTGGGATAATATCAGAAGAGGAGAAAACACAAGATAATTCCAGATCAGTTGTAGTCTTATTATTTTATTTTACTTTATTTGTTTATTTATTTTTTTTTTTTTGTGGTACTGGGGGTGGAACCCAGGGGCTTTTCTACCTCCGGGTAGACTTCATACAAAAAAGAAAATAAATTAGCTCAATAATTTCATAACAGTTACATATTGAAATTGAATATTTTAGATACATCAGGTTAAATAAAACACATTAATTTTACTCATTCCTTCTTACTTTAATGTAAAAATCTAGAAAATTTTATTTATTTATTTATTTATTTATTTATTTATTGTGGAACTAAGGGTGGAACTCAGGGGCTTTTCTACCTCTGGGCTACTATTTTATACTTTATTTAGAAACAGGGTCTCACTAAGTTGCTGAGAGCCTCACTCAGTAGCTGAGGCTGGCTTCGAACCTTTGCGATCCTCCTGTCTCAGCCTCCCAAGCGCGGGGATTACAAGCGTGCGTCACTACGCCGGGCTCAGATGTAGTCTTTTAATGGCAAGAGTGAATAAAGTCAAAGACAAAAGAAATCCTGCCAAGTAGGGCTTGAGGTCTCAAAGCTACATTTCAGCTGGGCATGGTGGTGCATACCTGTTACCCCAGTACTTGGGAGGCTGAAACAAGAAGATCTCAAATTTGAGGCTAGCTTCAGCAACTTAGTGACACCCTGTTTCACAATTAAAAATACAGAGGGCTGGGGGTGTACCTTGGAGGTAGAATGCCCCTGGATTTTAATCCTAGTGCAAAAAAAAAAGCTACATTTCCTTCTGTGCTGGTGATAGGGACCCCGCCTTATGATAATGACAATGTAATTTTTTTTTAAATGCTAACTAAACCACCGCTAGAAGCAGTTCACATATAGTCCAATTAGATCACCCTGCTGGAAGGTCTGAGGAGGGGTCTAGAAAGAATGTGTGTCTCAGGCAATGAATGGAATAATCTGCATTTTGCATTAAGAGTTAACCTGAGCCAGGCGTGGTGGCGCACGCTTATAATCCCAGCATTTGGGAGGCTGAGACCGGAGGATCGCGGTTCACAGGCACCCTCAGCTACTTAGTGAGGCCCTTTGCGACTCAGGGAGATGCTGTTTCAAAATAAAGAATAAAAAATAGGGCTGAGGGTGTAGCTTGGAGGTAAAATGCTCCTGGGTTCCATCCCCAGTACCACACACACACAAAAGTTAACCTGAACCCAGTATGTGTGAGAGAACTTTGGGTCCACTGCCCTGTGCTTCTCCCACAAACGGTGGCCACGTTGATGCGAATGGTAAGAAGCACTGCCACATCCCCCCAGGATGTCACCAGGCCAACCCTCTGTAGTCACTCTTGAAAGGTACCACCAGACAGGAAGAAATACGGACTGAGAAGAGATGCATCCTTTCCCAGGGTCTTATGTGGGGCCTGAGCAATTAGCCTACTTTCCAAACTGCGTCCCTGCCCCTCCATCCCCTGAAAAGTAGTATCTGTTCAGAGAGGCAGAGAAAAGCAGAATCAATAATTCCTGGCTGTCTGGAAGATGCTGTATGCCACATAGTCAAGGTGTCAAAACCTCAGTGATTGCCTTCCCTGCAAAACTAGCTCTTGGTGGAGAATTCCTGCTTCAGATGCGTCCATACCATCTCTTGTCACTTCACTGCCATACTTCAGAATTGTCATAGCTCCCCACATCTATAGTCACCAAGATGATCATTATTTCTTCAAGTCCCATACATCTCTGCACTCATATTCTTATTACCATTCTTACCTCTAGAGCATAAATATTGCTCGGAACTGCTGGCCTTAAACAGCCTACCCCTCCTTAACACAAATTCATAGCCTCCAATGCACTGTAAACAATCCACTTCCAGTCCACCTCCAAGACATCTGAATCCTCCCCAAATAGCCTCTCATTCATTCTCATTCATTCATATTCTTTCTCTCTTTCTCTCGTTCTGCTTAGAATTGAACCCTGGGATTTCAGATAATAAAAAAGAAACACCAGTGGAACCAGGGAGGTATTCTATAGAGGAAGTGTGGAGGGGGGAATCAACGATGGAATAACTTCCATTGACATTGTATACATATGTGAAATTACCAATGTCAATCTCACTATGCTATATGGGGAAGGAGGGAGTAGAGAGGGCTCTGAAGGAAAGCTCACCAAGTACTGTATATACCAAGTACTGTGTACATGTATGTCCCTATCATTATGAACTGCATTATGACATAAAACTATAATACATCAATAAAAGTATATTTTTAAAAAGAACCGAACCCTGGGCCACATGCACGCTAAGTACACAAATCCATTCTACCACTGAGCTGTACCCACAGCCCTAAAACACTGTTCCGATGGGATTCTTATTTCCGCTGTCCAATTCTATGCCTCTCTTCCCCTAAAACAAACAACAAAAATCCCAGAAATGTAAAACAGTCTTCAAATATAATTATGTCAAAGCTGTAATGCTTTATACATCAGAGGTCAGCAAATCTTTTCTGTTAAGAACCAGATAATAAATAGTTGTAAGCTTTGGGGGCCATAAAGTCTCAACACAAATAATGCAATTCTGTCGTGTTAGCAAAAATAACCACAGACAACAGTAAATTGATACAAGGCCAAATTCCAGCAAAACATTATCTACAAAGACAGGAGAAGAGGCCAGCTGGGTTTGCCACTGGCTTTCCTTGGCCACTGGGGACCTACAGCCACCGGGCCAATAGCTTGCTTCTCTCCTGGCCTATTACTGTCTTGACGGCACTGCAAATTAGGTTTCTCTTTTTAAAAATAACAAACACATAGCATATAAAATTAAGAACGCCATATGAAAGGAGGTAGTTTTACAAATACAATTATTTTTTTAAAAAGCTGGTGACAGAGTAATTAAGTAATTAATAGGACTAGAAGCCAGACTGAAAAATCTACGCTGTCAACCACTACCCACATCTGCCTCTCCACTGGCAAACTTGGTCCCCCCTGAGCACCCCGTGAGTCACCTGCCCCCTCTAGACCTTGGTTCATAGTTAACCCCTCTTCTCTCATGACCCCCCATTCTCTCCATGTCTTGCCCAGCTCACAGCGACCCCTCCCTCCCTTTCACTCTTAAAACATATACTGCCTGTGTTTTTCTTTGGTTCTTTCTACATTCACAATTCCCTATGTCCTTTCTACTTACTTTTTTTAAATTGGTGTATTGTAGTCAGACATCTTAATGAGGTATATCACTCAACTAGCCCTTCCTCAATTCCCACCCATTCCCTACTCCCTCCTTCTCATGTTTGCCTTAGTGATAGACTTTGATAAGTTTATGAATGTATTTTTATCTCATATTTTCCATCATATCCTAGATAACTACCTAGTGTTCTGAATTGAGAAGCCATCATCATCATAATCATTATTATTATTATTATTATTATTATTATTATTATTATTGGCAGAACTGGGGATTGAATCCAGGGGCATTCTATCTCCAAGCTACATCCCCAGCCCTATTTTTTATTCTTTATTTGGAAACAGGGTTTCACTGTTTCATTAACTTGCAGTGAGTCTCGCTAAGTAGCTGAGGCTGGCTGCAAACCTGAGATCCTCCTGCCTCAGCCTCCAAAGTACTGGGACTTACAAGTGTGCGCCCCACACCTGGCTTCATTATTTTTTTTAATTAGGCTGATCATATGAACATAAAGATAATCCATAGACGCATGGACATTAAATAAGTTCCACTATTCCCCATGCTTTTAAGGATTAGAGAAAGAGGCCGATTTGTAGTAGATATATTGTTTTTCTTTTCCTTTCTTTTCTTTTGGGGGG
Source organism: Muscardinus avellanarius (assembly GCF_963383645.1). Taxonomy (NCBI): domain Eukaryota; kingdom Metazoa; phylum Chordata; class Mammalia; order Rodentia; family Gliridae; genus Muscardinus; species Muscardinus avellanarius. The sequence continues at coordinate 16,286,528 of NC_137800.1, read as the reverse complement.
GGTGTACAAAGAATAAAACCCAGGGGTAGTCTAACTCCAAACCACACCTTCAGCCCTATTTTATTCTTTTATTTTGAAACAGGGTCTCATTACATTGCAGATGGCTTCACTAAATTGCTGAAGCTGGCCGTGAACCTGCAATACTCCTGTCTCAGCTTCCCAGGTACTAAGATTACAAGTGTGCACCACCATGCCCGCCTAAAATATCCTTTTTCTAAATGGAAAAAAGAGTTGGGCCTAGTGGCACAAGCTTGTAATCTCAGCATTTGGGAGGCTGAAACCGGAGGTCACAGACAGCCTCAGCTACTTAGTGAGGCCCTCCGCAACTTAGTGAGACCCTGTTTCAAAATAAATCATAAAAAAATAGAACAGGGGGTATATATAGCTCAGAGGTCGAATGACCTGAAGTTCTAATCCCAAACCCACAATAAATAAATTAATTAATAAATTAATTAATTAGAAATAAAATTGGTCTGGGGGCATAGCTCAGTGATAGAATGCCTCTGGGTTCAATCCTCAGTATTACAAAAAAAAATGGAAACAAGAAACTAACAGTATAAATCAATCCCTTTGATCTTTTCCATATGAAGTTCATCTTGCATAAATAATTAGGACTATATATATATATATATATATATTCAGTAATTGAACTGCTTAGAAAATGTTATTTTTTAGTTAACATCTTGTTCATGTGATTCATGTAGGGAAATAGCTATTTTTGTAGGACTAGAGAAATAAGATCCTAAGCTAATTTTTCTGTTACCCAAACCTCTAAAAAGGGGTTCTCTGAGAAAGATCTTTTTGAGAAAGCTTTGGGCTCTGTTCTCCTAAAAACTATACACATAGATATGTATATAAATTTTTCATAAAATTTCTGTGTGCTCATAATACAGCAAGTTAAGACACTGCCTCAAATGAGTTCCTATTAGCCACTCACAGTTCTGAATTACCAAATAAATTTTCAATTTAATTCAAGGCATTCAAAGAAATTTCAGTGCACTAAAAGAATGCAGTTGGCTGGGTATTTTTATTTTTTAATTATTTCATTGTAAAATATTTTTTATTTTGAGTAACATGTATTAATTATACATATAAAGAGGTTCAGTGTGATATTGCCACACTTCTGGACTAAGTGCACCTGTCAAATGCAATCTCCATTTTTCTACCTCTCATGTTTTTTTTAATTTTTATATAACAAACCACATTACATCCAAATTAGAAGGTACCAAGCATAGTGGCACATACCTGGAATACCAGTACTTGGAGGCTAAGTCAGGAGGATCTCAGGTTTGAGGACAGCCTTAGCAAGTAGCAAAACTCTCAGCAACCTAGCAAGACCCTGTTTCAAAACAGAAAATAAAATAGGGCTGAGGGGTGTATCTCAGAGGTAGAATGCCCCTGGGTTTAATCTCCAGGATATAAAAAATAAACAATAAAAAGGGAAATTTATAGTTAAGAGCAAGGGGCTGAGAGGGGAGAGGACGATTTCTTTTAGGAGGAGTCCTGAAAGGAGGAGGAGGACTCCTTTCTGCTTCTTTTGGTGTCTGCTAGGAATGCTCTTAGGACCTGGAGATGCCACCATGGGTGTGACAGGTAGTATCAGATCCCAAAACGCCCTCAAAAATAAAAATACTAAAAATAGGGCTGGGGGTGTAGCTCAGAGATAAAATTCTCCTGGGTTCCATCCCCAGTACTGGGGGGGAAAAAAAAAAAAAGCCAAATACCAAACAAGATAACATAATAATATAGTCTTAGTCTCCAGGAGAGAAAAGCTTGTACATGAACTAGTACCTTTTGAAATGACTAGTTCAATAACAGAGACAGCCTCTTCAGGAATAACTGGCAGCCCCCCAAAAGCAATAGACAGACAAATCGGGGGATTAAATAAAGCTTCTGAAGATTGTAGCTTTCAGCCGTCACTTTCTGGACTTGGTCTGTAAGGTCTTTCATGATACTACCTTAATTCCCTCCTCTACCTGGTTCAGTTTTCCTCTCCCCTCCCCAAGACCCTGTCCTCTTTCTCACCTCTGCTAGGACAGCATGCTGTCCTGATCCTTCCCACCCATTCGAATTTGCCTGTCCTCCCAGGCAAAGAAGGAACAAGCCCCCCTCTCAGAAGGCTCTGGCTGCACCTAAGCTTCCCTCTGCTCCTCTGTGATGGCCAAAGATCCCTGATTTCACTTCTGATCCTCGTCTCAAACCATCTGTCTCCTTTTGAAAACACATGTCTGTCTCCATGCAGGATCTTCAGCATGGAATCAGTCATCTGTTTGGAGAACTGTATCAATCATTTGGCACTAAATTACATATCATCATCTCTTTAATAGTGTCTGGTATGAATGTTTCTCGCTTCCAAATTAATTAGCTTCTTGTAAATAACGATTAGCAACACTGGATACTTAGCAACTACTCGATAATTATTTGTAGAAATTAATTGAATGTATCAAATAAGAGGAATTATTCCCTACCCTCTCTTTTTTCAAAACTATTTAAATATAAGAGCCCAAGCCACACAAATCTCAGTTCTCAACAAATTCTGGGAAACTTGCCCCCATAAGAAAGAGTCTCTAGTTATTTTTCCTTTAAATAAAAATTTGAAACAAGGTCCCAGTCATCTTTAATTCTATGCATTTTAACCAAGGCTAACTCAAAGTTCATTTAACAGTTGTTCCAAGGATAACGAAAAGGCTCGTATTTCTGACACTTAACAAGCCGTCAGCAGCAGGATGTGGTGGCTGATGCCTGCAATCCCAGTACTTGGGTGCTGAGACGGGAGGATCTCAGGTTCAAGGACAGCCTTGGCAATCTAGTGAGACCCTATTTAAAAAATAAAAAAGGCTGAAGGTATAGCTCAGAGGTAGAAGGTCCCTGAGTTTAATCCCCAGCATCCAAATAAACAAGCAAACAAAAACTTCCTCATCAAAAGGGCAGAGAGTAAACTGCTCTTCCCTGGAATAGTTGGGTTTTGCACTAAGCAAACTTATTTACTAGGGTTTCCTTTAAGCCAACACGAATATTTTTGTAAAATGGGCCGGGCATGGTGGTGCAATCACGCTTGTAATCCCCGAGCTTGGGAGGCAGAGACAGGAGGATCGTGCAGGCCTGAAGCCAGCCTCGCTGGCTTAAGAGACCCTGTTTCCAAATAAAAAATATAAAAACAGGTCTGGGAGTGTAGCCCGGAGGTAGAAGGGTTTCCAGGAACCCCAGTACCACCAAAAAAAGAAAGAAAGAAAGAAAGAAAGAAAGAAAGAAAGAAAGAAAGAAAGAAAGAGAAAAAGGAAAAGAAAAGAAAAAATATTTTTGTAAAATGGCTTGCAAAGTTCCAGAAGCACTGACATTCAATATGTCTATTCCCTAAGATTTGACGCTGGCCTCGCTAATCCCACCATCTTATTAAAGGACCAGCTCTCCACTAACATGAACAAGACAGAAGTAACAACAAACTTCTGCCGTGGGCCATGGATAAAGGGGTGCTTACCATGCTTCACTGTTACTTTATTATTTCCCCCTTCGAAAAAAAAATCTCCTTCAAGTGTACAGTGCAGAAAAATAAACGGAAGTTGTCATTTGTGTTTTAGTGTTGTATGTAGGGTTTTTTTCCTGTCGTGTTGCTGGCATTTGATTTCCACCTGCTGGGATGCAGGGACTTTACCTCCACGCTGGAGGTCACCCTGCAAGAAAGAAGAGGCCGGGCACTCCAGCAAGGAGGGAGACAGAATTTAGATGTTTCAGCACCTGAGACACAGAGGACTCTACCCCATGAAGAGTTTGTTTTCCTCCTTTAATGGCCCTGACATCAGCCCCTGAGACCGCTACCAATGGAAACTAACTTGGACCAAATGGTCTGATGCCTTGGCCACATCGACTTTCCCTTGCAAAAGAAACATTCAGCTTCTGTGCTGTGTCAAGCATCCAGCATCCACACAGAGATTATCAGCTAGACGGAACCTAGCAAATGACTCATAGAGAAGTTTAATTTTTTTGAGCAGAAAAATTGTCCCTCCAAATGGTATCTGACACAGACATCCGGTAAGTAATTCGGATCAAGAAGCGGTGGTTGGGGTTGGTTGGGTGGAAGCGGGCACTCAGCCCACAGTCTCCTCGTTCCCCATCCATCAGAGACACAAACCCTTGGCTTAAAGATTTGTATGAAAGAAAAAAGTGGAGCCAGAAAGATTAAACAGTTCTTTCAGGATCATACCACCCACTGAATAACAATGTCCCAAGTATAGCGCATGTTCAATTAAAGTTAGCTGGGGGGTTGGAGCGGTGCCTTGATTTGATTCTTTGCAAGGATGCAGGATGCAATGAGGCCACACTTGAGTTGCCAGGACTCACTGGCTCTGTGATCGCATCTATGACTCAGAGGAGGGAACTGGGTATCAGATGCTCCTTCTGAAGAGTAAAGAAGAACTAATACAAAAGGCACCGGGCACAGTAGCTCTTACATAGTAACTATGTAAAAAATTCATTTCTGTTTACTTTGATAAGACAGCAAATAGAATCCTACCTTTGCTTTCTAGAAAGGGTTTTAATTTCTTCCAATTCATACTCTAGGGTTCTTTATACACAGATATACAGATACACTCTAATACACATAAAGATCACTAGACAACATTATCACAATGAAGCACAGACTCAAGATTAAACCCTCAAATTAAGAAAAATATCTCATTCATTTGTCAACATATGCAATAATTTAATACACAGCCAAACAAATGCAACTGAAGAATTGCCGGTCAACAGCAGCCAGTTTGTAATCGTCCACATTAATCTTTTAATTACTACATATCTAACTGTATTCATTTCTTCAGAATTTTTTTCTTTTGTAGCATCGGGGATTGAACCCAGGGGCATTCTGCTTTCAAGCTATACCCAGCCCCATTTCTTTTTCTTATTTGGAAATAGGGTGTCTTAAGTTGCTAAGCAACTTTCTAAGCTGCTGTAGCTCTGATCCTCCTGTCTCAGCCTCCCAAGTGCTGGGATTACAGGCATGCACCACCAATGTCCTGGGTTCTTGAGAAGTTTTTGAAAAATGTACAAGTGAGGGAAAAAAAACAACATTGCAGACCAAGTTCCATATGCTATCTTAGTGCATACTGTGTTCAAGCATTATCATTCTCAGGGATCTACCAAAGCATGCATCTGAGAGTACAATTAGTTGGCGGGCATTTCTATTTCAAAAATTTGAAGAATTTTGCCATGAAACTTCCAAATCTTTACTTCATAATACTATGTAGATTAAGATATAGATGAGCACATTTGTGCATGGCTGGCATTTTACTAAGTTACCAGAAAAAAAAACAAAAGCATATTAACTGATCTCCACAACAAATCTTAAAGAATCGGCTAGCCAGAAAAATCACACAGCACCTGACAAGTCTAGAAATCAAACTACGATGTGATATAGAGTCTGTCCACCAGGGGGAGGTGTTGTCTAACTATTAACAAAACTTGCGGTGAACAAGATTAGATCTTTACTTTCTAAAAGCTCCTAATCTTTTAGGAAGAAAAAAAAAAAGTTCTTTGAAGGGAAACCTAGAAATCTGCCATTAGATATCTGTAATTAGGTTACAATGGCATCGAGTTCACTTCCCTAAACCATTTATGCCTGTGGATTTTTTTATACCACTCAATCTAGGATTATCCTAAAAGGAATAAAAACACTCACCAGGCACTGTTCCACTCCATGACCGGAGCCGTTTCTGCCCTGATCAGAACCTGATTCCTCGCTGAGGTTAGATCAGAGCCTGATCAGAGCCTGATGCTGAGGTTAAATGAAAAGGACCAGTGACAGCTGAGACCCCGACGCTCCAACACAAACCATTTCCCGATGGCCCCTATATTAAATATCTACCCGCAATGCCTATAAAACATTCTTACACAGCAGTAAACATATTCAGAACTTAGCATAAAAGATGGAGGGTCTGTCTTGGCACGGTGACAAAGATCAAAGGTCCTGCCAAGGGGTGAGGGGTACAGGGGTACACGGACCACACTCCTACAGTCACAGCAGGGAGACACAACCATCACCCCCAAGTGATTTTAACAGCTATGTTATCATCATAGAAAAACACTTAAACAAATGGATTAAAGACTTAAGTACATGACCTGGGACTATAAAACTACTAGAAGCCAGGCACTTAGCACATGCACGCCTATAATCCCAGTACTTGGGAGGCTGAGACAGGAGGATCAGAGTCCAAGACAGCCTCCGCAACTGAGTGGGATCCTATTTCCAAATAAAAAATAAAATAGGGCTGGAGGCATAGCTTAGAAGTACGATGCCCATGGGTTCAATTCTCAGGACCAAAAAATAAAATAAAATAAACTACTAGAAGAAAACACAGGTGGAAAGCTTCTTAACATTGGTGTGGACAATAATCTCTTTATGACACCAAGAGCAGGGAAGAAAAAATAGAAAACCAGCTAGCTGGGCATGGTGGCCCACGCTTGTAATCCCAGTTCTTAGGAGGCTGAGACAGGAAGATCACAAGTCCTCAGCTACTTAGTGAGACCCTCTACAACTTAGAGACCCTGTTTCAATATAAAGAACAAAAAATAGAACAGGAGGTATAGCCTGGAGGTAGAATGCCCCTGGGTTCATTCCCCAGTACCGCAAAAGAGAAAGAAAGAAAGAAGAAAGAAAGAAAATAGATCAGACATCAGGATCACATCTAAGTAAAAAGTTCCACACAGCAAAGGAGACATTTAACAAAGTGAAGAGGCAACCTACAGGATGGGAAAAAAAATGTCTGCAAATCACACATCTGAGAACAGGTTGGTATCCAAAATACATATATGGAATTAATTCAAAGTCAAGACAACTCAGCTGAAAAAATGGGCAAAAGACCCCAACAGGCATGTCTTCAAGGAAGACAAAGAAATGCCCAAGAGATACATCACTAACATCATTTGAGAAAAGCAAATAAAAACCACAAGATCACTTCATACCCATTAGAAAGACTTATCAAAATGACAAAGGTAAGAAGGATTAGAGAGAATGTGGGGAGGGGAAACATACTGTTGCTGGGAATTTAAGTAAGCACACATTATGGAAAATAGAGTGGAGGTTCTTGAAAAAAAAAAAAAAAAAAAAACTAGCCAGGCATGGTGGTGCACACTTGTAATCCCAGCATTTGGGAGGCTGAGACAGGAGGATCACAGTTCAAGGACAGCCTCGGCTACTTAGTGAGGTCCTTTGCAACTCAGTGAGACCCTGTTTCAAAATAAAGAATAAAATATAGGGCAGGGGGTGTAGTTTGGAGGTCTAATGTCCCTGGGTTCCATCCCCAGTACCACACACAAAAAAAAAAAACCTAAAAACAAAACTACCATGTGATCCACCAGTCCCACCTGTAAGTATGTAGCCGAAACAAGTGAAATCAGTATGTGGAAGAAATAATATCTGGTGTTTATTACAACACTATTCACAATGGCCAAGGCAGAGATAGAAAGTAAGTGTCCATGGATGGGTGCAGAGGTAAAGAAAATGTGTGTGGGGGGTGCATTTGCGTGTAAACACACAGGCACACAGTGGAGCCCTAGCCCAGGCCCCTCTGGCCTTCTAGCGCTTCTCTTCCTCTTTCCTGTTTGAGGCTTGATGTCGAGCAACTACATGAAGAGATGGGGAATTCTCCGGGCTGGCCAATCAGCGAGCAGAGAGTGGCCAGGACGATTCAACGCTGTAGAAACAACATACAAGCTCTGCATCGTCCACCTAGAGTTCCTTCACGGTAAATAAGGAAAATGGCTGATTAGTTTAACCAGTGTGTGTGTGTGTGTGTGTGTGTGTGTGTGTGTGTACCTTTCAACAAGGCGCGCCATGTCCAATCTCATCTCTCCATCACCACACTACATCACCACATTACTTTCAGACTCATTCTTAAATCCAAAATGAAAAAAAATCCCAATCATTTTATCATCATTTTCATTTATATCAATAAAATACACACTTTGGCGTGCCTTAGCATGGCATGTAAGGCCATTCATAGCCGGACATGGTGACGCACACCTGTTATCTCAGTTCTTGGAGGCTGAGACAGGAGGATCCCTGGTTCAAAGACAGACTCAACAACCTAATGAGACCCTGTTTCAACATAAAAAATAAAAATAACAGGGTGTATCTCAGAGGTAGCATGCTCCTGAGTTCAATCCTCAGTACCAAACCCACACACCAAAAGAGAGACTGCTCACAATCTGCTCCCTGCCAGCCTCGGGTCTTCTCTCTCATTACTCTCCTGAGACGCCAGCTGCTCTCTACAAGCCATGGTCTGCACAGAAGCACAGTTTTATAGATGATTCTGCTGCTGTCAAACCAGCCTTCTTCCTAGTGTCCACCCCAATTTATCCTCAAAACTCTGTTCAGAGAGCCTCCTCTTCCAGGAAGCCTCCTCTCCAGTATGAGGTATGCCTCTGATCGCTTCCCAAAGCCCTGGTGCTTAATCTCCTGTGCACGTATCACATTGTGTTAGAATCGTAGCATGTGTCTGTTTCCCCAGCCAGATGCCACAGACACACTGTATGCTTTATCTATCTCTGGCCTAGCAACTATGGTAGGTATCTACCCATCTACTGCATACTGAAAGAGCCAAAGCCCTGGGGAGTAGAAGGCAATTTGAGGCATCTCATACCTGACATAAATGAAAATCTGAGCTTCTTGACTCTTTGCCCTTGGCCTCTGTCCAGTACATCAGCATTTCCCCAGCTGTGTTCCAATAATGCCCATTTAGAGAATATTAATAATGCTCATAACATGGGTTTCCAGACATACCACCCGGCTTTCCGCCGCATTGACCTGTCAAACTCCCTCCGGCCTCAAATTCTCTCTCCCACCTACTTGTGCTGTTTCAAACCTAACTCCCTCCTCAGTCCTTCAAATAAGCCATTATAATATGCCTGAAGATTACACTGAAACACATTAGTCCCTACAATTTCCTAAATTCTCCTTTGTAAAACCAGAAGTTTTGCTGATTTTTTTTTTTTTTTTTTTTTTAGTACTTCATACCTTTCAAAGGAGACCTGGAGTGGACCTACAATTTATCTGCCAATGTGTTCAGCTCCTTAGAACATATTCTCTCAGAGTTTGGGTTTTTTGGTTTGAGGGTTAGTTTGTTTCTGTTGTAGTGGTGGTGGTACCTGGGGATTGAATCCAGAGGTATGGGTTCAACCCTGAGCTATACCTTCAGCCCTATTTTATTTTATTACTTTTTTAAAAACAAGATTGCCCTAAGTTACTGCATGCTACTGGTCTTGAGCCTGCGATCCTTCTGTCTCAGCCTCCCAAGTACTAGGATTACAGGTGTGCAGCACCACACCCAGCCCCTCAGAGTTTAACTTGGCATAAAAGCAGCCGGGTGACCTCTGCTCAGGCTCAGCCTTGGGCTTCTCCCAGCAGTCTTTGCTCTACCAATTCCAGCACAGTGATCTGATCACACGGCTCCTTGGAGAAAACTCAACCAAGCAAGAGTTTCATGTCTGTGTTTTATCTCTGAAATCTCTTCTGATTACCTCCCACCCTCTTAGAAAAGGGATAAACCTTCCTTATTCTCTCTTTCAGACACACACAATGTCTGCATCCAACACTTAAGAGCTGGACTGTTCAGAGCACAATCAAGAACACCTGTACCCTCTGAGGAGCTCAGTAGAGTACTGGACTGCTGGGTCACACACGAGAATCAGAAATGCCGGAGAGACTTTCAAGAGCCTGAACTTTTGCCAAGCGTGACAAACATCAAGGTGTCAGTGGGTCCTCTGCTTGCAAGGTGGGGTGGAGCAGGGCAGGGTTGGTGCAGCCAGAGACCGCCACGTGGCCTGAAAGAGCTGCCTTCCTCCGTGCCAGCACACCATACAAATAGTCGAAAGAGATCCGCAGTGTTCCCAGAATTTCCTAGAGAACTACTAACTTATTTCCTAGGGAGATTCACAGTGATGGTTTTTAAAACCTCCCCAGGCAAATCTGATGGGTACTCCTGGTTAAGAAGCATGGTGTTGAAGAAGCAATTCTCAACTCTTGAGGACCAAAAGTAACATTTTATAGCACATCTTTTGCAATGCTCCTTCATTATCCTGAAGTAAAAGTCATAAACTATATAATTAATTGCCAAAATATAACATTCAAAACAATCAATATAGCTGGACATGGCAGCACATTCCTACGGTCCCAGTACTTGGGAAGCTGAAATAAGAGGACTCCTGGTTCAAAGACAGACGCAACAACCTAATGAGACTCTGTTTTAACATAATAAATAAAAATAGGGCAGGGGCATAGCTTAGAGGCAGCATGCCGCTGAGTTCAATCCCCAATACTACTGAAAAATATCAATATAATGCCCTAAACATAAAAAAGGTGAAATAAAGGAAATGATTTCATCATATAAATGCTCAGGTTAGTCAGATACTTGACTGTACCTAAAAGTAGCATAATCCCCAAAATGAGGCTCAAGCGAAGACCAATACTAAGGTGATGGAGTAGTGACTCAGGGTGTGATAGTTTTAAAATAATGAACAATTTTAATAACTTTCCCCAAACAAAACCTAAAGTATAATTTCCCTTGATTTGTGTGGTAGTTACAGTTCTAAAAGAAAACTTGCTGATATTTAAAATCAGGCCAAAATTTTTGTTTATATACTATATCCTAATCTGCAAAATTAGAAACATATTTTTTCCCCAAACCACATGAACATTCAACAACACAGTCAAGGTCATGTAGCACGTGGAACAGTGTTTTTCTGCGGTCCTACCCTGTGCGCTACAAAATATCTAGCACTCCTGGGCCCTACAAATTAAAGGGAAAGGGGGAAGATCATTATGTGTGTCCTGAAAACCTGTACAATTTGGGGGGAAAGGAGCTCCTTAGAGGAAGAAGAAAACACGGACCCACAAGGGCCTTTGAAGTCTCATACTCAGCTTCAAGGTAAATATGCCTCTGGGTAAAATTTGGGGTGGTAGGGTGTGATATAGTGGTAATTACAATTATAAAACAAGAGCAAGCCAGGCTCGATGGTGCATGCCTATAATCCCAGTATTTGGGAGGCTGAGACAAGGATCGCAGATTTGAGGCCAGTCTCAGCAACTTAGCAGAACCCTGTTTTGAAATAAAAATAGGGCTAGGGGTGTAGCTTGGAGGTAGAATGTCCCTGGATTTAATCTCCAGTACCAGGAAGAGGGAGGGAGAGAGGGATGGAGAGAGGGAGGAAAGGGGAAGAAGAAGAAGAAGAAGAAGAAGAAGAAGAAGAAGAAGAAGGAGGAGGAGGAGGAGGAGGAGGAGGAGGAGGAGGAGGAGGAGGAGGAGGAGGAGGAGGAGGAGGAGGAGGAAAGGAAATACATCATGACTTTAAAGCAGAGGCCATAAAGAAACACAAACGGGTATCACAGCAAGGTATAAAAGCACATAGAGGGGTGAGTGAGATCTGAAGGCATTGCCCGTTCGTTATTCAGTGAGATGAAAATGCACAGTCAGTGTTAGACGATCTCAGACTCTTTAGCAGGAGTTTGATATCTGGATCCTTGTAAGAAACCTCCCCATTTTTATACAGCCTAGTTTGTTAATAAAACGTTGGCTGGACCAAAATTAGCACGAGTGAAAGATGCAATATGCCACCTCCACCACACAAAATAAAAAAGAAAAGGTCTCTCCTTCCTAAAAGTAAAACAGAATTCAAGATTATATATATATATTTTATTCAAGAAACGATGAGGGGGAGGACGCGGCAGCAGCGCCATACTGCTGGCAGTTCACCGGACGGCTACAGCAAGCCAAGGTGAGCCGCTGCGGAAGAGCCAGGCAGGATTTCTCGCCGCAGGTAAAATCTAAAGCTCCCAGTGGCTGAGCTCAGCACACGCCACAGGGATTCAGAGTGGAAATCAAAACCAAGAAGTAATACGCCAGCCTCATGGCCGAGGGCATAGCAGCGGCGCCATATTGCCACCGGCGGCAGCAGCAGAGAATTCACCGAATCCAGTACAGCTACATCTGCGTACTCAAGAACAGTGAGTCAAATTGCGGGCCACAGAGGAGAAATCCCAGTACTGTACTCACTGGGACTGGACCCAGTGGGGGAGTGGCGGTGGCAGAGATATCACACCATAGGAGAACGTGCAACCTGGCACCCTCCACAGTCTAAAGCAGCCTCTATCGACACTCTGGGTCGGAGACTCTGTGATACAACCCAGTAAAGGAGTAGTGGGGTCTGAGATACTACTGACTCGAGATCCAGAACACCTTAAGTGAAGTCATAGTGACCCAAGGGAAGAACCCAGAGAAGGCACAAACTTCCGAAATCATGGGAAAGAGGAATAATACTGGAGCAATTAATGCCCACAACCCCATAACATCAGAACCCGATAAAACAGAAAATCAGAGATTTCTAGAAGATCAAATCAGGAAAATAACTGTAGAAATAATAGAGGTGCTTCGAAAAGAATTCAGAGAAGCCAAAAAGAGATAAAGGATGCAATTAATGAAGTAAAGGCCTCAATTCAAAGCACGAACAACCGATTAGACCACATGGAGAACAGAATCTCGCTCTTAGAAGATGATCATTCCAAAAATGAACACATAGTTTCTAATCTAGGAAAAAATATCCGACAGCAGGAATCTGATATTGAAGAAATATGGGCCCATTTTAAGAGAGCTAACCTAAGAATAATTGGAATAGAGGAGGGAAAAGAAAGTGAAACCAAAGGGATCAACAATCTCTTCAAGGAAGTAATAGCAGAAAATTTTCCAAACATAGAGCAAGAGGTTGATACAAAGGTCCAGGAAACTTATAGAACTCCCTTTAGACAGGATCAGAGAAGAGGATCCCCACGCCACATAATTGTCAAAATGACCAATGTGGAAGCCAAGCAGAGAATTTTAAAGGCAACAAAAACAAAGGGCCAAGTGACATTCAGAGGCAAGCCAATTAGAATCACTCCAGACTTCCCAAACCAAGTCATGAGAGCCAGAAGGGCTTGGAGTAACATATTCCAAACTCTGAAAGAAAACAACTTCCAGCCAAAAATTTCCTACCCAGCAAAACTTTCTATCAAATTAGATGGAGAAATAAGAAGCTTCCATGACAAACAGAAACTGAAGGAATTTATGTCTTCAAAACCAGCGCTAGAGAAAATATTCAAAGAGATTAACTACAAAGAAGAAATAGGTAACACACACCAGAACCAGAGAAACAAGAGTTTCCATCCAACAGTCAACTAAGATTGGTTATCTGTGGAGATTCATTACTTATGTTAGTCTTTTACCTATCTCTAAAGGGTATTGTTTGCCTTTATTGTTGTTAATTTTTAGGATTTCAAGTTGGAATATTAATATACCTTCAGATATAGCATTTGGAAATATTTTATCCAATTCTATTAGTAACTTTTAACTCTGTTTACATTGTCTTTGGATATACAATATTTTTTTAGTTTTTAGGGAGTTTGTATACTCTTCTGTTGCCTGTGCCATTGAAATCATATCCAAGAAATCACTGCCAATTTCAATGTTGTGAGGTTTTATGACCCAGTTTTCTTCTAAAAGTTTATAGTCTTAAGATTTATATTTAGTTCTTTTATCTATTTTGAGTTAATATTTGTATATGGGATTAGGTAAGGGTCCAATTTTATTCTTTTCCATGTAAGTATTATTTTTCAACAATATTTAGTTAAAAGATTATTATTTCTACCACCAAATGTTCGTGGAAACCTTGTCAAAAATAACTTGACAATATAGGGAAGAATTTAGGTCTAGGCTTTTATTTAACTCCAATGGTTTATATATCTGCCTTTAGAACAGTACTACACTGTTTCAATTATTGTAGCTTTATATGGTTTGAAATCAGAAAATATATATCTTCTAGCTTTGTTCTTTTTCAAGATCGTTTTGGGTATCTAGAGTCCATATTCCATATTAGGATAGATTTTTTTTTCTGAAAAATAAATATATAAATATATGATAGTTTCACCTAAAAAAAATAGAAAAAAAATATTCTCTGGTAAGAAAGAAAGCAAAAAGAAATATTGAAATGTTATCTTTAAGTTATCAAAAGCTTGGTACAGATAAATGAAACTGTTATGTGAAATTATCATTTTTAATTTTGGATAAATTGTTATAATACTAGATGTCAACCACTAAGCCAAGCATGGGAAGGAGGGATGGGGAGAGAATGGGGTGGGGATCGGGTGGGGGCTGACTGGGCGATGTGTGCATGAATGTCTACAAAAGTTTGTATTCCACTATGATGTATGAATACAGTGCACCAATAAAATAAAAAAAAAAAGAAACGATGAGGGAAGACACTGGTGAAAGCACATTTTGTGAAGCAATTCATACTTCTGACAATAAAGTTTTGTCTGGGAATTTTGTGACAGGTCAAAGACACATGTTTACTCTAAAACATCCTACAGAGTTCTGTAAGTCAGTAAAAGACTAGTCCTCCAATATAAAACTTGCAAAAAAACGGAAATATTTTTAAATCTCTCACAAATGGCTAATAACCACACGAAAAAGTTTGACTTCACTTACATTCAGTACAACAAGTTTCTGGAGATAAAAGCTCTCAATTGTAAGTGACATATGATCCGTTGACATCTGATCCCACTGTCAACAGACGCATATTTTTGCTCTTTGGTTTTTGTTTGTTTGCTTGTTTTCTTTTTTGAGACAGGGTCTCATTAGGTTGCCCAGGCTAGTATCTAACCCTTTGGCGCAAGTGATCCTCCTGCTTCAACCCCCTGAGTAATCAGCTGCGTGGTACATGCCATCTCAGCTTGTCAACAGCTGTTAAAACACACACGCACACTCAGGGCTAGGGATATAGTGCAAAAGCGCCTGCCTAGCACACCTGAGGCCCTGGGTCCAATCACCAGCACAACAAAAATAAAAAGGACAATAAGCCAGGCATGGTGGTGCACACCTGTAATCCTGGTCCTTAGGAGGCTGAGACAGGACGATTCTGGGATCACAGCCAGCATTATCAACTTTAGTGGGAGCCTGTTCCAAAATAAAAATAAAATAGGACAGGAGTATAGGTCAGAGGTAGAATGTCTCTGGGTTCAATTCCCAGTACCACAGAAATAAATAAATCCATCCATACATAAAATAATGAACATCAGTCTGGTGGGGAGGGGAAACTGAGCTCCTGGGAAGGAGGGGGAGGAGGAAGAGCAGGAGGAAGAATAAGAAGGGGGAGGAGGAGGAGGAGAAAGGGGAGGAGGGAGGAGGAGAAAGAGGAAGAGGAAGAAGAGGAAGAGGAGGAGGGAGAAGAGGAGGAGGAAGAAGAGGAAGAGGAGGAAGAAGAGGAAGAGGTGGAAGAGGTAGAGAAAGAGGAGGAAAAAGAGGATTAGAGAGAGGAGGAGGAGGAAGAGGAGAAGAGGAGGAGGCAGAGGAGGAGGAAGAAGAAGAGGAAGAGGGAGAAGAGGAAGAGGTAGAGGAAGAGAAGAGGAGGTAGAGGAGGAGGAAGAGGTAGAAGAGGAAGAGGAGGAGGGAGAGGGAGAGGAGGAGAAGAGGAGGTAGAAGAGGGAGAGGAGGAAGAAGAGGAAGAGGAGGAGGGAGAGGAGGAGAAGAGGGAGAGGAGGAGGAGGGAGAGGAGGAGGAGGAGGAAGAGAAGGAGGTGGAGAAGGTGGAGGAAGAGGAAAAAGAGGAGGAGGTAGAGGAAGAGAAGTAAGAGGAAGAAGTGGAGGAGGAGGTAGAGGAAGAAGAGGAGGAGGAGGAAGAAGAGGAAGAAGAAGGCGGCAGTGGCAAAATACCAAGTAGACAGCAGGAATACAGAAACACTTTGAGCTCTCAGCAGGTTGCTGGGTCTGATTTCGCTTCGCTCCCTAGGTCTGCAGGTCTGGAAGCACTGCGCCATTCTAGGCAGCTGAGGCTCTCCCGGCCTGCCCCTCCTGCAGACCTGTGGGCCAATGTGGGATGAGATGGAAGCACTGCCTTCTCATTCTAAAAGCCAACAACAACTTTACAGTCATTTCCTGGCCCACTTTGCCAAGCCAAGAGCACTCAAAACTCCTGCCTATCAAGCAGGGCTGTGGGGTGGCTGAAATAATGGAGAACAACTGATCCATTTAATACGGGCCAAGGAATAGTGAGCGAGCCTAGCATGTCATTTTATATCATACTATAAAATCATTTTTCTGCTTTTCATAATAGGTGGGAAGGAGTCTGGGGAGTGGAAGAGAGGAAAGGAGAGCAGAGAGAGAGAGAGAGAGAGAGAGAGAGAGAGAGAGAGAGAGATTGGTTTTGAGAATGAGCCATAGATAAAAGAATTGCTAAAGGACTAGCCATAAAATCTAATCCAACTTGTATCTATGGTGGGAACAAGAAAATAAGTTAACAGAACCACAGGATTAGTTAATCCAGCATCTTTCCTCTGTATAGTTGTGTTCTTTCCATACCAACTCATGTTTTCCCTAAAGCAATGAACCTAGCTTTCCTGGGCCCTGCAGCTTAGGTGCAAAGATTGTAATACTTTGGCATGAAGAGGGTTAAATTACAATGCAGAGGGTGGTTTGGTTGGTTGGCTGGTTTGTGGGATATTTGTGGATGGGTTGGCTTGGGGTTTTGTTTGTTTGTTTGTTTGTTTGTTTTTGTTTTAGTTTTGCCATCCCGCTCTCCAGGAATTCTGTGGTCTGGAGAGGTGTCCACCCAAATCAGGAAGGTGTTCTACAGTTTCTCAACATGTTCTGTCGTCAGGAATTACCCAATTCCCTTCCTCATGCCATAAGCAAAAAAAAAAAAATAATAATCCAAATGGATCTCAGACCTAATGTAAGAGTTCCAACTACAAAACTTGGAAGAAAATAGAGGAGTAAAACTTCTTGACCTCAGATTGGGCAATGGTAACTAAGATATGGCCCCAAAAGCCCAAGCGAAGATAAACTGGACTGCATTAAAAATGGGAGGTGCTGTGAATGATACCATCAAGAATGTAAACAGAGCCAGGTGTGGTGCTGCACACCTATAATCCCAGTACTTGGGAGGCTGAGGAAGGAGGATCATGGGTCTTCAGCCAGCCTCAGCAACTTAGTGAGGCTCTACACAACTTAGATGTTGTTTCAAAAAAAATAATAAAACAGGGCCCGGGGCATGGCTCAAAGGTAGAATGCTCCTGGATCACACACACACACACACACACACACACACACACACACACACACACACTATAAAAAGACAACCAACACACGAGAGGAGAAAATAATCTGCGAATCAGACATAGAGGATTAATTCAGTTCAGGTAAACCAATATCCATCTAATAGAAAATTGTGAAGTAAAGATCATAAAATTATTCTCTCTCTGACTTTTGGGGTGGCCTGCATTCACCCTTGGATGTGTAGAGTTAAAAAAAAAAACCTTCTAGAAAAAAAAGACTACAAAATAATTAGAGAAGAATACTCAAAAATAACAGAATAAACATTGCCAGAGACAAGATAAGAACAACTGTGAGGGACCCTAGTGCCACATAAGAAAAAGACTTGAACCTCCTAAAATGTAAAAGACCAGGAGTAGAGAAAACCTCCAGCCGGACACGGCGGCAGACACCTGTAATCCCAGTACTTGGGAGGCTGAGACAAGAGGAACACAAGTTAGAGGCCAGCCTCATTAACTTAGACCCTGTTTCAAACTAGTATATATGTATATATGTATATATGTATATATGTATATATGTATATATGTATATATGTATATATGTATATATGTATATATTAGCTCAGAGGTAGAATGTGCCTGGATTCAATCCCTAGTATAAGAAAGAAAGAAAGAAAGAAAGAAAGAAAGAAAGAAAGAAAGACAGACAGACTTAAAATGTATCCACGAAGGAGCAAACATCAGAGTTGCATCAGCACCAATGCACACTAAAAGTTCTGAAGGAAATTATCTGAGCCAAGAGAAGTCAATTCCAGAGGAACCAACAAGCATAAAAACAAAATTTCCAGAAACGCAGAGCTTTAGGAATTTTACCAACTTCAGAGCCTCCTGAAAGTATTACTAAAAAAGATACTCCAGCCCAAAAAAAAGGGGGGGGGGCTCCTAGAATGAGGCATGGAAGCCAAGAAGCAGTCCATCTAATCAAGAATGCAATGAAGAATTTTGCTGAAGCCTGAGGAGAACAGCTGTATAAAAGCCTAGAAGACTTTTGGCACAAGCCACGACGAGTTGTCAGGAGATTCTGATGAGAAGCAGATCTCCAAGAAGAAAATGAATTCCTGTTAGAAATAATACAGCAGGGACGTCACGAGGGATGGGTAAATGAGAACAACATACGGCCCGGCCCCTTGCCTGCTCCCCGCTCTGATGAGCTCTCTCCGCCCTTGAGCGGCAGCGGACGTGAGCACAGGCTCCCCCGCCTCTCTTTCCTTTTGGACCCGACTGCCCTACACGGATTTCACATTTTATAAACGTTGATGCCACGCTTTCAGTGTTTACAGTCGATCTATAGTGCAGACACAGAAGACTGTGCTACAATTAACACATTAGAACTTAGACGCCATAGCCTTGTAAACATTAAGGCCAGATGGCCAGGGGCATCCCGTGGGAGGGAGGCTGGAGAGGAAGGCCAGAGGCCCAGCCTCCTGGTCTCCCCGAGGACATCGGGAGATGACAGGTGAGAACTGACCTAAGCCATAGAATTTTCAATATTCCTATTTAAAACCATAAATGCGTCCAAGTGAAAACTAAAACACAAAGATCCCGTTGTTGGGATGAGAGTGTATAGATCTGCAAGCCAAAGGCGTACCATCTATGAGGCAACTAGCAGAAAAATAAGTAAATAAATAGAAAAAGAGCTCTGGAAAGCCAGGGTATCAAGCCCCAGCCTCCTGCCCTGCCAGCATCCCAGCAAATACAGTGCTTCTAGTCTCTATGTCCATGGGGGGCCCCCATTTTTGCACAAACTCAGTTCCAGCTTCTTCTGTCTCATGAGGCTGGAGGCCACGTGGGTTGTCCCCGCTGGGTAAAGGCCCTCCCCTCGCCACTAGCAGGCCTGCTCTGGCCTCCCACTCCACGTCTCCCTCCTCTCTGTGCAGGACGTTCGCTTCCTTTCCTGTCCCGCAAGCTCACTTGTCAGCTTAACGTCAGTCAATCTCCATCCCTCAGTCCGCCATGTTGCTAAGAAGTCTCTGAAGACACCCAACACTTGCATCTTACAGCCAGTCACAATAGGATGCATCTTCTTAAAAGATTTTCATGAGTCAGGCCGTACACTTAAATCTCTCACCTTGAGAGAATTACAAATGTAGAGATATTGGGAACCAAAAATATCTTAAACAGAAGAGACAAAGTGATGGACCTAGAATGTCAAAAATATCATTAAGTAAAACTTAGGCAATACAGGCACGCACGAGAGCTTTATATTTTTATCAATCTGACGAGAAAGTCTGTTTGTCAAATTTCATTATTTAGCTGTGCATGGTGGCAAACACCTGCGATCCCCGTATAGAGGTAGGCTGAGACAGGAGGATGGCAGGTTCAAGGACAGACTCAGAAAGTAGTGAGACTCTCATCAACTTAGGGAGACTGTTTCAAAACAAAACAAAACAAAATACAATTAAGCTGGGTTCGGTGGTAGAATGACCCTGGGTTTACAAATAAATAAAAGCCAGTAAGTAAAAAAATTACAAAAAATTATCTTATTTGTGAATACATTTTATAATACTGTAACATTTAAAATTCTTTCAATGATTTCAAAGGACTCATAAAACATTAGCGTTTTTTGATACTTTTTATTATTTATATATTTATTTAATTTTGCGGTATTAAGGATAGATCACAGGGACATTCTAACTCCGAGCTACATCCCCAGCCCTATTTCTTATTCTTTATTTTGAAACAAGGTCTCACTAAGTTGCAGAGGGCCTCACTAAGTAGCTGAGGCTGTGTGCGAATCCGAATCCGCAATCCTCCTGTCTCAGCCTCCCAAATGCTGGGATTATAGAGAAGTGTACGTGTGGCACCGCCCGGGAAGCTCAGCGGGTTAGGGCCTGGTTACTACTTGGATGCAGTGATACATCTTAGAAAGTAGAAGCGCATCTTTCTAGTCCTCCTTTTCTTTTTATTCTTTGGTGCTACAATTTGGAATTAAATTTTCATTCCTGTTTTTCAAATGACACTAACATAATCTTCATCCAAACAAGTTTTTAACCATGATGATCTGAATAGATGATAAATAAATCAGAACCTGATCCTGAGCCAAGGACTGGTGATCTACATCCTTATGCAATTCCTTCCTTTCAAACACTTTGTTTATGTGGCCCCCAAGGTTAGATCGCAAAGGCCTTCTCGCTTAAAAGAGAAGACACCAGAGCACACTGTGGGTTGAGCACACTGTGGTTTAAATCAAGGCCAATTAGGGTTAAAAAGAGATTAGGAGTCCTGAGATGAACTTTGCAAAGTCCACCACTTGTGTCATTTACTCTGTTATTTCAGTCATCCTCCACCCTCTTTTATTTATTATTATTATTATTATTATTATTATTATTATTATTATTTTGGTGGTACTGGGGTTCCTGGAAACCCTTCTATCTCTGGGCTACACTCCCAGACCTATTTTATACTTTTTATTTGGAAACAGGGTCTCTTACAGGGCAGTTGGCTCCGAACCTGCGTGATCCTCCTGTCTTTGCCTCCCAAGCGCGGGGATTACAAGCCTGCGCCACTGCGCCTGGCTAATCTTTGTATTTTTTTGAAACTGGGTCTCACTGAGTTGCGAAGGGCCTCGCTAAACAGCTGAGGCTGCCCGCAAATCGTGATCCCCAGGTCTCCGCCTCCTGAATGCTGGGATTACAAGTGTGTGCCACCATGTCCGGCTCTTTTATTTTTGAAAAAGGGTCTCATTAAGTTTCAGGGGGCCTCACTAAGTAGCTGAGGCTGGCCAAGAACCATGATCATCCTGTCTCAGCCTCCCGGATGCTGGGATTACAATGGTGCACCACCACCACTTCTCTCTTAAAAGAGAAGACACCAGAGCAGACTGCTGTTTAAATCAAGGCCGATTATGGTTAAAGAAGAGATTAAAAGTCCTGAAACTTTGCTTGCTTGCTTACTTTGTTTGTTTCTTTGTTTTGCAAATAATCATCTGGTTGGACTTAATAATTTAAGCCATTCTAGTGTAGGAGTACTGTTATTTCACTGTGGTTTGAATTCCCTTAATAACTAATAATGCCGAGCACCTTTCATGTGTTTACCTGTCACTGTCATTCATGTATCTTCTTTAGTGAAATGTCTCTTCGAATCCTTTGCCCTTTTTTTTTTTTTTTTTTTTTTTTTTTTGGTAGTACTGGGGTTCCTGGAAACTCTTCTACCTCCGGGCTACGCTCCCAGACCTATTTTATATTTTTATTTGGAAACAGGGTCACTTAAGCCAGCACGGCTGGCTTCGAACCTGCGCGATCCTCCTGTCTCCGCCTCCCAAGCGCGGGGATGACAAGCATGCGCCACCTCGCCCGGCTCCTTTGCCCTTTTTATAAATTAGTTTCTTTAACTTCTCGCTGTTGAGATAAAAGTGTTTTCCCTGTATATTCTAGACATAAGTCCCTTGTTTGCTATCCAACGCAAAATATAAAAAAAAAAAAAATAGTGTTCGGGAACCCTGATCTAGTTCACTGCCTGCAGAGTATGGCAGTTCACTGCGAGAAGTCATGTGCCTACAGGTCACCCACTCTCTTTTTTTAAAAGTGGTAATTTATTTTTAAATAAAATTTACATGAAATACTTTATAAAAATTATCTAAATCTATTTGGAAATCATCTAAATCTTCAGAATTCATCTAAATCTATTTGCAATGAGCACCTAATCTATTCCTACTCATGGCCATCGATCATCACAAAACCTGGTTAAATAGTATACCCTAAGTCAGGTGTGGTGCAGACACTTGGAATCCCAGTGTTTGGGCAGCTGGGGCCTGAAGGATCAACGTTTCAATCCACAGCAGTTTAGTGAGACTCTCAGTAACCTAGCTAGAACCTTGTTTCAAAAACTGAAACAAGCCAGGCATGGTGGAGCATGCCTATAATCCCAGTATTTGGGAGGCTAAAACAGAAGGATTGCAGAATCAAACAGTGAAATTCTCATCCACCTAATGAGACCCTATTTCAAAATTTAAAAAATAAAGCTGGGCTGGAGGATCCTGGTTCACGGCCAGCCTCAGCTACTTAGTGAGGCCCTTTGCAACTCAGTGAGACCCTGTTTCAAAATAAAGAATAAAAAAATGGGGCTGGGGGTATAGCTCAGAGGTAGAATGCCCCTGGGTTCCATCCCCAGTACTGAAAAGAAAAAAAATTTTTTTAAATAAAAGAGGGCTGGAGTTTAGCTCAGAAGTAGAATGCCTCTGGGCTCAATTCCCAGTACCAAACGACAAAAATAAACCAATAAAACAAACAAAAACAAAGCCGGGCATGGTAGCACATAATCCCAGTACTTGGGAGGTTGAGACAGGAGGATCACAGATTCACAGCCAGCCTCAACAACTTAGCAAGGCCTTCCACAACTTAGTGAGACCCTAAAAAAATAGGCCTGCAGGTGTAGCTCAGAGGTAGAATGCCCCTGGGTTCAATCCCCAGTAAAACACACACTCACACACTAACTTAGAGTAAGTTCCATGTAAATCAAACTAATATTTTTATAGTTTTAGTATTTATGCTATCTTAAAAAACTAGCCGGAGGCTTCCACACAATCATTATAGAACCTTAAATCATTGTGTATTTCCCATGGCTCGCACTCTGGCCTCCATTCACCTCTTGTCTTTTAATAATGGGCCCTGAGCAATCCAATGCAGGCAGGAGACACACCATGTGAAGAAAATTCTCTTCCTTCCTCCTCTAAGTAATCAATCATCAGAGGTGCTTCAGTGGGCTCCCTCATGGCCTGTCCATCCTTCTTAATTTAGATGCCGTTCTAACCGCACAACCATCTAGCAACCTTTCAAGCCAGGTGGGATCAGAGAAGTCCTACGCCCTTCCAATCTGAGAGTCTGTTTTCCTAAGAAAGCAAGACAGAGAAAACATCAAACACATGACTCAGAGTCAAGTAACTTCGAAGATGGCTCAAGCGAGTTTAGGCAGGTTATTTTGTCCTCCTGAGTCCTCAGACTCCTCATCTGCGCAGTGCAAAGGTGATTTCCAATATTCCTTCCAACACAAGTTCTGCTAGCTTGCTTATAAAAACTGGTTTCCACCGGGTGCGGTGGTGCATGTTTGCAATCCCAGCATTTGGGAGGCTAAAAAAGAGGATCTCGGTTTGTGGACAGCCTCAGGTACTTAGTGAGGCCCTCTACAACTTAGTGAGACCCTGTTTCAAAAATACAGAATAAAAAAAAAACTAGGGCTGGGGATGTAGCTTGGAGGTAGAATGCCGCTGGGCTCCAAGCCCAGTCATGCAAAAATAAATAAATAAATAAATATATAAATAAATGCATGCCGGTTTCCTGTACCTTGTGCCAAGCACTGAGCTATAGAGACTCTGATCTCATTTGATTTCCACTACAACTATATGAATAAGTTACTATCATCATCATTATTTTATAGATGAAAAAACCAAGGCAATTAAGTAACTCATTCACAGGCACCAAAGGTATGCCAGGACCCAGACTCTGCGGCTGCCCTGGGCACTTCACACCCAGTAAACTGGGAGGAACCACAGGCTGCCTTACAAGACGCAGGGTCATCAGTAAGGAGTCGCCACAAACTCTAAAAGGCAAGCTGAAGACCTTTTACGAAGTTTTAAAAATCTCCAAACAACTAAGTAATCCCTGAGGGCACCTGTCTTACCTCATTACATCAAATAACTTGCAACTACTGGCATGGCTTACGTAATGAGGGATCGCATGAAAGCCTGGGTCTCCTCTCATAGTATACCAGGCTGGGCTTGTAACTTGATTCTAAAGCATCTAAACTATGTGCCCCTGGGTTCAATCTCTAGTATAGAGAGGAAGGAAGGAAGGGAGGAAGGGAGGAAGGAAGGAAGGGAGGAAGGGAGGAAGGAAGGAAGACCAAGCCGCACCAACCATCTAAGGACCCAGAGAGGAATGGTGAGATGGCCTCCAGGGGGCGCTGTCACCCAGCTCCCATTGGATGGAGTCCTGGTTAGCCCCAGATTAGACCCCTACCTCTAGTGACTGCAGCTAAAGTCATAACACATTTCATGTCACATGGGCCCTTTTAGCCCAGAGCCTCTAAACAATGACCAACTCGTGCTCTTGCCCTTGAAAAGCTCCAGATTGCTGGGACAGCTCCCGGGAAGAAGGAACAGAAACAAGAGAAGCATAGTCGGCTTTTTCAGTATATCCATCATGAGAACACACATCTTAATTCCCTGCCTAGGGCTTCTTCACAACAATCTCGCGTTCTCTCACACCTGGGCCAATACCCTGAGCGCTCATCGCTGACTCAAAACCCAGTGCTAAGCAACGGCTCGCAAATAATCCTGGACCGTTCTCCCTAGAACCTATCACTGGAAGCCCTTAAGTCCCTGCTCGGTGGGGACGTCTGAGCCTGGTCTCCCTGTAGCAGCAACACTTTCACTGGGTGTTCTGGGGACTTTTAACCAACTAACCTCTCCTGACCTGACTGTCCTGTTCCTGGGCTCTCACACTGGATCTGCTGCCCACTGTACATGTTGCATGACTGCATTCAGAAAAGGCCTTCAACATTTCCTTGTCTTCAAGAAATGATTTCTGGAGCATTTGGATAGTTTAAGTCACTGTCAAGAAAGAGTATGGGAGTTATAGGAACTGGCTCACATCCATAGAGAATAGTAAAGTCTGATGACAGCTTTCAGTACACACTAGAGGAGAAAGAAGGAGAAGGAGAAGGGGAAGAGGAAGAGGAAGAAGAGGAAGAAGGAGAAGGAGGAGAAGGAGAAGAAGGAGAAGAAGAAAGATCTATGTTAGGAGGGGTGTGTGTGTGTATGTGTGTGTTATGCTAGAGTTTGAACTCAGGTACATGCTACCTCTGAGCTGCACTCCCAGCCCTATTTTTATTTTTATTTTGATGACACAGGTTCAAAGCCAGCCTCAGCTATTTACTGAGGCTCTCAGCAACGTAGTAAGACCGTGTTTCCAAATAAAACATAAAATAGGTCTGGAAGTGTAGCCAGGAGGTAGAAGGCCCCTGGGTTCTCTCTCCCCAGCAATGCTTGCAATCCAAACCCTGGACCTCTGCTCAGGTCCTCAAATAACTTGACCTCTGCCACTACATCCTTGCTCAAGCCATTCCCTCCGCATAAAATTCCATCCCCAGAACTCTATTAATCTGAATGCCAGTTGTCCTTTAAAACCAAGTTAAATTTCCACCTTCTCCATGACGTCATCACGGCCCAGCTAAAGGTGACCACTCCCGCCCCCTCACCATCCCAAGACTTGTTTCTTTCTCTTCAACCAAAAATGAAAATCAGAAAAGGTAACTAATAGGGGACAACCATGTCTTCTACTTCTTTGTACCCTCACAATAGCACAACATAAGTAACCAGCACATAAATTCTCATCAAATGTATCTAATTTGAAAATGCATTCATACTTTCACCCTTGCAGAATGACATCATACCACCAAGAAAAAAAGACCACCAACTGTTTTTACCAAATTAAATAGGGAACAGAAAGTTTACAATGGGAACCGGGAGTGGTGGCACAGACTTGTAATCCCAGTACTTGGGAGGCTGAGACAGAAGGATCACAGGTTCACAGCCAGCCTCAGCTACTTAGTGAGGCCCTGAAGAACTTAGTGAAACCCTGTCTCAAAATAAATAAATAGAGCCGGGCGTGGTGGCACATGCTTGTAATTGCCGCGCTTGGAAGGCAGAGTCAGTATGATCGCGCTAGTTCGAAGCCAGCAAGGCTGGCTTAAGAGATTCAAATAAAAAAACATATAAAAATAGGTCTGGGAGTGTAAACCGGAGATAGAAGGGTTTCCAGGAACCCCAGTACCACCAAAAAATAAAATAATAAATAAATAGAGTTGAGAGTATAGCTCAGAGTTAGAATGTCCCTGAGTTCTATCCTTAGTTCCAGGAAAAAACAAACAACAAAAAAAAGGTTCAAATTACCAAGAACAGGCTACAAAAACTATATCCAATATCTCTGAATTCTACACACTGGGAAGTTAGCGCTGATGAATACTTGGAGCCGACAGGCTTCGCAGAGGTTGAAGAGAAGTACCGCGAGTGAAGGTAAAGCACCAGAAATCAACAGCACTCACTAGCACCTCTTAGGTGTAGAGGGGATGGGATGTACTCACTAGTCTCTGGAGTTTTCTCTTCAGATCTGCCAAATAAAAATTCATATTTGGCCTTGGCCACGCTCTGGGAATGTGCTGATGCACTATTTGCCCAAACAAACGCCTCTGCCTGCAAAAGAGAACAGAGCAGACACCGTTAAAAACACACCAGAAAACAACCTGTCCGTTAAGGGAACGATTTAGCAATTAAGACATAAGCCCTAGACAGGAAGCTAGTAACCACTCAAAGTGAAAGACCGAGGACAGAACAGGTAGGAGGGAGACCTGGTGGAAGGGGAGGGGCTCGGGAGGAGGAAGGGAGCTCTGAAGATGGAAACTCTTCAAACCATCCTTAGTCATACAAGAACGGATCTCCTGGGACGTAAAGATTATCTATGGGGAAAGGGCGGGAGCCTGCGGGAAACACAGCAGGTGCTGCGTGCACGTGTGTGCCTAGCACTCGCTCTGATGTATCCCTACAACGCACCAATACAAAAGGACAATAACCTGAAAGAAATCAGCATGCAAGAGTATTGCTTCATGATTACAACTCCAGAAAAAAGATACACAGAGGAGCCTCTAGAGAGGAATAAGAAACCATAAAAAAGCTTGCCTTGATTGTGGGCCTGATTTATGGCGGATCTTATAAAAATTAAATTTATATAATTTTTCAGACGTTAGAAGACTGTATTTTATATTCAAATGGATTATTTCCCATGTGATCATCATTAACCCATCCATCCATAATAAAAAAAAAATTTTTCTGTGTGAGTTCTGTTCAAGAACACCAACAAAAAAGTAGTCTTTGCCCCCTAAGAGATCCTATTTTTACATAATCAGAACAACCATTCACCCAAACAGGGCACAAACAGAACGGCCAAGCATCCTATTTATACTAACTGTCCTAAATTTGAACATCTGTCCCAGTGTCCCTTGTAATCCCAAAAGCTCCTTATTGAAAAGGAAAACGACAGAGGTGACTGGGACCGTGGCCCCTGATTCTCATCACGATTCTGAATTCCTAAGATCTCCTTCCTGGCTGCTGTAGGCAAAAGCCAAAAATCAAGAGTGTCTCCCGTCTCAGATCTAGGACCAGTTAAAAATAAGCAAAAAGGAAGAGATCTTACAGTGCAGAGAAATCTGACCTAGAGCAGCCAGAGCGTCATCCCGCCTCTTTACTCTGAGCTCAAACATTAACCAGGATCCCCACACAGGCCCCACACTGGCTTCTACCCGCTGCGTATGATATATCTTTTCTCATGTTTGACAAGCAACTGAACATTCAGTTTGGGGAAGAGAAGAATGGAGGTTTCCATAAACAACCAAGTAACTGTTTGGAAGAAGAAAATATTATGACTTCTATTGCAGCCTTTGTAGCAGACATGATTGACAGTTTCAAGAAGGTCCAATCACAGGTCCATCACCCCAGTCTGACAGGGTTGGCGACCCCATCGCACACACTCCATACTTTCAAACCATCATCAAAGCGCCAGCTCGCACAATTTTGAGATAGAAGTTTCTTAAAATAGCTCAGCAATCATTTTATGTTTGTGATGTGCAAAATTTATCTTTCTGAAAAAGCTGCACATCTTCTTAGTGTAATGTGCTAAATAATCACAGGTTAATTATCTTTTTCCCCAACAGAAAGCAAATATTAATTTCTGGATGTGCTTGGGGAGCTTCAGGCTGGTAAAAAAAAATAAAATAAAATAAAAAAGGAAGTCGACCAACGGGCTCCTGCCGAAGCCAGCCGGCAAGAGTACGGGTTCTGAAGTGAGGCATGAGGATGGAGAATTTTAAATTCTAATGTGGGGGAGCCGCCAGCCTACTATCTCTACTGGTCGACCCCTGTTTGTAGGTCAATATTTCCTACGGGTCGACGACTATGCCTGGGTCAGTATTCTCTATTGTGCCGACACTCCTGGCCAATGCAACTTCTGGGTCAATCTCATCTTTATTGTGCCGACTTTGTTTTTCCAGAGGTATTTATACACAGCTACAGGTCAATCAACATTCTCGTGCTACCACCACCAGAATACAATAAAGACCAATACAAAACACATATTACAGATAGGCCTATCAGTACCCTCGTGTCATCACCACCTGATCCTCTCTCAGACCTCTTTCTGATAACCCCAAACTTTCCATAACCCCAAACCTTGTTGACTCTGGGCGAAGAACAGTCAGCTGAGTCGGAGACACCAATCTAGGGGAAGGCCTTAATGGCTCCCAACAGGCTCCCACACCAAGTGCCCTAGTTTTGGAAAGGTGGTTAGGGAAGGCTCTCTGAGGGGCTAATGCTCATGGAGTAAGAGGCTGGGTGCCCTGGAAGGACAGCACCATAGCATTAGGGAGGGAGGGCCATTCACATGGCCTGAAGGCATGGACTAGGCTACTCAAATACTAAGAGAATTAGGATTGCCCAGGGAGGAAGCAGAGGGGCCACTTTTGATCACTGCTCATAGGGGAGGTGAGCACCAGACACAGGGGGTGTGAATCAAGGAAATTTAGTAGCATTTTAAGAAAAACTTGATGACAGCCGGGCATGGGGATGTGTCCCTACAAGCCCACTATTTGGGAGGCTGAGACAGGAGCATCTCAGTTTTGAATTCAGCCCTAGCAAGTTAGTGAAGCTCTATAAAATAGGGCTGGATGGGAGGGATAACGCAGAGGCAGAAGGTCCCTAGGTTGTATCCCCAGTACCTCAAAACAAAACCTTGATCGGACGTCACTGAAGGGTTCTAAACAGAGTGACCATTTACATTTTAAAAACTGTTCATCGGTGGAGCATGGAGGCCCATCCTTGTAATCCCAGTACTTGGCAGGCTAAGACAGGAGGATTGCAGGTTCAAAACCAGCCTGAGCAACTCAGTGAGGCCCTCTGCAATTTAATGAAACCCTGTTTTAAAACAAAGAATAAAATAGGGCTGAGTATACAGCTCAGAGGTAGAATGCCCCTGGGTTCAATCTGTAGTACCACACACAAAAAAAATGGTTTTTGCATAAAAAATGGGTTGGAATGAGACAAAAGGAAGAAAAGAGTTTGAAGTCCAAATGTGTCGTTTCTGCAATAGGGCTTGACTTAAAAATAATCCCAGGTTTGTTGTTTTCTAGTACCTGCTGCAGATTTCGATCTCAGCAACCCCCTCCCCCTTTTACTTAGCATCTAAAATAAACCACATTTTGGGGACCGGAATTCTAGACCATTGGATCTCATATTTCACTACACGTTAAGAATCGCCTGGGAAATTTGCTGAACTAGCTGGGCATGGTGGCACATGCTTGTAATCCCAGCATTTGGGAGACTGAGGTAGAGGACTGCGGTTCATGGACAGCCTCAGCTATGACTTAGGCTCTCTACAACTCACTGAGACCCTGTTTCAAAAAAATAAAGAATAAAAAAATAGGGCTGAAGGTATAGCTTGGAGGTAGATATGATCTATAGACTCGGCTTGGAATACCTCCGCTGCCAGACATTCAAGTTGGTTCACAGCCAGCCTCAGTGTTCAAAGTATATTCACATTCTCAGTGGAAAGACACATTTTCTGAAGGGCTGTTCTACATAGGAGTAAAATGTACTAATAGGTTCCACTCTAACAAAGAGCTTTATATTTTGAAATATACATCCCCCATGCAGGCCCAAATCAAAGCATTAATATCTCCCTGTCTTGCCAATAGAAAAAAAAAAATGCATTCCTGCTTATATAAGTTATCCTTATAGCCATGAACCCCATTAATATTCTTCTTCCATGCCAAGGCTTACAGGTCTTTCTTTGAAAGATTATATTTGAAATATAATTAAGAGGTGAAAGATCCACCTTAAATCAGTGCTACTTTTTCATTCTGTAGTACCAGTTAAATAAAATATATTCTATTAATTTTATAGCAGCAGTTCTAGAAACATAAATCTCTTTAAGAAACATAGTACAGGGTTGAGGTGGGGGGTCAGTAGCGCTTAGCATGTGCAAGGCCTTGGGCTGAACCCAAGGAAAAAGAAAAGAAGGAGAAGAAGTAGGAACATGAGCAAATGAGCTGATCTGGACATAAATACAAGGTCAGATGACCGGGACTTAAATCCTAGCTCTGACCCTATTACTCAAGGTCATACAGATGCTTAGGTCTTTGGACTTGGATTCCCTATTGGTAAGAAGTGTGAAAGGTTTAACATCCCTAACTGGAAAACCTGAAATTCAAACCTTTAGGGCCTGATACTACAAGTAGAAAATTCCACCCTAACTTCATCTGAAAGTTATCATTTGGTCATAATCAAAATGCTAGTGTACTAGCTGGGTGTCAAGTGCACACCTGTAATTCCAGTACTTGAGAGGCTAAGACAGGAGGAACACAGGTCCAAGGCTAGCCTCAGCAACTCAGAAAAACCCTCAGCAACTCAGCAAGACCTTGTTTCAAACTTAAAAATAAAAATAGCTAGCCCGGCATGGTGGCGCATACTTATAATCCCAGCATTTGGGATGTCGAGGCAAACATGAGGATCCCGGTTCTCGGCCAGCCTCAGCTACTTAGTGAGGCCCTTTGCAACTTAGTGAGACCCTGTTTCCAAATAAAGATTAAAAAATAAGAGGGACTTCCGGGAAGTTGGCGACCGAGAAAAGCGGGGCTTAAGAGCCCCGCTAACAACAAATCTCCATTACCACAAAATCAGTGCCTTTCATAGCCAGAAAACACCATCACCAGTGAAACAAAAAATCACCAGGCTCCAGAGAGAAAGCGGACTGAGAACAGAGCCACAGAGGAGATACACCGGCCTCACGCCCGAGGACGCGGCAGACGCGACAGCAGCGCCATACTGCCGGCGGCACCGGCGAATTCACGGGACGGCTACAGCAAGCCGAGGTGAGCCACTGCGGAACAGCCAGGTGGGATTTCTCCACGCAGAGAGCATCTAAAACTCCCAGTGGCCGAGCTCAGCACACGCTGCAGGGATTCAGAATGGAAATCAAAACCAAGAAGAAAAACACCAGCCCCACAGCCGAGGGCGTAGCAGCGGCGCCATATTGCCACCGGCGGCAGCAGCACCGAATTCAGTGAGGCCAGTACAGCTACATCTGCATACTCAAGAACAGTGAGTCAAATTGCGGGCCACAGAGGAGAAATCCCAGTACTGTACTTCCTGGGACTTGACCCAGTGGGGGAGGGACGGTGGCAGAGATATCACACCATAGGAGAACGTGCAACCTGGCACCCCCCTCAGTCTAAAGCAGCCTCTAACGACTCTCTGGTTCAGAGACTCTGTGCTACAACCCAGTAAAGGAGTAGTGGGGTCTGAGATACTACTGACTCGAGATCCAGAACACCTTAAGTGAAGTCATAGTGACCCAAGGGAAGAACCCAGAGAAGGCACAAACTTCCGAAATCATGGGAAAGAGGTATAATACTGGAGCAATGAATGCCCACAACCCCACAACATCAGAACCCGATAAAACAGAAAATCAGAGATTTCTAGAAGATCAAATCAGGAAAATAACTGTAGAAATAATAGAGGTGCTTCGAAAAGAACTCAGAGAGAGCCAAAAAGAGATAAAGGATGCAATTAATGAAGTAAAGGCCTCAATTCAAAGCACAAACAACCGATTAGAACACATGGAGAACAGAATCTCACTCTTAGAAGATGAGCAAACCAAAAATAAATGCATAGTTTCTAATCTAGAAAAAAATATCCGACAGCAGGAATCTGATATTGAAGAAATATGGGCCCATTTTAAGAGAGCTAACCTAAGAATAACTGGAATAGAGGAGGGAAAAGAAAGTGAAACCAAAGGGATCAACAATCTCTTCAAGGAAGTAATAGCAGAAAATTTTCCAAACATAGAGCAAGAGGTTGATACACAGGTCCAAGAAACTTATAGAACTCCCTTTAGACAGGATCGGAGAAGAGGATCCCCACGCCACATAATTGTCAAAATGACCAATGTGGAAGCCAAGCAGAGAATTTTAAAGGCAATAAAAACAAAGGGCCAAGTGACATTCAGAGGCAAACCAATTAGAATCACTCCAGACTTTCCAAACCAAGTCATGAGAGCCAGAAGGGCTTGGAGTAACATATTCCAAACTCTGAAAGAAAACAACTTTCAGCCAAAAATTTCCTACCCAGCAAAACTTTCTATCAAATTAGATGGAGAAATAAGAAGCTTCCAGGACAAACAGAAACTGAAGGAATTTATGTCTTCAAAACCAGCGCTAGAGAAAATACTCAAAGAGATTAACTACAAAGAAGAAATAGGTAACACACTCCAGAACTAGAGAAACAAGAATTTCCATCCAACAGACAACTAAGATTGGTTATCTGTGGAGATTCATTATTTATGTTAGTCTTTTACCTATCTCTACAGGGTATTGTTTGCCTTTATTGTTGTTAATTTTTAGGATTTCTAGTTGGAATATTAATATACCTTCAGATATAGCAATTGGAAATATTTTATACCATTCTATTAGTAACTGTTAACTCTGTTTACATTGTCTTTGGATATACAATATTTTTTTATTTTTTAGGGAGTTTGTATACTCCTCTGTTGCCTGTGCCATTGAAATCATAACCAAGAAATCACTGCCAATTTCAATGTTGTGAGGTTTTATGACCCAGATTTTCTCCTAAAAGTTTATAGTCTTAAGATTTATATTTAAGTCTATTATCTATTTTGAGTTAATATTTGTATATAGGATTAGGTAAGGGTCCAATTTTATTATTTTCCATGTAATTATTATTTTTTAACAATATTTAGTTAAAAGATTAATATTTCCACCACCAAATGTTCGTGGAAACCTTGTCAAAAATAACTTGACAATATAGGGAAGAATTTAGCTCTAGGCTTTTATTTAACTCCAATGGTTTATATATCTGCCTTCAGAATAGTACTACACTGTTTCAATTATTGTAGCTTTATATGGTTTGAAATCAGAAAATATATATCTTCTAGCTTTGTTCTTTTTCAAGATCGTTTTGGGTACCTAGAGTCCATATTCCACATTAGGATAGATTTTTTTCTGAAAAATAAATATATAAATATATGATAGTTTCACCTAAAAAATAGAAAAAAAATATTCTCTGGTAAGAAAGAAAGCAAAAAGAAATATTGAAATGTTATCTTTAAGTCATCAAAAGCTTGGTATCAGACAAATGAAACTGTTCTGTGAGATTATCATTTTTAATTTTAGATAAATTGCCATAATACTAGATGTCAACTACTGAGCCAAGCATGAGAGGGAGGGATAGGGAGAGAATGGGGTGGGGATTTGGTGGGGCTGACTGGGAAAAGTGTGCATGTATGTCTACAAAAGTATGTATCCTACTATGATGTATGAATACAGTGCACCAATAAAAAAATAATAAAAATAAAAAATTAAAAAAAAATAAGGCTGGGAGGGGGGCGGTGTAGCTCAGAGGTAGAATGTCCCTGGGTTCTATCCCCAGTACTGAAAATAAATAAATAAATAAATAAATAAATAAATAAATAAATAAATAAAATAAAATAGGTCTGGGGGTGTAGCTTGGAGGTAGAATGCTCCTGGATTCAACCCCTAGTGCCACAAAAAATAAAAATAAGAAATTAAATACATAAATATAGCTGGGGGGTATAGCTAAGAGGTAGAATGTCCCATACTTTAATCTCCAGTATTAAAAAAAATAATTGCTATCACAGTAAAAGCATTGCATAAAACTACTTTCTGGCTAGGTATAAGGTATATATGAAACACAAATGAATTCTGTATTTAGACTTGGATATATCTCATTTTACACATGCAAACATTTCAAGATCCATAAACATACAAAATCCAAAGTACTTCTTGTTCCAAGCATTTCAAATAAGGGATACTCAGCGTAACCTGTACTTCAATTTCTCTCTACAGTTCTGAAGTACGATGATTCTAATTTCTGAACCATCTCCATAGACAGCTCATTAAGGACCATCACACAAATCTTTTCCTTGTAATAGAATTCTAATGTATAATGATATGATCACCAATGCATAGCCTGTATACACAAACACAAGCCCACCATTAAATAAACAGAAAAATTAAAATCTCAACCCTACTTTTGACATAGCTTTCCACATTTAAAAGAATGTCACTTACATACCCAACTCACAACATGTTACTGATTATAATTACCAACTTATACTCAAGAGAAATGCTGCTGATGTAAAATGACTATTTTAATTATCTAACTACAAAAAAAAAAAAATCAGGAGGAAAAAAGCAGAAAGCTACCAGCAAATTTTAGAAGTAAAAACAATTTCCAGTTGATTTGGAAAGGGAAAGATGGAGCCATAGGACAGAAGGTGGGGACAGGGATGGAGAACAGAGCTCACGGCAGGTGGCATGCACCTTCACTTCTTAATTATTTCAATTTCAATATGATGTTCAGAAGATTTGGGCGCCTCTGAATCAGTCAGTTGAGTAATAAAGTGCTTTGAGCTGGAAAAGATTAAAACCTAAATTAAAGGCCATAAAAATAATATGTCCTAACTCGCTCAAAACTAACACTTAATTCCAACGTTCACACTCCGCGCTAATCATGTTTAATCCCATCTGTCCCTATCGCCCAGCAGAAGCCAGGACAGGCCCAGGGCAAGTGTGCAGACCACAGGTCACCTCAAGCGCAGGCAGTGATGGGAAACTCGGTGCTCGCTGGAAATGCAACAGTAAGGCACTGTGGCCCTCCAAATGCATATGTTGCTTTGGGGAAAGAGGAACTCTTTTACACTGCTGGTGGGAGTGCAAAATAGTTCAGCCACTATGGAGATCAGTGTGGAGATTCTTTAGAAAACTGGGAATGGATCCACCGTATGATCCAGCTCTACCACTCTTGGGTATCTTTCCAAAGTTGAAATCAGAGAACTACAGTAACATAAGCATACCCATGTTCATAGCAGCACAATTCGTAATAGCCAAAATATGGGACCAACCTAGTTCTCCATCAACAGATGAATGGATTGCAAAATTATGGGAAATACACACAGTGGAAATCTACTCAGTAATAAAGAAGAACAAAGTCATGTCATTCGCAAGAAGATGGAAAGACCTGGAGAACATTATGTTAAGTGAGATGAGCCCAGCACAGAAAGAGAAGGGACATATGTTTTTCTCTAATATGCCCAAACTAGGGAGTATTAGGGATACCAGAAGGACTCCAGATAATGGAGGGGAAACCTCAGCAAAGCTAGAAAGGAAGAGAAGGAAAGTAGGAAGGCTGAGGTTGATTAATGAAGGAGCTACATCCAGTATGTGTAAAAATATGAATATAGCATGGTTGACCTGGACACTCATTGTTGGGAAGGGGGAAGGGGAAGTGGGGTGGTACCAAGTCTAGTCTGAATTTATTCCATTTTCAATATGTTCCACATAAAAATAAAAAATAAATTAAAATAAAGAAATAAAAACTCATACGTTGAAGTCCTAACCTCCAGCACCTTTGCGGGGCCGCATTTGAAGACAGGCTCTTTAGAGAGATAATTAAGTTATAACGGGATCACCAGAGAGGGTCCTAATACAGCTGGTGTCCTCTTAAAAAGAGGAGATCAGGTCTCAAAGCAAAGACCTTTTTTACACACAAGAAAGAGACCATCTGCAAGCCAGGGGGAGAGGCCTGGGAAGAAAACAGCCCTGCGAACACCTTGATCATGGATTCCTAGTCTAAAGAAAAATGAGAAAATTAAGCCGGGCGCGGTGGAGCATGCTTGTAATCCTAATACTTGGGAGGCTGAGATAGGAGGATCAAAGTTCACCGCCAGCCTCAACACCTTGATGAGGCCATCCGCAACTTAGTGAGAACCCGTTTCACAATGAAGAATGAAAAATTCAGGCTGGAGTTGTATCTTGGAGGTAGGATGCCCCTGGGCTCAATCCCTAGCACTACACGCACACACACACACACACACACACACACAAAAAAAAAATTAATTTTTGCCATTTAAACCACTTGATCTGCAGCACTTTATTATACAGCCAAGATAACTCATACATCAGGAAAGATGAAATAAGAGGGGTAAAGAAGAAGTATCCTAGGATGATAGGTAAGGAAAATCCAAGCTATGTTCTTTTAACTAGAATAAGGGTACGCGTAAGAGGCTTATCCTTGTACCAGCCCACACTAGGAAATGTGGGTTTGAAGAGATGGGATGTTGGGGGAGGGGTGAACCATGCAATCCTAGCCCAAGCCAGGGAGAGTTAGAGACAGGGTGGCTGGACAGATCAATACAGCAAGGTAGAGAAGGAAGGATTCCTGCCCTCAATTCCACCACAATACTCTTTCAATCACAAGAGCCCATTTCTGTTTGATATATTCAGTTTCTGTATCCGGCTTATCAGACTTTGCATTTCTTGAAAAGGGAGGACCATCCTGAGTGATTCAAGAGGGCTCTGAATGCAACCTGCATGTGTCCCAAGAAATCAAGAGGAGATTAGACAAAAGGGTAGCGTGTAGAAAGGCAGGTGCAGAGCCGGGCGTGGGCGCACACTTGTAATCCCAGGCTTGGGAGGCTGAGACAGGAGGATCGCGCAGGTTCGCAGCCAGCCTCAGCTACTGAGTGAGGATCTCAACAACTTAGTGAGACTCTGTTTCCAGATAAATTATAAAATAGGGCTGGGGTGTAGCTCAGAGGTAGAAAGCCGCTGGGTCCATCCCCAGTACCACAAAAAAAAAAAAAAAAAAAAAAAGCAGATGCAGAGAAAAATGCGAGGCTCTTGGCTTTGAGGATGTAGGAAGGCTCCTGAGCCACGGAATTTAGCCAGAAACGGCCAGGAAATAGATTATCCTCTTGAGTTTCCAAAGGAACCAAGACTGTCCTGCTGGCACCTTGATTTGAAACCCCGAGACTCCTTTCAGACTTCTAGTCTCTGGAACTGTGAGAAAAGAGATTTTCATTGTTTTAAGCCACCCAGTTAGTCAGACTTGATTACAGCAGCCGAAGGAAACTAATAGACACGCAGAGCAATAGACATAAAAAATACACACTTTGTATCTAGACCTATTTCTGCATGTATTTAATGAAAAGCCATGAGCTTACACCTGCATCGTTATATAAACATACTTGTGCCGCTTCCGGGTACCAATGAGTTGCTAATGTAATAATCACAAGCCCAACATGGAATGTGTTACTCCACCTGGGCTTTTCCTCCTTCACGCAGCTCATCCAAATCTACTTGGCTCTGCTGCTGTAATTAAGACTTCCCATTGTAATTAAGAAATTTATATTGCCTAAAACAAACAAAACGCTCCATATTTTCACTTTTCCTTGCAGTAAAGAGGATGTCCATACCCTAGCATGTGTATTTATCCCTTTAAAAAACACATTTGACATATGCGTGCATATAAATCACTGTAAAGAACACTGGTGCTTGGGCAAAAGGGGATGGCCCACATATTCCCTACAACCCGTCCCTATTCCCTTGACAAGTTAATTGGATAGATATTCCAAAAGCCAACAATAATCTCAAGTAAAATGGAGACAGACAGCCTCTGGAGAGTAGAGAGAAAGGCCAAAATCAGCCAGGAAGCCAATAAGGCGACTAAAACACCAACTCTTTAATTTCTAAATATTAGAAACAGTACCAAAACCAAAGGGCACCAAATAATATTATGTCCTTACACGAAGATACCACCAACAATCTTACTAATCTGCATGGAGAGGGAGCAGGAGCAGTGGGAGGGAGACAGGAGGGGACTATACCAAGGGGTGTTGTGGGCTTATACGAATGTATCACCCTGAATCTCACCACAATGTACAGTCGCACTGCACCAATAAAATTCTAAAAGAAAAAGAGGAAGGAAGGGAGAAAGGAAGGGCAGAGCAGGTAATGGACCCCAAGGCTAAAAAGAAGACTGTCAAAAAGCAAGACTCAGCTCCTCACCTCGCCATTATCCAGCCCGCTGCCAGCCAGCCGGTTTTTAATTGCATGAGCACAGAGACAGAAGCTGGATTCATGGCCTTCTTAAAAGCCCCTGGAGGTCCATTCTCATTTTCCCACCAGCTGCCACCTATTCTCTCTGCCCATTTCCTGAAAGCAGCTCCACTGAGACCAGAGTCAGGGCAGGCGGCCTAGGGAAGGGATGTCAGGGGGCCCAGAACAGCGCCAGAGCATCGCCATGCTGGCTTCCTTCAACAACGCAAGCCTTTAGCAGACGTGAATGACTGTTCCTTTGATAACCTCGTCTTGGACCCATTGTAGTG
Organism: Muscardinus avellanarius; assembly: GCF_963383645.1. NCBI lineage: Eukaryota > Metazoa > Chordata > Mammalia > Rodentia > Gliridae > Muscardinus > Muscardinus avellanarius. The sequence continues at coordinate 16,248,156 of NC_137800.1, read as the reverse complement.
GTCTTCTGACCTACTGGGAAGATTAAATCCCCCCTCCTAGGATCTGTGCCTGTCCTGGGCAAGGCTCTGAATTCATAGGACTAATTTTACCAACAGTGACAGCTGCTTTCAGGTTTTGAAGCGTGATGTAGGTTGGGAGCTAAGAGGATGGGATGCCAGACGTGCATTTGGAATACAGCTTCCCAAATTTAAGACACAGAGCTCAAATTTTCCACGCAGCTCCTTTGCTAAGACGCCAGGTAACTAAAGACTTGGGAAGCTTCAAAGAGAGAATTTACAAGGAAATTAACCAGCAAATCTTATTAGGCCACGGCATCTCCTCCCCCGCCTTTCCCACCATTCCACAGTCAGTGATGACAGCTGGGAGAGTCCTTTGACAGCAAATGTGTGGACCCCGTGACTCAAGTCTGTATTCACCTTTCTCTCTTGCCCCGGCCTATTAATGACCTTTTATTGCCTTCCTTGGGCTCCGGATCTGCGTGCCTCCGATAGTACTTAAAATTCATAAATGACGCAGGGGACATCAAGATTTGCATTGCAAAAAGGAAAGCACCGCTGAGCCTTTGAACACATTTGCCTCTTTTGCTACAGACTAGGGGGCTGCCCAGCAGGAGGCAGGAGCTGTCCAGGTCCAGAGAGCACTTGAGAACTAAGCGAGCTCACGCGGGGAAAGGCGAAAAAGCCCAAGAACTCTAACAGCCCAGCATCATCAGGATCCCTACGAGGAAGGCAAGCAGACTGAATAAATAGCATTCATAAATGCTCCTCTCTGGATTCTTTTAGAAAAGGAGGCAGGCCAAGTACTGAGAACAATCAAAACAACACCGTGCAAAGCAGACAGTGAGAACAGGCTCACAGTAGGTGTTCAATAAATATTGCTGCTGCCGGGTACAGCTGTAAGCACCTCCTCTAGTCTCAGATCCCATTGAGCCCTGGGCAAGATAGTGAGGCTTCATCTTGCTAAATGCATACATAAATAACTAAATGAGCAGAAAAATCGCTACTTAGATAAATAAATGTATAAATGCTTTTTGCTGAATCCTTAGGAACTCAGCAACCTCGAAAAGACCTTGCAACTTTGGCAGAAGTCCCACAAAGAAATGACATAAATGAAAATTAAGCATCAACCTATTTCACTTAAAACATCTTTGCAAAGTATCAGGGTGCCTTTAGCTACTGCAAAAGTGCCACTTCGGACACAAAATTAAATCACTTGGCATTCTGCCACAGAGGGGAAAAAACAAGGGCTGAGTCTAAATTCAAGGTGGGAATTATGAGAAGTATCTTCTCTCCTTAGTTTTTTCCATCTATATTTCCTTTAATTTAAAAATCATTGCTGGGATTTTCTCCCCCTGTGGTACTAGGGATTAAACTCAGGGGCATTCTACCTCTGAGCTACCCCCATAGCGCTATTTTATTTTTTAATTTAAAATAAGGGCTCATGCCAGCCTTGGTGGCACAAGCTTGTGATCCCCGCACTTGGGAGTCGGAAACAGGAGGATCGCGCTGGTTCGAGGCCAGCCGTGCTGGCTTAAGAGACCCTGTTTCCAAATAAAAATATAAAAATAGGTCTGGGAGTGTAGCCCGGAGGTAGAAGGGCTTTCAGGAACCCCAGTACCACCAAAAATAAATAAATAAATAAATAAATAAATAAATAAATAAATAAATAAATATCAAGCTGGGCGTGGTGGCGCATCTTGTAATCCCAACATTTGGAAGGCAGAGACAGGAAGATCCGGATTCATGACCAGCCTCGGCTACTTAGTGAGGCCCTTTGCAACTCAGTGAGACCCTGTTTCAAAAATGAAAGAATAAAAAATAATGCTGGGGGTGTAGCTCAGAAGTAGAATGCCTCTGGATTCCATCTCCAATACCTCAAAACTAAACTAAAATAAAATATCCCTTTCTCCTTACACAGTGTTAATGACTTAATTGTATGGAGAAAAAATATCTTCTAGGCACATATAAACACTCAAACTCATAAAAGCCATGTGGCAAGTTAAGCTAAAATAGCACATGAAATATTAGGGATAATGTAATCATGGCATTAATTCTTATTACAAATTGTATGAACTGGGCATAGTAGGGCATACTTGTAATCCCAGTACTTGGGAGACTGAGCTAGAAGGATCACAGGTTCATGGCTAGCGTCAGCAACTTAGGGAGGCCTTCTGGAACTTAGTGAGACCTTGTTTTATTTTGTTTTTGTTTTTGTTTTTGTTTTTTGTGGTACTGGGGTTCCTGGAAGCCCTTCTACCTCCGGGCTATACTCCCAGACCTGTTTTATATTTTTTATTTGAAAACAGGGTCTCTTAAGCCAGCAAGGCTGGCTTCAAACCAGTGCGATCCTCCTGTCTCCGCCTCCCAAGCACGCGGATTACAAGCGTGGGCCACCACGCCTGGCACGGACCTTGTTTTAAAATAAAAAATAAAGTAGCACTATGGGGGCAGATCAGAGATAGAATGCCCCTGAGTTTAATCCCTAGTACCACAGGGGGGGGGGATATATATATATATATATATATATATATATATATATTCACACACACACACACACACACACACACACACATATATATATATATATATATATATATATATATATATATATATATATACACACACACACACACACATAGCCCACTTCCAAGCACATGCCTATTTTGTAAAACACCAATCATGAGTTAGTAACATAAAAGAAAATCAGAAGAGTCAGGTCACCGCTGGACAGCACTCGGTTCTGCCTGCTGAACATAACTCCTAACCAAATTAAAACAAATATTTCCTTCCTAGATATTAACAGATGCCCATTATGAAGAAATGTGCAGGAACTGAGATTAGAGGATCTATAAAACACACATCTGGAAAATCTAGGCGAAGAGGGACACCAAAGAGATCATTAGGTCTTGAAACCATAAACTTAGCAAAAAAAATTCCAAGTCAGACAAATAGCACTAATTCTCAGATAAATAGCACTAATTATTGATGGCCTTAATGAATTTTTCATCAATTTTTAAATTTTTCTTTTTTTGGGGGTGGCACTTGGGGATGGAACCCTGAGCTATACCCCTACAACTATTTTACTCTTTTATTTGGAAATGGGGTCTCACTAAATTACTGAGGCTGGCTGCGAACCTGTGAACCCCAAGTACTGGGACACCCGGCTTAAATGTTTTCTTTTAACTTAGCCAGCATCCTCTTGTCCCCACGGGTCTAGAAAACAGCATTCCCTAAGGTTCTTGAGAGGCTCTAGCAGGAAACTGCTGCTTGCCAAAGTCACGAGGTCTCCTAGTTAATGACGCGTGTGCTCGAGTGTGGGGTGCAGCGGAGGCCCAGCACGATCCGAATCCCAGGGCCGCAGGAAGTGAATCTGGGCCAGGACACCTGTGACGTTTGCCACAGTGTGCCTATGGGGCATAGATGTGTCACTCACTTGGAAGATAATTTGGCTGTTTATGTGAGAATTTGAAACGTACATACTCTTTTCTTGAGCAACTCAACTTGCAGGAATTTATTCGACAGATAAACCACATGCCACAAACAAAGGTACAATGCGGTTCATTTTGGGAAAGTGTGAGGAACATCTTAAACATGTACAAATAGCTGGGCATGGTGGTGCCCACCTGTAATTCCAGTACTTCAGAGGCTGCGGCAGGAAGACAGCAGGTTCAAGGACAGCCTCATAACTTAGAATCTGTTAAAAAACTAAAAATATAGGAACAGGGCTACAGCTCGGAGATAGAATGCCCCAGGGTTCAATCCCAGTACTAAAAAAATATATAAATAGAGATCTGGTTAATATTTAATATATTGGAGAAAATGAAATATAAATATTAAGAAAAGAATGATAAAAAACTATGTGTTACTATATCTCTAAGATATATTATTATAGGTAAGATTGTATGTATGTAATGTATAATTATAAATGTACATATATACATAAACACACACATACACACACATATGCACGCACACACACAAGCTCTGGTAATGGACATTTCCTTTAGCTAACTGAATTTCTGAGGTTACATAAAGACTTTTATTTTATAGTTCCTATCTTTTATCTTGTTTTATTTATTTTTATCATGCATATATATTACTATTTCCTTGTTTAAAATTGTTCATTTATTTCTGGTTTCCCGGGACATGAATTCTTTCCAAACACCCAGGAATCACAGAAAATGTTTACACATTTTCCTGTAAAGGAAAATTGCAGGTCAATCTCACAACATAAAATGCCAAACTCTTTGAAATATAAGCAAAATTAATTGAATACATAAAAATGGTAATCCATCATGGCCCAGTTGGCTTCATCCTAAGATGCAAAGTTGTTTTAATATTAGAACTCAGTTAACATCACTTAACAGAGAACAACAACAACAAAATAAGAAGAAGAAGAATTCACAATATAGCAACATGAAGCAAATACACCAGAAGAAGGAGGAAGATGGATAAAACTGGCCCTACCAGCTGGCTTGTTCATCATCACACCTCTACTATGTGCTTATCACCTGTCTGTACTGATGCTATGAGCTTCTGGTAACTTATTCCCAACAGAGAGGCCTTCTTCAGGTGCAGAGGAAAGAAATAATACCTTAATAAGAAGGCAATATACATACACAAGTTTCTACCTGCATTTGATATACCTATATTTTCATTAAGTGTTATAAAATACTATGCTGCAATCTGATTAATAACTCTTGCAATACTGCACAAAACTAATGCTCTACTCCTTATAACCTGAAGCACTTTTCCTTTTCCAGCACAGGGGCTGCAAGGCACTTATTTTGTACTTGAAAGACCAGGCTGCCTCACACCCAACTCAGAGGCCAGGCAATAATTACTTCCTTAGCGCTCCTTCAGAGCGACCAGCTCCTCTTGACTTCTCTAAGGCGAGGCCTCCCTCGCTCTCCAAGGCTGCGGGAGTGTCCTTGGTAGCTCTGAGCTGGCTGTTTTTCCACAAAGAGACACAAAAGACTCCTGTGTCTACAACTATTCCCAACAAACCCCAATCCGGTGGTTTCCATTTTCCATCCAAGCCACCCCATTTGGCATATTTTGAAATTCAAAGAAAGCATAACACTATAAATAAGGTAACAAAGATTTCTTCACGGGACTATATCTCAAGTACTGCAATTATTTGTGTTGGTTTTAGGACAGACTTTTTGCTTTTATAGCCTTCAAATGTTTATTAAAAATTCGGGTCTGAAATGTTTAAAACCAACTACTAAAATGCAATTTGCATGACCAATTTATTCTTCATGGAAACACAGCTCATAAAAAGGTTCATTCATGTTAAAGTGCTATTTTTAAATGTGCCCAACTCATTGCTCAGAATATGCCAACAATCAGGCATTATACATCAGTGGCATTAAAAAACAGTCTGGAATTCTATTTCTCCCCTCTCATTTCCACCTCCCCCAATGCTGCCATCCTGAATATCAACATTATTTTAAACTTTGCTGTTTTCTGTCACAGTAGCCTTATTCATCAGTTGTTTATTCAGAAAGAAGGTCCTTCTGAATACTGTGGTATCTGACTTTTAAACTCAATGCTGTGATTCAGATGTCGACTGTCTCCCGAAGGCCCCTGCACAGAAGGTTTGGGACCCCGGTGACACTGTTTGGTGGCAGAAGAACCTTAGGAGGTGGGGCCTAGTAGAACATCCTTGGCCCATTGGAGTGCCCTTGGAAGGCATGGTGGAACCTCGCTCACTGAGGTCCCATTAATCCTTCTAACTCCCAATGAAGGAGTAGGCAGCAGGTATTTTATGAAATGCGACCATTTTTGCTTCTATACCCACTCCCACCATGAGGTGCCACCATCCTCCACCAGAATGGAGCCAACTGAATCTTCAAACCCGTGAGCTAAATTATGCCTTTTCTCTTTATGAGTTACTTGTCTCAAGTAGTTTGTTGTAGTAAGACAAAGCTGACCAGCGCATTCAAGCATACAGATCAGGCTTGGGCTATCTGGAAATGTACATCATGCTCAAACCCAAGGGGAGTTTCTCCAAGTGATATCAGGGAGGTGTACCGATGGAGAACAGGCTGTGCCTTTCAGGGCCCAGCATCCCTGTTGGCATTCACGGATGAACCACCAGCCGTGCCTCTCTTATGACCTCACGCCCTCAGCAGGGGCTAAAACCATGTCCTCTGGTGAGAACACACATGTCAGGTTGACAAGACGATCCTTTCCTACTCAAGAAAGGCACAAGGTTGATTTAAACTGTGCTCTGAAAAATTACAGCCCAGGGTTGTTAAAAGCCGAATCCCCACAAATAGACTTAAAGCTGCAAAACGCAGTGAGTGGACCTTGGAAAAAAGTGTCCCTCCCACATGCAGGAGCCACGCTCGCAGGATTCTTGAGACGGATGGCAAGTTACAGGGTGTGAGGCCAATGGCCACTCTTCCTTTTGACACATGGATATTAACACACCCACTGGATGGGCCTCACGCTTAATATAGCACTTTGCTTTATTGTTTAAAGCAACATGTGAACAAAATAAATGGGAGCTTAATGGCACAGTGAAAGCCATGTCTGAGTTAAACTCCTGGTGATGGAGCACTTGGGGTTTTCTGGGCCCATTCCTTCCAATGAGTTTAAGACACATTACTAGCATGAGCTCATTAATCCTTCCAAACCCCGATGAAAGAAGTAGGCAGCAAGTATTTTAATCTCCTTTTATGAGAATTAGAGAGAAAAAAATGTGCTAACTATTCCCAGTATTACAGCTGGCACTCAGGCCCAGAGTCAGAGAAACAGTTGACTTGGGCCTCAGTAAAGGGCTGGATACACAGGGCTATTTTAAAGGAACAGCCTTTCACTAAGAACATGAATTTCTTAATTAGGCAGCTGGACACTATATACTTCCCAAATAATTCCCACACCACTTCTCAAGGGTTTTCACACTCCGTACTAGACTGTCAAGTAAAGTTGTTTTTATATATGCGTACTTCCAAGCCAGGTATGGTGGTACACATTTGTAACCCCAGTACTTGGGAGGCCGAGACAGGAGGATCCCAGGTTGAAGGTCAGCCTTGGCAATTTAGCAAGGTAAAGGGCTTCAGCAACTTAGTGAGACCCTGTTTGAAAAGAAAAATAAATAAATAAATAAAGGGCTGGGGGTGTACCTCAGGGGTAAAATGCCCTTAGTTTCAACTCCCAGATTCAAGGTGGGAGAAAAAGCATACTTTCCTAAACCTCTGACTTCAGGATAGGTCCCACAATTGTGCTTTTCAAATAAAGATATCCTTAGGCCCACTGGGTGACCCAGCGGGGTGCCAAGGGAGAAATAAACTCCTTGAACCAAACAGGGCATATTCCCTTAGAGCTTAGTTTGAACAGGTGGTTGTTTAAAACCTGATATTTATTTAAGCTAGGTGTGGTGGCACACACTTGTAATCCCAGCATTTGGGAGACTAAAACAGGAGGATCGAGGTTCAAGGACAGTCTCAGCTACTACTTAGTGAGGCCCTTTGCAACTCAGTGAGACCCTGTTTCAAAAATTAAAAATTAAAAATTGGGCTGGAAGTGTAGCTCAGAGGTAGAATCCCCTGGGTTCCACCCCAGTACTGCAAAAAGTAATAAATAAGTAAATAAATAAATAAATAAAACCTGATATTTAACCAGCCATGGTGGTGCACACTTGTAATCCCACTACTTGGGTGACTGAGACAGGAGAATGTAAGGTTCGTGGTCAGAGGCCCTCCTAAACTTAATGAGTCCCTGTTTCCAAATAATGAATAAAATAGGGATGGGTATATATCTCGGAGGTAGAATGCTTCTAGTACTACAAAAAAATAAATAAATAAATAATAAAATTTGATATTTATATTAAATTATATGCCTTGACATGCAATGCAAAACTTGCACGGAGTTTGTCAGTAAGTCAAAAGAGAAATGACCCCCTGAAGCCTGCTGCTTCCGGAGGCCCACAGGTGGGGTGAGAGAAGGGGAGGAGACACGTTAGGTGTACTTTGCTATTTAGGGTTGTGAAGGGGAAACATTTGAGAAGATATAAAAATAGAACTCAGACACTTAAGAGGAAAAACACTATTTCAGTCTATATGCCTGGCCCAACCACTGCAGGCAGATGGAAACGCTCTTACCATAAAGAAAGACATATTTCCATTAAAGCTTCGACTTGGTCTTCTCTTCACATGGACCCCACCACCTATCAGAGTGTGATTCCACTTCAGAGCTTCCATAAAAGTATCCTAAGATGACCGGTAGTAAAATGCTAGATCCATATTAAACTCACCCAATCTCTAAAGCTGCTTATTTATTGGTGTAACATATTATGTGGGGGTGGGGTACTAGGGATGGGATCCAGGGGCATTCCACCTCTGAGCTATGCCCCAGCCCTAATTTATTTTTCATTTTGAAACAGGGTCTCACTCAGTTGCAGAGGGCCCCTCTGAGTTGCTGAGGCCGGCCTTGAACCTGTGATCCTCCAGTCTCTGCCTCTCAAGTACTGGATTATGTAACTCTCTGTAGACTGCCTGACACACACCAAGTTCATGCGCTGACATCCTTTAACTATGAGCGGCTCTGAAAGGCACCTGAGCTCCTTTGATTCTCTGGAAAGTGCCTTTTTTACTATTTCACCCGGAAATCTAGAAATAAAGGGCAAATTATCACATATGTTGTTAGGAGGGAGTTCATAATATTTACTAAAAATATCCATTCGCTGAAAAAAAAATAACACATGATCAAATTAGTGGCTAGAGGCACAGAAGAGTAACCTGCAGGTTATCGGGAAAATTAGCTACCAGGCAAAGAGAGGCTTCTTCCAACACTTACTTCCACATGCTTGGAAGTAGGATTAAATATGGAAGACAATTCGAATATTCCCGGGAGCTGTGGGGAGAATTCCTTCCCAAATCCAAGATTTTGGGCAATAGGCGAGAGAAAGACCCAACCCTCAACCACACACCAGTGACTCCTTTGTGGGACAGCTCTGACCTCGGGAGACATTTCAAGCTCCCCCCAGCTCTGGATTTATGAATGGACTGGGTGCAGAAATGCACATATTCCTACAGTTCCAGAAATTTCCATGGAATAAAGACCTTGGTTTTCTATTGTCTGGGGACCACAGGCTCCTTGAAAGTGATGGACATACTGTCCCCTTTCCCCAGTGGGGAAACAAAGGCATTTCTACACATTCACACAAGGCTCTACTGTGCTTCTGGACAGCACTGATATTAGTTAAGGTCACTTAGATATCCACTCAAATACCAGGATCCCCAATTTTAAAAAATGCTCCAAATTTATTCTATTTATTTATTATTTGTGTGTGTGTGTGTGTGTGTGTGTGTGTGTGTGTGTGTGTGACAGTACTGGGGATTGAACCCGGGGGCATTCTATCTCTAAGCTACACCAACCCTTATTTTGTTATTTTTATTTTTATGTTGAAACAGGGTGTCACTAAGTTGCTGAAGGGCCTCATTAATTTGCTGAGGCTGGCCTCCAGCCTGCGATCCTCCTGTCTTAGCCAGCCAAGTACTGGGATCACAGGTGTGAGCCACAAAGCCCACCTTGTATTCTGACTGTCAAAACACTGTAATGCTGAAGGAATCTTTACCAAAAAAAGAGACAACTTTATAAGAAAACTTTAAAGTTTAACTTAAAAATAGATCTTAGATAGCTAAAGAAATTGTCCTCATTCAAACCTTAGGAAACCACAAATGTTATTTCAAGAGACCCAGAGCAAATCATTTGTAATCCTTATTCTAAAATAACTTTAAGTTAATCATTTATTAACTATCTGGCTTTCTGAAGTGAGACATGCATGCAAGGCAAGGGGGAAAATTAAAACAAACAGAAAGCTCTCATTTTCCTCAATATATCTAACCACTGATGAACCAACATTTTTTTTTCTTATATTTGCAATTAGGGCCCTCTCATAGATATCTATAAAAACTGCAGTGTTCCTAACTGAATTGTAATCTTTCTACCAGCCAATCAGACATAATTTTACCTTTTTACAAGACTTCCCATGTGCTGAATGCCAATGTCCTGGCATGATCACTACCCACCTTTCTCTTAACAGTACCTGCTTTGACAAGGTTAAAAAAAAAATTAAGTCTTCCCTGGAAGAGTCCTCTGAGAATTAATCAGTGAAGATGATCCCTAACTCTACATAAATAGCAATCATGCACCCTAGGGAGTCCACTCCTTCACTATGGCATGGACCTGCAGGTGTGCTTAGGCAGGTGCAAAAAAAAAAAAAAAAAAACACCAGTAGGATCTTACATCACAACTTGAAAAAGAGTCAAATAAGAATGTACTGAAAGGTGCCTCCTTTCCTAGTTAGAAATAAGAAACAGGCTCAAGCTAGTCCAGGCAGAAAAGGGGTGTTTTATCGGCAAGGTTTGGGGTAGCTTGCTGTCTGCAGATGAGCTGGAAACCCGGGCTCAGGCTGGGACCAGGCAGGACACAGCACACCCTGCCATAGCCACGGGCCTATCAATCAAGAGCTCAGAATCAACCTCCTAAGAAAATGCCAAGGATGACCAAATTGCATACCCGATCTACTGGCGGAGGTGATGGAGGGCGGTCCCTGCTCCGGCACTGAGCCCCACCTCCCATCAGCCTTTGATTCCTATCAAAAAAAAAAGGGAAGGGTACCTCACTAACTAAATAAATAAACCTTCTGTGACTGAAAGATTTGGAAGACAGGATTCGCAGGGGCCCTGCCAGCATCTAAAATATTATGAAGAGTTCCAATGAAGACTGAATACTTAAACTAAACAGAAAAGAAAAGTATGGATCTTACTGATCTAAATAAAAGAAATGAATAGCCTGTTTCCTCAATCTGTTTTCACAGAGAACCGACCTAATGATAGCTACTAATTACACCAAAGAAACCAAATAAGCGTCTGTCAATTAGACTTCTCTTTTATTTACATAGTTATAGATTGACTTATTTTTCTAATTTGGCCTTTGGAAGCCAAGTGGAATTGATTTTCTCCAAGGATACTAAATAAACTATTGTTATAAAGCTGACAGCAAGTGGGGAAGGGGCAGAGGCTGCCACGCACAGGGAGAGCGGACGCTTCCTGGCACGCTGGAGGGCACAGGGATGACCTGAGAGCAGCAGTTACAGGCGTGGATTTGAACTCAGTGTGCATAAGTTTTCCAAACACTTTAATTATTTATTACTTATTTATTTATTTTTATTTTGCGGTACTGGGGATGGAACCCAGGGGCCTTCTAACGCTGAGCTATATCCCCAGCCCTATTTTTTATTTTTTATTTAAAACAGGGTCTCACTGAGTTGCAAAGGGCCTCACTAAGTAGCTGAGGCTGTCCGCGAATTGTGAGCCTTCTGTCTCAGCCTCCCAAATGCTGGGATTACAGGTGTGCACCACCACACCCGGCTATTCCAAACACTTTAAAAAGTCCAACAGTGGAACAAATTCAACAATAAAATAGAAACAGAGTAAGCAGTCACTCTGAGGAACATAGAATAGTGGGCCAAGTCCCCTCACCCCCAATTCATATTCCCAGTGTGATGGTATTTGCAGGTGGGACCTTGGGAAAGTAACCCATCATAAAGGAGGACCCTCATGAATAGGATCAGTGCCCTCGTATGAATGGTCAGAGAACTAGGTAGCTCTTTTCCACCAGATAAGGACACATTTATCAAGAAGAGAGTGCTCACCAAGAACCAGACCATGCCGGCACCCCAATCAGATTTCCAGCTCCCAGGACTGTGAGAAGTTAAGTATCTGTTGCTTAAGCCACCCAGTGATGGAAACTGGTTACCGCAGCCCAAAGACACAGTGAAAGCATGTGCTGGCGGTCCAGACTTCTAAGGCCCTGTCCAATGAAGATACTAAAAAAAAAAAAAAAATGGCTCCTACAGTCAGGGGAAGAGAGGGGGGAGTATGTTGAAACTAACAAGACAATTTTAAATTTAAAGTAATAGAGCAAATATAGGATGGGGTAGTCCTGAGTCTTGGGGTATATTCAGTTGACTATTTAACACAATCTGTGGTTTTACTAGAAGAGGAGTGTCCAGTGCCCAAACTGCTCAGACCACGCAGGAGTCCTGAATTCATTGTGGGGTTTCTCCACCTAGAAAGGACAAGGACACAGGGGAAAGTATCCACACCGTGGTAACAGGACACAGAGGCATCTGGAAACCCTTTCAAACAGAGAGTCAGGAAAAGATGGGAATGAGAAAGAGGAAAAGAAGGGGGAGGCAGCATCAGTCTGCTTCGGCGGCCACAAGAGCGCACAGGCTGGGCCGCTTGCGCAGCAGACATTTTTCTCATGATCCTGAAGACTCAAAGTCCAAGCTCAAGATGCTTTCAGGGCGGCTTTCTGCTGAGCGCTCTCCTCCGGGCCCGCGGACGGCCACCTTCTTGCTGTGGTTCCGTAGCCGACCTCTGCTCTCAAAACTCCTGGCGTCTCTCCTTTTATAGCAACACCAGTCCCCGTGGGCTGCGGCCCCACCCTTCTGATCACATTTAACCTCAATTAGATGTCTAAATATAGTCATCAGATCAGGGCACAATTCAGTATACGAAAGACTATGTCTGAAAATGATATGAATTTGTTCTTTATTGCTCTCCAAGGCAGAATTAGAAACAAAGCCAGCACAATAGAGTTGGACTAGATGAAGCCTGACCTTCCTTCAACGACTATAGGATATGAGTCATTGGGCGCTTTCAATGGACCAAACTTTGTGCTAAAGCCCTATTTTATTTTTGTTTTGATTTTATTTGTTGTTGTTATAGTTATTTATTATTTGAAGCAATGCCAGTTTTGGAACAAGAATCCTAGATTCCCAGTGACTTGGGAGAAAATATGCATCCCATTCTCATTTTGGTTCGGTAGCCAAAGGTACCGCGTTCCCCATGACTGGGCAGCGCTCTGTCTTCGGGGTTCACCAGCATCCTCTCCACTCAGGTGCTGCGAAAGTACTCAGTTGCTTAATTTCTGAACCCAGCAGTGGCATGCATCACTTCCTTTCCATTAATAGTCGAGCAGGCCTTCCAAGATGTAGACAAAGCTGAGTCCTAGAAATAACTGTTTATTAGTGGAGGTGGGAGGTGTAAAGCCTTTGTGGATCAAGCTGACCACATCGGCCACAGCTCTCCGCCCTGGCTACTGCCACACAGTACTGTTTCTGTGATTCTTCTTTGGGGGGAAAGGGGTAATCGGGGATTGAGTCCAGATGCATTCTGTCTCCAAGCTTCACCCCCAGCCCTATTTTTAATTTTGAAACAGCATCTCACTAAGTTGCTCAGACTGGCCTTGAACCTGCAATCCTGCTGTCTCCATCTCCCAGGTACCAGAGGTATGGCAAGCACCACTTCGTGCCTATTTCATTAATTTTTTACATTCACTCTGAGATTGGTAGTACTGTTACAGTCGTTTACTGTTCTGTTTTACAAACTGAGGCTCAGTCTTGCCCAATATCACATTGCCAGTAAATGGCAGGATCCCAGGCAATCGAAGTCAAGGTCACCCAGCCCATCTTTAACCATTACATTTAAGAGCCTAGGATACAACTGAGGAAATAACTTCACTTACGAGTAGGAAATCAGAAGAAAACGAAAATACTAATGGCCACACTGCCACCCTCACTCACTTTTCTTCCTGTGTACCAGCTGGTTGTGTACACTCTGAGCAGCCCGCGCAGAAAGCCAAGGAGTAGATGTCATAGATGAGGAATCCGATTGAAAAGCCTTCCTCAAATGCACAGTAATTCAGCTGGCCGTGGTGGCGCACCCTTGTAATCCCAGTACTTGGGAGGCTGAGGCAGGAGGATCGCGCTTCAAGGCCAGCCTCAGCTACCTAGTGAGGACCTCCAAACTTAGTGAGACCCTGTTTCAAAAATGAAAAATAAGCCAGATGTGCTGGCACACGCTTGTAATCCCAGCCTTTGGGAGGCTGAGACAGGAGGATTGGGTTCGTGGACAGCCTCAGCTACTTAGTGAGGCCCTTTGCAAGTCAGTGAGACCCTGTTTAAAAAGAAAGAATAAAAAATAGGACGGGGCGTATAGCTCGGAGGTAGACTATGTCCCTGGGCTCCATCCCCAGCACTGCAAAAAAAAAAAAAAAAAAAAAAAAAAAAAAAAAAGCACAGTGACTAAAACCACGTAGGGGCCAGAATTCAAACCATAGTCTGAGTGATTTCAAATGCAAATCTATTGTGTCAATTCTAATCCACTCCTATTGGGCTCTCAGTTGGCTCTGGCCCTGAGACTGACATCAAATGCCCTGGAGCTGAGCAAACTTTCCAAGGGCGGCCAAATATAATTCAGCTTTGCAAGGAGAGCAAATCCTACCAAACAAAATCTCACCACCAAGTCCCATGGCCGTTTGGCAAAAACGTTAGTCTCCTGCTATGGGTTAGTCCCATGGTAGAGCTACAAGGAAGTCCTACGGGGCTAGATTCCAGATCCTAGTGGTGGGAAAAAACAAACAGATCCCCAACATATAACATGCCAAGTATAAAAATAAAAAGTCAGAACAAGAAAGGGCAGAGGCACCGGCGCACAGGACAGGATGGTGCCATTTTGGAACAGCAGCCAGGGGAGCCTCGGGGCGAGAGGGTATCACAGCCGCCAAGAAGCACATCCACCTGGTGCCGTCGTCATGACTACGGATCCATACCTGGCTTTTCCCTGGAGGAAAGAAGGGTGGACCACCGTGCCAAGCGCAAACAGCAGGGCAAAGGGAAAGAAAAAGAAGTCGTTTTCCTTGACTGCAAGGGAAGGAGTTACCAGGTACTATTATCATGGTATTTGAGGGAAGGAGAGAACGCAGCATTCCAAGAGGCAGGGTCACCAGAATATGTACAGAAAGGCCCGGCGGGGAGGAGAAGACAAAAGATCTGCAGAGGTTTCTCTCCCCTTGTGCCAGGCAGGAAGGTGGCAGCAGCAGGCAAAGCTGTCCAAAGCAGTACAGACTGGGGTGTGGGAGAGAGGAAGAGGTCAGAGTTAATGTCCTAACTCCCTGGTACATAAGTCCCTGGTACATAAGGGATTGTTTTTTTGTTTGTTTGTTGTACTGGGGATGGAACCCAGGGGCATTCTACCTCCGAGCTCCACCCCCAGCCCTATTTTTTATTCTTTATTGTGAAACAGGGTCTCACTGAGCTGCATCTCTGCAACTAAGTAGCTGAGGCTGTCTGCAAATCATGATCTTCCTGTCTCACCCTCCCCAATGCTGGGATTACAAGCGTGCGTCACCATGCCTAGCCATGAGGGTTCTTAATGGACTAAATAGAGAAGTAAAACAGGATACCAAGTGCCCCTGGATATAAAATGCCCCTGGTTTCCATCTCTAGTCCTGAAAAACTGTATTCCCAGCCAGGCATGGTGGCTCATACCTGTAATCCCAGTAGTTGGGAGGCTGAGACAGGATGGTCACAGGCTTGAAGACATCCTCAGCAATTTAGCGAGACCCTATTTCAAAATAGAAAATAAAAAGGGCTG
The DNA here is from genome assembly GCF_963383645.1 of Muscardinus avellanarius. Classification (NCBI taxonomy): domain Eukaryota; kingdom Metazoa; phylum Chordata; class Mammalia; order Rodentia; family Gliridae; genus Muscardinus; species Muscardinus avellanarius. The sequence continues at coordinate 16,232,698 of NC_137800.1, read as the reverse complement.
GGGGTGTAGCTCAGAGGTAGAATGCCCTTGAGCTCAGTCCCTAATACCACACATACATATACACATAAACACACACAAACACACACACACACACACACACACACACACAATTCCCTCCCATCTACCGTTTAATGTCTAAGAATTTTCTAAGAAAATATTAAGTGAATGTTCTGGATAGCATTACAGTGGAAAGATGAAAGTAAAAGTACCAGCATTCCAATCAATTATAACATCGCCGCAGAGTGGAAAATCTATCCCAAATCAATAAAAAATGCTTATGCTGTTGGAAAAAAATATTGGCAATGCATATAAAACTTAAAAGGCTCATTCTCCCACTTTACAAAGAGCTCATAAAGATCATTTTTAGAAAATTACCCAAGTGAAAAATGCAGGCAGGCAGCGCTGTGGATTGAATGTCTCTTCCAAAACTCACATTGAAAGGTACTTGCCCTTGTAACGGTGTGAGGAGGCAGAACCTTCAAGAAAGGCGGCGGGTGCTGAGGGAGCCTGGCCAGCTCGCTGCCCTGGCCCTGCTGGCGGCTCCTCCAGCCTTCACGATGCAGCAGGAAGGCGCCTGCCAGGGTGGGCACCATACTCGGGCTTTCGAGTCTCATCTGCCTCCTAAACTTCTAGTGTTTATAAATGAGTCTGCGGTATGCTGCAAGAGCAGCAAAAACATAGTTTACCAAAAAAAACTAATACAAATGACCAATGAACATACGCTGTTCGATCTTACCATTAAAACTATGTTGTTCAATATTACTAGTAAAAACAAATCAAGTTGAGATACTAATTTTTGCCTATTAAAAATGGTAACACCTGTGATATTTTAAAATACAAGGTATTTGTTGTTGTTGTTGTTGTACTAAGGAGGGAGCCCAGGGACTTTCTATTTCCAGGCTATACTCCCAGACCAATATAGCTGTTTTATTTGGAAACAGGGTGTCACTGTGTTGCTGAGAGCCTCACTAAGTAGCTGAGGCTGGCTTTGAACCTTTCTATCTCAGCCTCCCAAGTACTAAGATTATAAGCATGTGCCACCAAGCCAGCTAAAACACAAGGTATTTTAAAACACACACTATGAGCCAGGCGTGGTGGCGCACGCCTATAATCCCTGCGTTTGGGAAGCAGAGACAAGAGGATCATGCAGGTTCGAAGCCAGCCTCGCTGGCTAAAGAGACCCTGTTTCCAAATTTTTAAAAAGTATAAAATAGGTCTGGGAGCATAGCCCGGAGGTAGAAGGGTTTCCAGGAACCCCAGTACCACCAAAAACAAAAACCAAAAAATAAAACCACACACACTCTGAGGTCCCCAGATGGGAGTATATGCAGGCATGATTACTGTTCACCAGTATCTTCAGTACGGGGAAGATAGCACCTCCTTGCCCTTTGGCAGGGGACTCATAATGTAGACTAGATGCTCCAGGACCAGACAGCTGGATTCAAATCCTGCTACAGCATATCACGCAGATCCTGAGAGAGCGTGATCAGGGGATCTGCAACGGCGTAGATCCCACATGAAGAATGTCTAGCATTCCTTTCTTCATAAAATTATTTTAAGATTATTTAAATTAATATATATAATTAAAATTTTATATATAAACATTATAACTAAAACTAATAGACAACAGCTTATAAAAACTCAAAGATTTTTCCCAAAAATAAAATTATTAAACCAAACATTAAATTCAAACTAACCTTAGTTTAAGCCACTATATAAAATTAAGTTTAAATCAGCCTTATAAAATAAAACAAAACATACTATGATTATTAAATGTCTAACACCCTTACCCTAAGCTTTATAAAAAATAATAACTTTTTCCCGTCCTTGACCATCCTGCTTACATGGCTATGCCCTTGCTTTTCTACCAAAAAATAAAATATAAAAATTATAACAAATCCTAAATAAAATTTAAAAAATTAAATCTAATTCATATAGTCATTCTCCTCTCATCGACCTCGGCTTTCCCTCATCAACACACAAACCTCGACTCTGCTAGGACTAGACCCCGACAAAATCCTAGAATTCATGCACTTAGTACGTGACACAGGAGGACTGTTAAAGTTCTCTAGGCCTTAATCTTCAACTTGTAAAACAGAGACAGCACTCTCTACTTCGCAGGGGCATTTCAAGGATTAAATAAAATTCTAGTAGAGTGCCAGGTTCATGGTAGTAAAAGAAAGCACTGATCCTGCTGGGCGTGTTGGCACACACTTGTGATCCCAGTACCTGGGAGGGAGGCTGAGACAGGAGGATCCCAGGTTCAAGGCCAGCCTCAGAAACTTACGCCCTCCGTAACTTAGTGAGACCCTGTTTCAAAATAGAGAATAAAAAATAAGACTGGGGTGTAGCAGAGGTAGAATGTTCCTGGATTTCACCCCCAGTACCGCAAAAAAAAAATATATATATATATATATATATATATATATATATATATATATATACATTTAAGAAATAAAGGACTGGAGATATAGCACAGTAGTAGAATGTCCTTGGGTTCAATCCCCAGTATCGGAAAAGAAAAAGGCATTAATCTTACTGTGTAGCGGGTACTTGGATGCATTTATTCACGGTGACTGATTTTATCAATTACTAAACATTAGCATTAGCATGCCAATATCATTGTTTATCATGGAAAATATCTGAATACAACCAAAGTGTCCATCAGCAGTGAACCGGATAACAGGAAGAATATACACAAAGGTTGTTCACGCGGCTCTCACAAGGAGTGTGGTGGCTCTCTGTGTGCTGCCAAAGATCTCCAAGTCTACTCATTTACAAAAAAAAAAAAGCCGGGCGTGGCGGCGCAGGCTTGTGATCCCAGCATTAGGGAGGCTGAGACAGGAGGATCGTGGTTCGCAGACAGCCTCAGCTACTTAGTGAGGCCCTTTGCAACTCAGTGAGACATTGTTTCAAACCAAAGAATAAAAAAAAAAAAAATAGGGCTGGGGTTGTAACTCAGAGGTAGAATGCCCCTGGATTCCATCCTCAGTACCCCCCCCCAAAAAAAAATTAGATACAGAGCCGGGCGTGGTGGCACATGCCTGTAACCCAGTACTTGGGAGGCTGATCACAGATTCGTGGCCAGCAACGCAGTGAGACCCTGCTTCAAAACTCAAAAAAGATAGGGGAGAAGCATAGCTCATAGGTAGAATGTCCCTAGGTTCTATCCCCAAGAACACGCGCGTGTACGTGCGCGCATGCGCACACACACACACACACACACACACACACACACGTAGAAAAATGTATAAATTGAGCACCGCGCCAAGTACCTGCAATCCCAGCTACTCCAGAGGCTAAGACAGAGGGATCATAAATTCAATGCTAGCCTGGGCAACATAATGAAACCCTGTCTCCAAAAATAATAAAGAAAAGAGAGGAAGGTGTATGATCTTTTTTGTACACGCAGAGATATATGGATAAATGGATATTAAAACTGCCACAAGCTCTGCTTGCTTTTGTTGGATTCTTTGATTGCTTAAAAACCCTTAACAGTATGGCATATGGTTAAGACACGGTTTCTGGAGCCAGGCTACATGGGTTTTAATCTGGGCTCATTTCTTGCTAACTAGTAAATTTGGAGAAGGTCCTTAAACACTTAGCCCCAGTATCCTCTTTTGTAAAAGAGAATTAATAACAGCCCCTACTTCTTACAACTTTTCTGGGGATTTTGTGTGTGTGTGGTACTGGGGGTGGAACCCAGGGGCTTTTCTACTCCAGGCTATACTCCCAGACCTATTTTATACTTTACTTGGAAACAGGGTCTCACTGAGTTGCTGAGAGCCTCACTAAGTAGCTGAGGCTGGCTTCGAACCCGTGCGATCCTCCTGTCTCAGCCTCCCAAGCGCGGGGATGACAAGCGTGCGCCACCACGCCCGGCTTCTTTTCTGGGGGTTAAAGGAGCTAATACATAAACAGCCATCGGCAGATAAGGAGCAATGGGTTAATGTTGCTTGTTGTAACCGATGATCGTTTTAATAGTGTCAAAAAGGGTTGTGAGAGAATAGATAAGTTTTTTTCCTTATTCTTAAGACGACAGTGACACAAATATTTGTCTCTTGAACACAAAGTTATATTGATTTATTTATAAGAGATTATGTATGGATTATGTCAAATGAGAAATGTAAATACAAAACAAATATACAGCACAGGCCCACTTTTTTTTTTTTTTTTTTTTTTTTTTTGGTGGTACTGGGGATGAAACTCAGGGCCTTCTACCCTTCCAGCCCTAATTTTTTTCTCTTATTTTGAAAAGAGGCCTCACTAGGTTGCAGATGGCCTCACTAATTTGCTGAGGCTGGCCATGAATCGTGATCCTCCTGTGTCAGCCTCCTCACTACAGGCATTATAGGCCTGCCCTACCATGCCTGGTCCATTAAAATCTTTAAAAAAAAAATTGATTTTCTACGTCCAACCTACACATTCAGCCATATTTTGTTCTTATTTTGTTGTTGTTCTTTTTTTGAAGCAGGGTCTCGCTAAGTTGCAGATGGCCTCACTAAGTTGTTAAGGCTGACCTCAAACCTGCAATCCTCCTATCTCAGCCTCCCAAATCCTGGGGATTATAAGCATGTGCCACCACGCCCAGCAGCACAGGCCCATTTTTATGAAAGTATTTCATGTTATATAATTAATGCATGTTAAAAACATTCAGATACACACTAAAATGTCACCATGGTTTCTCTGGATGGCTGTTTCTAGATTATGTTCTTCTTCAACTGCATACGTTACTTATGTCACAGAATTTTAACTGTCACGATTTACTTCTAACCATAGAAGCTACAAGGAAAGAGGTTCCATTGAGAAGCTTCCAGTATTTTCAATGATATAACAAGCAGTGGACATTTGAGGTAAAAAAAAAAAAATGTGAAAAACACATGTTTTCTTGAGAACAGCAAATTAGACATCATGACCCTAACAAGGAAAACAGTAATTACACGCGCTGGGCGTGGTGGTGCACGCTTGTCATCCCCGCGCTTGGGAGGCGGAGGCAGGAGGATCACACAGGTTCGAAGCCAGTCTCGCTGGCTTAAGAGACCCTGTTTCTAAATAAAAATATAAAATAGGTCTGGGAGTGTAGCCCGGAGGTAGAAGGGCTTCCAGGAACCCCAATACCTCCAAGAGAAGAAGGAGGAGGAGGAGGAGGAGGAGGAGGAGGAGGAGGAGGAGGAGGAGGAGGAGGAGGAGAAGGAGAAGAGGAGAAAAAAAGAAAACAGTAATTACTGCTCAGGAGCCAGGCCTGCCACCTTGCACTGAGGCAGGCTCCCTCCTGCCTCCAGAGAGGTGTGCTGGGATGTAGGAAGGGAACCTGGCCCGGGTTCCATGGCCCCGGGACACAGGGCAGGTAGCACCGCTTAGAGCCGAGTCCAGAGGGCACCGCACAGACACACGCTGTGTCAACACTTGTGTTCCAGCTAAAAATCCATAATCGACCTGGAGTGAACCAGCAAAGACTAACTAAAACATGAAAAAGACCTTCTGATTGCAAGTTCACGGTCAGCCTCAGCAACTTAAGGAAACCCCCTCCTGCAACTTAGTGAGAACCTGTTTCAAAATTTTTAAAAAATAAATAAAATATGCCGGCCGTGGTGGCGCACGCTTGTAATCCCCGCGCTTGGGAGGCAGAGACAGGAGGATCGCGCAGGTTCGAAGCCAGCTGTGTGCGCTGGCTTAGGAGACCCTGTTTCCAAATAAAAATGTAAAAATAGGTCTGGGAGTGTAGCCCGGAGGTAGAAGGGCTTCCAGGAACCCCAGTACCACCAATAAATAAATAAATAAATAAATAAATAAATAAATAAATAAATAAATAAAATAGGGCCAGGGGTGTTGCACAGAGGTAGGATGACCCTGGGTTCAAACCTCGGTACCAAAACATTAATAAATAAATAAATAAAATGAGTTTGCATTGTGACTTCTTTTAGAATGCTAAGCCCTGAATAAGCAAGGTGGGGGGATTGGACTTTGTTCCGACTTGAAAGTAAGAAGAGAACCGTTAGGTTATATTCAGGAGATCCTTTGGCTGCCATTTAAGAAAAATCTGAGAACTGGCAAATGATCGGCCACACAAAGTTCAATTTGTTTCTTATCTCCCGAACGTCTCTACATGAGCCGAGGCAGCTAAGTCGAGGGTCTAGACTGAACTACGGCCAACAAGCCCACAGACAGGGTGAGCCTGAGCTGGGTTATACTGCAGGACGCGGAGCGGGGAGCAGCAGACGTAGAACGCGCCCGTCTCCAGGACCGCCAGGCTCACTGATGACCAGACCCGCTGAGGCCGCTGCTTTCCTGCGACCACTTCTGAGAGGAAGAAAGACAGGCCAAGTCTGGACTGGATCTGTCTGTCCCTCCATATCTCGGTCTTTCAGCCCCTCTCGCTGTCTCTCTTTCTCTCTCCCTCTTGTCTCTCTTACCACTACACTAGAGAGCGGAACCAGAGATGTAGGCAGCTGCAAAGCACGTCTGTGTCGCGGGGCGCAAGCCAGACCTGGGGTGCAAACGCCCAGCTCGCCCAAGGGCAGGAGCGAGCTGTGTGACCTGTCCAGTCCCTTCACCTCCTGAGCGTGTCTCCTTGCCCAGAGGGCAGGACAAGGACAGGCTTCTGAGAGGCTGCTCCTGCTCTGAAACCCTGCGAGTCCATCACGTCTAGATAAGGTCACTGGAGGTGGAGCCACTAGGACAGGCGAGGGAGCAGCTTCCCAATGGCGACTGCCAAGAAGTCGATCCAAAGAGACTCCGGGCCCACGTTTTCATGTTTATATATTGTAATGGAAAACAGAAGAGCTAGCAGTTGGTGTTGGATTCTGCAATTCTTCCTATTCATAATGAATAGCTCGGACAGGAAGTTAAGTGAGTTTTATTTAAGGCAGTGCAGTTATTTATTTCTTTGTTTATTTATTTTTGGTATTGGGGATTTTGAACTAAGGGCATTCTACCTCTGAAGTACACACCTCAGCCCTTTTTTTTTTTTTAATCTTGATACAGGGTCTCAGGAAGAAGTAGAAGACCTCATTAAGATGCTGAGTAGGTGCTTTGAACCTGCAATCCTCCTCTCTCAGCCTCCCAAGTACTGAGCTTACAAGCATGTGTCACCATGCCTAGCTAGCACATTATTACTCTACAAGAGAACTTTTAACATTTGGACTAATAGAATCAATAGTATCTTTCACTCCAAAAAATAATTGTTGTTTTGGTATGGTTTGCCCAATATTTCTTCCCCCCCCAAAATATTTTTTATTATTTTATTAACATTTATTACAGTTTTTCTTTTCTAAAACATTTGTTTTGATGTTAAACAAATCATGCTCTTCAAAATACAAAGAAAAAGAGCTGGGTACAGTGGCATACGCTTGTAATCCCAGCATTTGGGAGGCTGAGACAGGAGGATCATGGTTCAAGGACAGCCTCAGCTACTACTTAGCGAGGCCCTTTACAACTCGGTGAAACCCTGTTTCAAAATAAAGAATAAAATAAAATAGGTCTGGGGGTGTAGCTTGGAGGTAGAATGCCCCTGGGTTCCATCCCCAGTACTGCAAAAAAAAAAAAAGTACTCTTCTATCTGTAAAGAATATTTATACAAAAGTAACTTAGAAGGTCCTTTCTTGTATAAAGAAGCATTTTGGTATTTTGGTTTTTTTTGGTTTGGTTTTTTTTTTCCTGCTATGCAAATAAACCTCCCACATACTGAGAGGTAGAATGGTATACTTCCACAGAAATCAGACTTAATTGCGACAATTAATTAAATGAGAAATACTATATATTTACCTGCGTTGTCACAGATGCTAAAGAAAAGTCAAAAGCAAAGAATTTACACTCCTGTGTGGAAATCAAATGCATCCACATGATAAATACCAGTTAAGGGCCTCCCGCGTGCCAAACACTGAAGACGACACCAGGGTCGTGAAGGGGACTCCACCTCTGGCACACATGGTCCACGCTCGAGGGGAGGCAGCGCCACCGCCATCCTGCACTCAGAGTGGGAAGCCCAGGCTCTGCCCAAGGATACCACGGCTTCCAAGGAGAGGGAGGAGGCCGCAGCATCTCAGGGTCACCTTGCCATCTGTGTGCCTCCAGGAGTTATTTTTTCTTTTTAAAAAAATACTTTTATTAGTGCCTTGTAATCTCAAATCATTGTGTAGTTCAAAACGACGGAAATACATGCACACAGCACTTGGTGTGTACTTACAAACACACTTGGGTTTGCATATGCCACCTAATCTGTACTATTGGTCCCATCGTATTTTATCTTTCCTCTCTTGCCTCCTTTTGAATGTTTGTTTTGGTTACTCCACCCCTCCTAATTTAGAAGCTATACACTCTGCTTCTGCGTTTTTACCATCTACAAATTATAATAAGAATATTTCAGCTTGTAATGCACGCTGATAATCAATTTCACTCTTCTACCTGATCTTAGAACACTGAAACACTATTTACACCCTTCAGCAGCCCCATCCCCAAAGGTGAGGTTTTCTAGGTATCCCCAGTTTCCATGGTCACAGGGAGGTAAAGTGTGTCGTCATCCAGATTAACCAGTAGTAAGTGGTAGAATCTGGATTCGAATTCATTCCGTCTGGTTCCATCCTACGCTCATAAATTACCATGACGGTCTTTCTGCTTCTATAAGGAGTGGACTTTGTTATTCATCTTTTTTTTTTTTTTTGCTTCTTTCTAGATTTGTGTGTGTCTTGAAACTATTTCGTTCACTATTTCACAGGGAAATAATTTGCAGTTCCCTGCACTCCTTACAGCCTCTCACGTATGGTCTTGGCTCTTGGCTGCTCCCCATATGTGGAATGCCACCCCTATTCTCCTTACATCTCTTTCTCAACCTGGCTAAATCCTGCTTACTTCTAAGATCCTAGTTTTTCCAGGAGTTTTTTGGGATGCCCACCCCATTGATGAGTTCCCTCGGCTTCATTTGTCTTCCTATAAATTTAAGCTGCAACAGTCAAGGGCTATTGGACATTAAACTCCACGTGTAGGGATCTACCTAGATGCCTACTAAGTCCTCAACACCACATAATGAGTGCTCAACAAATATTTGCTGAGTGAACAAATGAGTGAATGAATTAGTTTCAACACACACACACACACACACACACACACACAAACACACAACAAAAAAGAAGCAAGAAAAGAACAAATAACAAAGTCCACCCATTACAGAAGCTGAAAGACCGTCATGGTGATTTATGAGCGTAGGATGGAACCAGACGGAATGAATTCGAATCCAGATTCTACCACTTACTACTGGTTAATCTGGACAATAGACTTTACTTCCCTGTGACCGTGGAAATTAGGGGTAGCTAGAAGACCTCACCGGGTTGTTGCAAGGAATAAATGAGTTAATACTTAAAAGACTACACTTTCTGTGAAGATTCGGTACCTGTTTCTAATGATGCCAGTTGTTAACCAGCATCACAGAACTACAACTTTTATATCATACTTACTCCAAACCGGGTTGTTCATGCATTAAAATCACCCTAACACAACAGTTTTACAGTATTTCACAGAGATAGAGCCCACGAGGACACATTATTGCATCTCAAATAATGAAAAACAATCAGAATCAGCCAAAAAAGTTAAGTGGCCTTAAGTATTCACACCGAAAGTATAGAAATGAGAGTAATAATACATTTTTATAGAATCTATGAAAAAATGACCATGTAATTCAATGATAGGATGCACATTTGGCATATACAAGGCCCTGTGTTCAATCCCCAGCACCACTCAGAAAAAAAAAATACCTAGAATAATCATTTAAGCATTTGAAAGAACAAATTTCTGATTTTTAAACAAAGTAATTATTTTATAGTCTTACTAAATTTTATTAAAGTTCCTTAATTATAAGAAGTAGTGTTTTAAATTCCCAAATACCTGAAAATATATAGACATACTAAGCAACAAAATTATTCCTTAGTAGCCCATAAAACAGACCAAAGAACTTCAATGGTTTTGGAGGATTTTCTCCCTAAATATTAAAATATTAGATAAATAAATATTACATTTTCTTAGAAGCCAAATATTTTATTAATTTTAATAGATAACTTCCTGACTAAATTAATATCACTATGTTAAAAGTATTTATCAAACTTTGCTGTCAATAACCTACATCTTTATCACCCAAAGTTTTACTTGCGTATTTATTTATTTTCTTTTTCTTTTTTTTTTTTTTTGTGTGTGTATGAGAGTACATGTTACCAAGGAATGAACCCAAGGATGTTCTACCTCTGAGCTACACCACAGCCCTATTTAATTTTTTACTTTGAAACAGGGTCTCACTCAGTTGCTGAGCGCCTTATTAAATTGTTGAGACTGGCCACAAACCTGAGATTCTCCCATCTCGGACTAATATTCAACAAGACACCTGTCGTTCCAAAAACTCAGGAGACTGAGGCAGGAAGATCACCTGAGCTCAGGAGTTTGAGACCAACCTGGGTAACATAGCAAGACCCCATCTCTACGTACATACGTACATATACATACATACATACACACACATATACACACATACATACATAATAGGATTCAAGTTTTGTCTGAAATTCCTAAACCACAAAATGTCAGCTAGCATAGCAACAGCACATCAAATACTCACTAGAAAAACGATATAATAAACTCATCAATTTAGATTAATTGCGGAAGGTGATAATTTAGGAGCATTTAAGTTAAAAAGAAAATGATATGCTTTCACATACAAAGAATAACTGAAATTGGGTTAACAGTAGAGGTCCTTGGAGAAACTGCAAAATGACTAGATTAAAAAAACACTATAATTAGAACTTCAGTAATGAAGTATTCAAAGGGCAATTATTCTCCCCAATAGTTATCTCCCCCTTCAGGTGATTATTTATTTTGTCTGTTTTATTTTGGTTTTGCTATCAAATATCCAGAGCCTATTTGAGTAGTACTATGCTTACATCAAATGTCTACCTCAGTTGATCCCTAGAACATTCCTGAAAGGCTGATATTAGTATGCCCTTTTTTCTTTTTTCTTTTTCTTTCTTTCTTTCAAGTATTGAGGATGGAACCCAAGAGCATTGCATCTCTGAGCTATACCCTCAGCCCTATTTTTTATTCTTTTTTTTTTTTTCGGTACTAGGGCTAGAACCCTGGGACATTGCACCTCCAAGCTACATCCTCAGCCCTATTTTGTAGTAATATACTTATTGAAACAGGGTCTCGGTGAGTTGCGAAGGGCCTCTCTAAGTAGCTGAGGTTGTCCGCAATTCTTAATCCCCCGGTCTCCACCTCCCAAATGCAGGGATTACAAGTTTTAGAGTCAGACACAACACACACACACACACACACACACACAGCAAAAAGGCCCATCTGGCTCTGTCTACCCCAATTCACACTCCCATCATATCCACTGAGGTAAGAATGATCGCATTGGCACAAATGTTCATTCAATGTCTAAAAAATCTCTCAAGCATTTTTTTTAACGCTGTGTTTATCTAGTTAGAAAATACATTACTAATGCTGCTTTTGAAGAGTTAGGTAGGTAACTTGTTGCTGAATGCCTGTAAAGGATTCTCTAAGCTCAGTAGGCTTAATTTAACAATTTGCAAACCGGGTACCAAAGAAAGTACCCTACCCCTTTAAGAGATAATTAATGTGTGGGGACAAAAAAAATGGCCCAGGAATGAGGCGAAGAGGAACTGGATCAGGTAACTTTCGTGACCCTCACACAACGGGCCCACCTTGATGGTGCTGTCACAGGGACGGAGCGCCCCAGGGACACTGCCTACCCACAGTTTAGGGCAGGGTGAAACGACATAGTGTGCCTTAAAGCTCTTGGTGACCTTGATGGTGCTGTCACAGGGACGGAGCGCCCCAGGGACACTGCCTACCCACAGTTTAGGGCAGGGTGAAACAACATAGTGTGCCTTAAAGCTCTTGGTGAATTAGACTCAGCACCATATAATAATTCGGCAAAACATCTCCACTCTCTATTTGTAAGAGATCAGTAGCACTTCTGATATTATTCATCATGTTTTGGAAGAAAAATCTTTTAAGAAGTTCAGCTTATATTTTAAAACTACCAGGTAATAAATGAGATTAGACTTACAGAAATTTGTTTTCATACCCCCCCCCCAAAAAAAATCTGAGCTGGGCATGTGGATTACATGGGGAACACACTTGTAATCCTGGTACGTGGGATGCTGAGAGAGGAGGACCACAGGTTCGGTAACAGCCTCAGCAACGTAATGAGACTCAGCAATCTACTGAGACTGTTTCAAACAAAAAATAAAAAGGGTTGTGGGGGCAGAATGCCTCTGAGTTTATAGTCCCCAGCACACACACACACAAAAAAAAAAAACCCAAAAATCTGTTTTACAAAATGGGCTCCGACTGCATGAACTACATGTGAGTGTAGACACAAAATACAAAACACGGGCCTAACCATTAACTCATTCTTTAAACAAATATTTATATAGTGCCTACCATGTGCCAAGTACCACAACGGCAGCTGGAGGAATGAAACTGAACAAAACAAAGTCCTAAACTGCTAGATTATCTTTGAATCCTTGCATCCAATAGTGCCTGGCACACAGCAGGCACTGAGGAATGTTAGAGAAATAAACATATATGTAAAAAAATATCAGGCACACAGAAATGACCAGAAAGAAGTCTATCTCTAGAAAAGTTGCTTTTCTTCTTTTCTTTCTTTTTTTTTTTTTTTGTGTTGCTAGAGATTAAACCCAAAGACATTCTACTTCTGAACTATACCTCTAGCCCCCCCCCCTTTTTTTTGGTGGTGGTACTGGGGTTCCTAGAAACCCTTCTACCTCCAGGCTACACTCCCAGACCTATTTTTATATTTTTATTTGGAAACAGGGTCTCTTAAACCAGCACGGCTGGCTTCGAACCTGTGGGATGCTCCTGTCTCCGCCTCCCAAGCACAGGGATTATAAGCGTGCGCCACCACACCTGGCCAAGCCCATTGTATGTTTTTGTTTTGAAATAGGGTCTTGCTAGGGTGCTGGGGCTCTTGCTAAGTTGTCGACACTGTCCCCAAACCTGCAATTCTCCAGTCTCAGCCTCCCAAGTACTGAGATTACACACGTGTGCCACCCTGCAAACTGAAGAGTTACTCTTCTAAGCCCGCCATGGGGGTGCAGGACTGTAATTCCAGTACTTAGGAAGCCAAGACAGGAGTGTCACAGGTTTAAACACAGCCTCGGCAACCTAGGGAGACCTGCAGCAACACAGCAAGGTTCTGTTTCAAAATTAAAAAGGGCTAGGTGTGTAGCTCAGAGGTAGAATTCTCCTGAATTCAGTCCCCAGTACCAGGAAAGAAGGGAGGGAGGAAGGGAAGAAAGGTTGGTTTTCTATACTGACTATACCAGGAGTATAACTCAGTAGTAGCACTTGACTGGTATCCAAGAGGCCCTGGGCTCAGTCCCTAACATAACAGATAAATAATAAACACTCGAGCTTTTTCTTGGTGGTGGTACTGGGGAGGGAATCCAGGGGATTTTCTACCTCCGGGCTATACTCCCAGACCTATTTTCTATTTTATTTGGAAACAGGGTCTCACTAAGTTGCTGAGAGCCTCATAAGTAGCTGAAGCTGGCTTCGAACCTGTGCGATCCTCCTGTCTCTGCCTCCCAAGCGCGGGGATTACAAGCGTGCGCCACCACGCCCGGCAACACTCGAGTTTTTTGCAAAGATTTGACCAACAGTGGCCTCTTAACAGTGGCTCTACTAGACCAGTGTAGTAAAGGGAGTTAAAAACAAAAATCAAGGCTGGGCGTGGTGGCGCACGCTTGTAATCCCCACGCTGGGGAGGCGGAGACAGGAGGATGGCGCAGGTTGGAAGCCAGCCGCGCGGGCTGGTTTAGGAGACCCTGTTTCTAAATAAAAATATAAAATAGGTCTGGGAGTGTAGCCCGAAGGTAGAAGGGCTTCCAGGAACCCCAGTACCATCAAAAAAAAAAAAAAAGAAAAGAAAAGAAAAGAAAAAAGAAAGCACTGCCCTCAAACTGCAAAATAAGACATGCCTGCCTCTCTATCATCAGAGAAATAAAAGAGAAACAGCTGAGAACCAGGCACATATATCCCTAATCTAAAAAATAAACCTTCAAGTATGAAAGCTGCTTTTCATCAATCAAATAAACCAGGAAAAGCAGCATTTCTAGGCCATTACCCTTGGGTCTACCGTGGCACGTATAAATGGCTTACCTAATTAGCCTAATCATCGCTTCTGTTCCACATGGCTATAGCTGCCTAATTACCCAACTAAAAACGTCCACCCAACCCCCATGCCCAGCCCCTCCACAGCTCTACCTCCAAGCACACTATTTAAGCCAGTGTTTCAGACCAACAGTGTCAAAACAAGTATTGATTTGGGGGTAATAAAGAGAAGCTGAAGCTTTAGGACACTTTTTTCTCCTTAGAAACTTAAGAAACAGAAGTAAATGTCGCCCGCTGTGGTGGCACAGGCTTGTAATCCCAGTACTTGGGAGGCTGGGACAGGAAGACTGCAGGTTAGCGAAGTTAGCCTCAGTAACTTGTGAGGCTCTCAGCAACTTAGTGAGACCCAGTTTCCAAATAAAAAAATTAAAATAGGTCTAGGGGCATAGTCCAGAGATAGAAGGCCCCTGGGCTCCATCCCCAGTATCAAAAAGAGAAAAGAGAAAAGAAAGAAGAATGGACGGACTCTATTGTTCCTTAAATAGTCTTGGTTTCTGAAATTCCCTGAATCATCATCTTAAAAATTTGTAGTAGTGGAAGAACAACAAAGATCAAAAAGCATGGCTTTGTCTCTGGATGTGGTAAAACATTTGGACCTTGGGTGCTTCCAAACTGAGTAGAAGCCACGGTCATACACACACCACGACCCACAAGATGACCCCAGGTAGGGGTGGCGTGGGCTCTGTGACCTGTTTCAAACTGCCTCTATTCAATTCTGTGTGTGTGTGTGTGTGTGTGTGTGTGTGTGTGTGTGTGTGTGTTACTGGGGACTTAAACCAGGAGCATTCTATTTTCGAGCTACACTCACAGACCTTTTATTTTTTGTTTTTGTTTTGAAACAGGGTCCCACTAGCTCACTGAGAGTCTCACTGTGTTACGGAGGCTCTCCTCGGACCTACAATCGTCCTCAACCTCCCAAGTTCTGAGATTACAGGTGTGTGTCATCGCACCCAGCCAAATCCGTCCTATTTGAAAAATTATCTTAGAAATAAAAGAACCCAAACAAAGTAGTGGGCTGAATTTGGGTAGCTGGCACCCAGTGAGCACCTGCTGTGTACTCACTCAGCTCTACACTGATATTCTAGAGCAAAAATTTTTTTTTCAGGTCTGGGGATGGAACCCAGGGGCATTCGACCTCTGAGCCACACCGCCTGCCCAATTTTTTATTCTTTATTTGGAAACAGGGCCTCACTGAGTAGGGCCTCACCAAGTAGCTGAGGCTGTCCGCGAACCATGATCCTCCGGTCTCAGCCTCCCGAATGCTGGGATCACAAGCGTGCACCACCACTAGAAGAAATTTTTTGAAGAGGTTTAGCTCATTCTGTTATGTCAGGTAGGTACTGCGGAGTCACTGGACCCAGTGTCTTCTGGTTTTAGTCTCTTTTTGTGGGTACTTCAGAATGAGCTTTTTACAGGGGAAAAAAGAAAGAGACTAGATGGAAGTAAGAAAATCAAACAAGCCCGTCGTGTGGCGCACACTTATAATCCCAGCACCTGGGAGGCTGAGACAGGAGGATCTTGGTTCTTGGACAGCCTCAGCTACTTAGTGAGGCCCTTTGCAACTCAGTGAGCCCTGTTTCAAAATAAAGAATAAAAAAAAATAGGGCTGTGGGGTGTCACTCGAAGGTAGAAAGCCCCTGGGTTCTACCCCCCAATACCGCCAAAAAAAAAAAAAAATCAAAACATCAAAGCCATGGAGGTTACCCTAAAAGGACACAATTAGTTATTTGGTGTTTTGTTTTACTCTTAGTATATAGAAGAGCATATAAAGAAAAACGTTAGGCAGGAAAAAAATTACCAACAATAGCAAGAATAGGTAAAATGATTTAATAAGAATACCAGGGATTAGAAAATGTCCTAGCTCTAAAGCTGAGACAAGAGGATCACGGTTCGAGGACAGCCTTAGCTACCTAGTGAGGCTCTTTGCAACTCAATAAGACCCTGTTTCCAAATAAAGAATAAATATAGGGCTGGGGGTGTAGCTCAAAAGTAGAATGCCCCTGAGTTCCATCCTCAGAACTGCAAAAAAGAAGGAGAAGGAGAAGGAGAAGGAGAAGAAGAAGAAGAAGAAGAAGAAGAAGAAGCCCTAGCTCGATTGATAAATTATCTAGAGCAATTTCTTTATCCCCAAGATCTGATAATATTCACTATCTTATGGTAACTCCTTCTTACACAAATTATATCATCCTAAAGAAGTTTAAAAGCCAACAACAAGCATCCTAACAAACAGGTCTAGTTTTGTTCCCGTAAGCTGTCTCTGAGCTGGCATTAGGGTCTAGCATCAACTGGCCAGCTGGCATAGACCTCACCCAGTGCCTGTTATATGCCTTCGCCCTGGGCTAGCATCAGTGGTGAAGAAGATGAGCCTGGCATTTGTCCTCAAGCTGACCGTCCAGGTGGAAGGAGCTGAGCACCACCAGACAATCTCCAACAAGAGTGATAAATGCCAATGCCATGAATTCTGCTCATCAAGCCAGAAGTCCACGCCACTGCTCGTGTCCCACTTTTCCCCTGAACCTGTTGGCCTAGACCCACGTGGCTCACTCATCTTGCTATCTGGCTACATTACAACCGCCACGACCCGAGGAAGGTCTAAGGAACCCTCATCTCTCACCTACAAAACTCCCTCGCTGCCTTCCGGGCTTCCTTCCTGTCCCTCTCCAGCCCCTTCTCCACACTGCATCCAGAGTGAGCTCTACTGACACCCTCCCGTGACTCCCATTTCCGTAAGTGAAAATCCAAGCACCTCAGTCTTGCGTGCTCTGGCCCAGGCTCGCCTCCCAGCACCATTCCCTCCACCCTGCGGCCACCCCTTCATACCCCCGCGGCCCTGGCCAGTTCTCCACATGCGAAGCTCTCTCCAGCCTGTGGCCTTTATGCACCACGCACTCTTCCTCTGGCTGGCTTCTGCTCACTGGCCACAGACATCTGTTGTCTCTCTCTCTTCTTTCTTTTCTTCTCTAAATCCTCTCTTTTATTTTTATTTTTATTTATTTATTTTTTATTTTGTGGTACTGGGGATGGAACCCAGGGGCATTATATCTCCGAGCTACACCCGCAGCCCTATTTTTTACTATCTTTATTTGGAAACAGGGTCTCACTGAGTTGCAAAGAGCCTCACTAAGTAGCTGAGGCTGTCCATGAACCGCGTCCTCCTGTCTCAGCCTCCCGGATGCTGGGATGACAAGTGTGCGCCACCCTGTCTGGCTTGAATTCTCTTTCTTTCATTCTGGTTCCATGTCATTTGGCATAAACTGGCGACTCCCTAGTATACCCACCCAGGGCCACGCAGGTGAGCGTGGCTCAAACCTAGCCAAGGTATTCTACCGTCTGGCCACAGGGAGTGGCATATAACTCAAACCAGGCCTAGCCAAAGTAAGCTCAGGGATTTTGCCGAAAATCCCAGGAACAGGCTTGCTGTGGGGCAGATGATAAACAATGGCCCTGACCGCTAGGCAGAAGATTTGCTATAGCAATAAATAAATAAATCATAAGAGGTTTGGCCACAGGCTCTGCTCACCTCGCCCAGTCCTGGAGAAAAAGCTGTCTGTAGGACATCAAGATCCCCTCATCCTGATGAGACAGGACCGAGTCTGATGTTGGCTCAGCCAATCACCAGCTAAAAGAGCTGCACATAAATCAGTGTATTAACTGTTGTAGTTCTTGGTTTCCTTATCTGAAAAATGCCAAAGTAGGACTAGGTATTTTCTAAGGACCATTTCAGCTCAGTGATTCTACAACCTTCTCCTGATCACGTAGAGCCTCATAATAACCACAACAAAGCCTGCCCTGACAAGCAACGTTTAAAAAACGATCGAAGCTCTTTCTATCTGCCCATGTGCTACGCAGACCTTTAAAATGGTGCCGTGGATCCAGAAAGGAACACGTGGGGGCTCTAAAATGTTCTTTCCCTGGATTCCAAGTCCACTTTTGGGAAATATCCCATGAAAATAATCACTACAAAATAAAACAGAAGTTTAAAGAGAGAGAATTTACATGTGTGTGCGCGCGTGTGTGTGTGTGTGTGTGTGTGTGTGTGTACATGTAATGTTTATAAAGTGGTCATCATGGTGTTTTACCTGAAAGACTGGAAACATCATAAGTGTCTGGCAATAGGGAATTATGGAAGAGTCCTAGGATGAAATAGTGCATGGCTACTAAACACCATATTTCTGAATAGTTTTAATGACATGGAAAATTGTTTGTAATATAATGTTAAGCAAAGTAAAATGCCATATAAAAACTGTATATGCAATATCAACATACATATGTGCTCAAAATAAGAAAAAAATAAAAAGTCCCCCCAAATTAATAGTTTTATCCCTGAGTGGAAGGAATAGATTTTTGTTTTCTACTATAAATATTTTTGAAAATCCTAAATACCTACAATTATCAAGACTCTCTTTGTAAACAAAAAGGCTAAAATTATTTTTTTTTATTTTAAAATGAAAATTTTTATTTATTTATTTATTTATTTATTTTGTGGTATTGGGGGTAGAACCTAGGGACTTTTCTACCTCCAGGCTATATTCCCAGACCTATTTTCTATTTTATTTGGAAAGAGGGTCTCACTAAGTTGCTGAGAGCCTCACTAAGTAGCTGAGGCTGGCTTCAAACCTGCGCGATCCTCCTGTCTCCACCTCCCAAGAGCGGGGATTACAAGTATGCGCCACCACACCCAGCTAAAATGAAAGTTTTTAAATTAATTACACAGTCCAAGGAAAGGCTTCACACACCCATGAATCTCTGCACCAGAGGCCGGCTACACACCACCTGTCCTGTGATTGCTAATTCCCAAGATGACTACAGTCACTAATGGATCCACTGGAAAGGATGTAGAAGTGTTACACTGACACATTAACACAGTGATCTGCATTTTGCCAAAGTGATCTCACATCATGGCTAGATGGGGGAAGCAAAATATTGCCCCAAAGACAGTTAAAATGGCTGCATGGCCCTCTAACCCCCTTCCATTAACCCAGATGAATTTATCACCTCAATTAGCTGATGCTTACACCCTTGGAAAGGAGATGTAAAACAGAAGCGGAATAAGCCAACAACCAGATGCCAAGGAAAACATGGTACCAGCAAGGCAGGATCTGCATGGGTGCGAGTCAGCGTCCCATGGGGCTCTTCCTGGTATCACTTGGAGATTGGCACATTAAACTTGGAACGCTTTTAACCAGGCACCGCTACACATACACTAAGAAGCTGAAAAGTCAGGCTGAATTCACAAGGTAAAAATATGCAAACAAAAAAATGACAGAACTGAGCTCTATGACAGAGTCATAAGGTATTGTTTATTCTCTGGGAGGCCAAATATCCCTGGGTAACAGTGTACACACACACACACACTCACACACACACACTCACACACACACACACTTCACAGTGCACCAGTTCGCTGGGTGTCCTCCAGCTAGAGGTCAAGCTGTGACCTACAGGTAGCCCTGTCCCAAACTGCGGCCTGTGGAGTCAGGAGCCAGCTCTAGAATGTGCCAAGCTGCGACGACGTAACAGAATCAGCCCCTGACATTTAAAATGATTAATTCATTCAGATGTAAAACAAACAGCGGCAAGACGGAGCTGTTATTTTAAGCATTGTTTCGATGTCAGGATTTCAGACGAGGCATCTAAGGTATTTTGTTTGATCCTGAAACTAAAAATAAATTAAGGTTCTGAATTACACCCTTAATCTAGCTTCAAATAACTTTTACCCATTCTTAAAATTCTCTTGAGGAAATGATCATACTAGTAGCCACACTCTTGTTGGATATTTATATTGTGCCCAATACTGAAACACTGAACTGAGAGTTTCACAAGCAGAGCCCCTTTTAGCCAGTTCATCCTCTAAAAAGGTTTTACCCCCATTCTGCCAGTGAGGAAACTGAGGTTGAGAAAAATAATTATATTTCCACAAAATCTGACCTATCAGTGAAAGGTGAATTCAAACCTACATCTGTCAAATCCCATCAGGAAGCCATAATGTTTTCTTTCCAGTATATGGTGAATTTTTTTTTTTTTTCTTATAGTACTGAAAACAGAACCCAGGGGCATTCTACCTCCAAGCTACATTCCCAGCCCTATCTTTTATTCTTTATTTTGAAACAGAGTCTCACTGAGTTGCAAAGGGCCTAAGTAGCTGAGGCCGTACTCAAACTGCGATCCTACTGTCTCAGCCTCCCAAATGCTGGAATTACAAGCATGTGCCACTGCGCCTGGTGAGGTGAACTATTTTTAAAGGATCTTACCACCGGGCGTGGTGGCGCGTGCTTGTAATCCCCATGCCTGGGAGGTGGAGACAGGAGGATTGTGCAGGTTCAAAGCCAGCCTCTCTGGTTTAAGAGACCTTGTTTCCAAATAAAAATATAAAAATAGGTCTCGGAGCATAGCCCGGAGGTACATTTTACCTTGTAGAAAAAGTTTCATACTTAATTGTGAACTTACTTAAAAAACTTCAAACTATAGTAATTCCAATTATGCACAAACTGACCAAGAGGTGTGTCTCGCTAAATCAAGCCAGGAAGCTCTACAGCTGGGGGAAGCTTCCAGGGAATCTTTATAAATTGTTAGTGATAGCTGGGCCTGGTGGTACACACCTATAATCCAGTACTTGGGAGACTAAGACTGGAGGATCATGGTTCACAGCCAGCCTCAGCTACTTAGTGAGGCTACTATGATGAGGTTCGAGGTCAGTCAATTTACCAAAGACTTCTACTGTTTCAAAATAAAAAATGAAATAGTGCAGGAGGTAGAGCTCGGCAGTACAATAGCCCTAGCTTCAAACCTCAGTACTAAAACACAAATAAATAAATAATAAATAATAAATAATAAATAAATAAATAGTGATACTTTAAGACAAAAAGATCTCTGATCCTCTGCTCAAAACTATTCAATGGGCCAGGCCTGGTGGCGCATGCCTGTAATCCCAGTACTTGGGAGGCTGAGACAGGAGGATCATGGTTCACAGCCAGCCTCAGCTACTTAGTGAGGCCCTGTTTCAAAATAAAGAATAAACCAGGCATGGTGGCACACCCTTGTAATCCCAGCATTTGGGAGGCTGAGACAGAGGATCACAGTTCGCGGACAGCCTCAGCTACTTAGTGAGGCCCTTTGCGACTCATTGAGACCCTGTTTCAAAATAAAAAAAATAAAAACTAAAATATAGGGCTGGGGGGTGTAACTCAGAGGTAGAATGCCCCCTGGGACAGTACTGCAAAAAAAAAAAAAATGAATGAATGAATAATAAAAATAGGGCTGGGGGTGTACCTAACAAAAAACTATTTGATGGCCTCTCATCTCAGAATAAAAGCCAATGACCCTATAATTGTGCTTGGAAAAGTGTCTGGCACTATGGAGGCCTTGAGTAAATACTTGTAAATACATCCTCTCTTTCTCGCATATGTTTCCAGGGAAATAAAACACATCGCATGAAAATAAAGTTGAGAAAACATTTCCCTAGGAAAAACACTGAGCTCTGAGTTCAGATAAGACAGCCAAAAAGAACTCAAGTGTGTCTTAATTAGAACAAACAAAATGACCTTCAAGCTACTCCATGTTGTTACCTCTGGAGAAGATTCAAAAGGACCCTTCAAAAGGTGCTACAAGTGGTTTCGTGTGTCTCATCTACACATTAGAAAGTGTAAAGAAAAAAATTACTAATCCACGGACTTGAAGTCAACACCTGGCCATTGTCCCACCGTACCTTCATTTATACATCTGGACCCTTCATTTGTTTTTCTCTCACGTCATTAGTTCCCTCGTTTGTAAAACCAGGTTAGACTCTAAGATTTCTGAGGTCTTTCTGAGCTCTTGATATTCTACTATGAAATCTGTCTCCAACTTCATTTACAAAACAACTCAGCTATTATTTACATCTCAAAAAAATCTGATTTATAACACAATTTACTACAAAATCACAAGCCCACAAGACTGGGAAGAGTTTAAAGTTTCTTTCATTTCAACAACTTGCCTGGATAGTCAGTTTCTAATCATTCAAATGCAAACACCGAATCGAGAATATCCAGGGACTGATGGAGTCTCGGACCAAATGCTTTGGGACAGAAAATTGATTTAGCTTTCAAATAACTTTTAGAAAATTCTTTCTTATGTTGAATCAAATCTCTGTCCTCTAAATTGCTCTTCTGTACTTTTCAGAGAAAGGGGGAGTCAATTCTTTTCTCCATGGTTAGTTTTCTCAGTAGATCCTGTTCCTTGTTCCAAATGCTTGAAGATAATGATCACATCCATTTCTCTTCTAATTTTTTTCTTAAGATTATACTTTCTTATAATATAAACTCTTTCTGTGTGTGTGTGTGTGTGTGTGTGTGTGTGTGTGTGTGTGTGTGTGTTACTAGAAATCGAACCCGGGGGCATTCTATCTCTGAGCCGCACCCCCAAACCCTATTTTATTTTTTATTTTGAAACAGGGTCTCACTAAGTGGCTGAGAACGACCACAAACCTGTGATCCTCCTGTCTCAACCTCCTAGTCACTGAGATTACAAGTGTGAGCCCCCACACCCAGCTAGTGGTTTTCTAACCACTCAACTATGCTTTCATTCTAGTATCTCAAAATGTGATCCTAAGAATAGAATAAAACAATTCCCACAGAATCAACTGATTTCCAACCACTGTGGCCCTGCTTTGAGCAATTACTGATGAAGATTTTAAAACAATCTTGTAGCCTTGTTCTAATGATTAAATAAGAGAATGAGCCAGGCGTAATGGCGCACACTTGTAATCCTAGCATTCCGGAGGCTGAGACCAGAGGATGGCGGTTTGCGGACAGCCTCAGCTACTTAGTGAGGCCCTGTTTAACTTAGTAAGACCCTGTTTCAAAATAAAAATAAAAAGCAGGGAAGGGGGTGTAGCTTGGAGGTCAAATGCCCCTGGGTTCCATCCCCAGACCCATAAATAAATAAATAAATAAATAAATAAATAAATAAATGAAAATGAGTGTAAAGTCTTAATTACACACAGGACTTGGCATAGTGTTACCACTCGATAAATGGTTGTTGCTGCTGTAGCTGCAGTTAATACTGAGTCACACCACTATTTCATTAGTATTAGAGCTATACCTTAACAATTAAGTTATAAACTCTAGTTCTCCATTGCACTAAAAGTTTGTCTTATATACTAGTAGCTATTTTCCCCCTAAGATAGGGTTGGACAGAGAAATAAAGTGCTGGGGCTTAATCTAAATTGAAAATCAATCAGAAACCAAGATAAAGCAACCTGGAGATTAAGACTTAAGTAATGGCAAACAGAATGTGGTTTATTTAAAATGTTATCTAGCCAGGCATGGCGGCAAATGTACGCAACCCCAGTACTTGAGCAGCTGGGGCAAGATCACAAGTTGGGACACAGCCTCAGACACTTAGCAAGACCCTGTTTCAAAATATAAATAAAGAAGCCGGGCGTGGTGGCGCACGCTTGTAATCCCGACGCTTGGGAGGCTGAGACAAGAGGATCGCATAGGTTCGAAGCCAGCCTCAGCTACTTAGTGAGGCTCTCAGCAACTTAGTGAGACCCTGTTTCCAAATAAAGTATAATATAGGTCTGGGAGTCTAGCTCAGAGGTAGAAAAGCCCCTGGGTTCCACCCTCAGTACCACAAAAAAACCCCACAAACATATATATGTAAATAAATAAATAAATAAATAAATAAATAAATAAATAAATAAATATAGGGCTAGGGTATAACTCAGAGTTAGAATGCTCCAATCCCTAGCACCACAAAGAAAAAAAGGTTAATTACTCCTGTTTTTACTCCGGTTTTCAGAACATATTGTTCTTATCGGTCAAACAGTCCCACTGTTTACAACTAAAGAATACTTACACTCAATCATATCATTTAAAGGTGAAGTCAATACCTGCATCACTGAGATGTACTGAGAAGACAGTCTGATACAGAGTCTGAAGTCGTACAATCTGCAGTCAGACTGCCTAGAATTCAGTTCTACCACTGCGTGACCTCAGGCTGGTTCCATAACTCTGACCTGAAGCTCCATCTCTCAAAAGTGAACCATGACAGCATCTCCTGACCTTCAGAGTCCTGGGGGCATCAGTGAGAGTGGACATCAAGTGTGACGGGCAATGGTGTTTTTCACCTTTCAAAAACTCTTAGTAATCTTACTGCACTAAGTACTACTCAGAAGTTGCCTCAACTATTAATGGACACCAAGGTTGGTTCCATAATTTGGCTATTGAACAGAAGAGTGGAATACAAAATTACCGGGAATACACACAATGGAACTCCACTCAGCAGTAAGAACAAAATTATGTCATTGCAAAGAAATGGAAAGACCTGGAGAACGCTATGTTAAGTGAGACCAGCCAGTCACAGAAAGCGAAGGGGCAGATGTTTCCTCTACTAGGCGCGAGCTAGAGAGTAACTGAGATAGCAGCGAGACTCCAGATGATGGAGGGAAATGTTCCGCGGAGCCAGGGAGGGCGTCTAAGGGAAGGGGAGGGGAAGCCTGAAGTCCAGTCATGGCAATACTACCGTTGGCTACGCCTACAGATGTGCAAATACCAACGGCAAGCATTCTCAGTACTCGGTGTTGGGAGGGGGCATGGGAGGCGGGGGGCACCGAGTGCTGTGCGCACGCACGTCACCGTCAGCATGGTTTACATTACGACGTGAGACTATAAAACATCAATTAAAGCGTTTATTAGTTTATTAGAAAGATAGAAATACAGAGAATAGAAATGCAGCCCCATGCCAAGATGGCATGAGGGGGTGACTCGAAATGAATACGCCCAGTTAAAGCATTTTTTAAAAAAGAATTTATCTCAAGAAGTAAATTATCAGTACCTGGGAGGATCGCGGGTTTGCGGCCAGCCTCAGAAAGTTATGGAGGCATTCCACAACTTAATGAGACCCTGTTTCAAAGTTAAATTATAGGGAGCCGGGCATGGTAGCGCACGCTTGTAATCCCAGCGTTTGGGAGGCTGAGGCAGGAGGATCGCAGTTCACCCACAGCTTCAGCTACTTAATGAGGCTCTCTGCAATTCAGTGAGACCCGGTTTCAAAATAAAGAATAAAAATAGGGCTGGGGGTGCCACTTAGAGGTAGAAGGCCCCTAAGTTCCATCCCAGATCCCAGTACCGCCAAAAAAATAAGTAAATAAAAATAAAATAGGGCCGGGGTATGCCTCAGAGATACAATGCCCCTAGGTGCAGTCTCTAATACACACACACACACACACACACACACACACACACACACACACAGAGTAAATTATACTTATGCTAAGTAATTCTACTGAAACTTATTATCTGGAAGTCTACACACACACAGAGTAAATTATACTTATGCTAAGTAATTCTACTGAAACTTATTATCTGGAAGTCTCAGCCATTTTTTAGGATTTCTAGAAATCCTTACTTCTATTAGCCACTGCTGACACCAACCAACAACTTGGTATACTTTGCATATTTATAATTATTATTCATACATCTATTCATTTTAGGGTGGACTTTAAGATTAAAATAAAAAGTTCCGTTCTAATTGTAATATTTAACTATCCCTATATGGCATCAGTGTAGCAAAGCATGTGTTGATATTCACAGAACTGTGATGAAGGAAGTAATGAAACCAGGCTTCTCAGATCCACAAATACGCTGCGTACACACCGTGCCTGTGGAACATGGCAGCCACCGGGGGCCACTTAGCACCTGAAATACGGCAGAAGTGCTGTGAGCATACACACGGGAATACACACCAGATTTCTGAGACTTCGTACAAAAAAAAAATTTATCTCAATAATTTCATACCAGTTACATATTGAAATGGCAATATTTTAGACATATCAGGTTAAATAAAATGCATTAAATTAATTCTACTCATTCCTTCTTATTTTAATGTAAAAATCTAGAAAATTTATTTATTTATTTATTTATTTGTGTGTGTGTGTGGTCCTAAGGGTGGAACCCAGGGGCTTTTCTACCTCTGGACTATACTCCCAGACCTATCTTACACTTTATTTGGGAACAGGGTCTCACTAAGTTGCTGAGAGCCCCTGAGGCTGGCCTCAAATCTGTGTGATCCTCCTGTCTGTCTCAGCCTCCCAAGTGCAGGGATTACAAGCATGCGCCAACACGCCCGGCTAAAATCTAGAAAAATTAAAACTATATATGTAACTCTCATCATTTCTACCAAGTAACACTGATATGAACCATCTTAAAAAATATGACTCATCACTGGCATGGTGGTGCACGCTTGTAATACCCGTGCTTGGGAGGCGGCGACAGGAGGATCGCGCAGGTTCGAAGCCAGGATCACTGGCTTAAGAGACCCTGTTTCCAAATAAAAATATAAAAAATAGGTGTCTGGGAGTGTAGCCCAGAGGTAGAAGGGTTTCCAGGAACCCCAGTACCACCAAATATATATCATGAAAACAAAACTCTGGGGGGAAAAAAAACATATGATCTAAATGATAGCAAAAGCCAAGCATTGTGGTGTATGCTTGTAATGCCAGTACTGGGAGGCTGAGACAGGAGGATTGCAGGTTTGAAGACAGCCTCAGCAAGTAGTGAGACTCTCATCAACCTAGTGAGACCTTGTTTCAAAATAAAAATAAATAAATAAAAATAGGGCTGGGTGTGCAGCTCAGAGGTAAAGTGCCCCTGAGAAAGAAAGAAAGAAAGAAAGAAAGAAAGAAAGAAAGAAAGAAAGAAAGAGAAAGAAAGGAAGAAGAAAGAAAAGAAAGGAGGAGGAGGAAAGGAAGGAGAGAAGGAAGGGAGGAAGGAAGGGAGGGAGGGGAAGGGAAGTTGGTTGTAATAGAAAGTAAACCAGGCATGGCTGAGAAAGAAAAATCACAAGTTCATGACCAGTTTCAGCAACCTAGGGGAGTCTCAGCAACCTGGTGATACCCTGTTTGAAAATAAAATTTAAAAAGGGTTGGGGGTAGCTGGGCATGGTGGTGCACCCCTATAATCCTGGTACTTGGGAGGCTGAGACAAGAGGATTGCAGGTTTGAGGCCAGCCTCAGCAACTTAGCAAGACCTTGTTTCAAAATAAAAAATAAAAGGGGCTGGTGATATAGATCAGAGGAAAAACACCTCTGAGTTAAATCCAACATACCACATAAAAGAAGGCAAGTATAGCAGAAAGTCAAGGTAGAACTTACCCAAATTTTCAGTTTACATATAATTAATTCCCAACTCCCTTTGATAAGTATCTCTTCCATTCCAGAACCAACAGGGGAGCTTTTATTAGCATGCGAGGAACTTAAACAATTTGCTCTCCTTTCCACAAATCGACCAAACTTACTTACATAATGAAGCCAAAGGGCTGACCGCCAACAAAGAAGCCGTGTGCGCCGGGGAGATGGAAGGTCAGCACCCAGATGTCCAGAGCACTAGGGGCTGGCAGAACCCCAACTACAAAACGGCCCCGGGGTCCCGAAGCACAGGGGAGGCGCTCAGAGGGGAGAAAAGTGGCCTGAGGAGTGAACTGAGACCAGAAGTCCAGCTCCTCTCTAATGCAAATGAAACTTCTGCGCAGCCTTGGCAGAGGCCGGTAAACACGCAGAGGAAGGAGCGCAGGAAATGTCTGCAGCGCTGCTTTGTTCTGAGTCAGAAAGTTCCTGCTGGAAGACACCGGTAAGGAAATCGCAGGGAAAATAGAGGAGCAGAAGGAAAAGACAAGGGGAGAGAAAGAAGCTTGCGGGTACTGCCCTCAGATCCTTCCTACTCTAAAGGGATGCTCCCGGGCCCGCATCACCCGGGGCTTGTTGGGGATGCAGGCCTCTGGCCCGTCCTGGACCAAGGCTTGGTCTTCATTTAAACAGCGTCACACGGCAGCACCGGAGAAACAAGAGCCACCCGACTCTCTGTTCTTACTCTTCGTCCCCATCTGGAGCGCCATCATTCCTAACCCCTGGGCACGCAGGTCCTTATGTGTACACTGCACACAAGGAGCAGTTAGTGGAGGGAGGGAATAGAGCCTGGAAAACAGGGGCGCAGACATGTTTAAAGGACCTTGGGAATCCTGACATGGTGGCGCGCGCTTGTGATCCCAGCAATCGGGAGGCTGAGACCGGAGGATCCGGGTTCGCGACCAGCCTCAGCTACTTCATGAGGCCCTCTGCAATTCAGTGAAACCCGGTTTCAAAATAAAGAATAAAAAACAGGGCTGGGGGTGTAGCTCAGAGGTCAAGTGCCCCCTGGGTTCCATCCCCAGTACTGTAAAAGAAGAAGAAGAAAAAAAAAAAAAGGCCGGGCGTGGTGGTGCACGCTTGTAATCCCCGCGCTTGGGAGGCGGAGACAGGAGGATCGCGCAGGTTCGAAGCCAGCCATGTGCGCTGGTTTAGGAGACCCTGTTTCCAAATAGAAATGTAAAAATAGGTCTGGGAGTGTAGCCCGGAGGTAGAAGGGCTTCCAGGAACCCCAGTACCACCAGAAAAGAAAAAAGACCATGAGGAATCTGTGCCTTAGGTAAAAGCTATTGAAGTCAGCCATTACTGAAAAGAGTGTTGACAAAGTGGACCTCTGAGCCATGCGTACTGACCGTGTACTGCCCTCAACTGAATAGGAGGAGCAGAATTATCCACACCAGGATATCACTAAAGCTTACAAAAAAGAAAGTTTTAGCCGAGCAGGGTGACACACACATATAATCCCATTACTTGGGAGGCTGAGACAGGAGGATGACAGGTTCAAGGCCAGCCTCAGCTACTTAGTGAGGCCCTCAGAAAATTAGTGAGACCCTGATTCAAACTAAAAAATAAAAGAGGGTGGGGATACAGCTCAGAGGTAAAATGCCCCTGGGTTCAATCCCCAGTACCAAAAAATAATAAAACAAAGCGAAGACAGAGTTTTAAATTTGTATGGCAATGGGATGATAAGAACTTGGCACTGTAAAAAAAAAAATTGACGGCAAAAAAGGCCGGAAGACGTCAGTCGTCTTAAACTAAACCCAAGTGTTTCTGAAATGGCGATTGTGCTCCTACATTAAGGATCATTCAGGTTTTCTTCTCTATTGTTTTTCCTCATCAATATTCAAAATGCTGCTGTTTGCCCCATTTTAAAATCTCTCCTAGAACTACAGCAACATGAGCGTACCCAGGATCATAGCAGCACAATTCACAGCAGCCAAGATATGGAACCAACCCAGGTCTCCATCAACGGATGAATGGATTGCAAAATTATGGGAAATACACACAGTGGAAATCTACTCAGCTATAAAGAAGAATAAAATCGTGTCATTTGCAAGAAGATGGAAGGACCTGGAGAGCATTATGTTAAGTGAGATCAGCCAAGCACAGAAAGAGAAGGGATATGCGTTTCCTCTAATATGCCCAACTAGGGAGCACTGGGGATCCCAGAGGGACTCCAGATAGTGGAGGGGAAACCTCAGCAAAGCCAGAACAGAAGGATGGGAGAGGAAGAAGGCTGAGGTTGATTAATGGAGGAGCTACATCCGAATATGTGTAAAAGTATGAATGTAGCACGGTCAGCCTGGACACTCACTGCTGGGAGGGGGCAGGGAACGGGGGAGGGCACCAAGCACTGTCTAAATAGTTTCAATATGATCCACAAGAATAAATAAATAAAATATAATCTCTCCTGATCTCACTTTTCCCCAAAGCTACGCTTCTTGCCTTCACTTTATAGCAGAAATCCTTGGGATAG
The DNA here is from genome assembly GCF_963383645.1 of Muscardinus avellanarius. NCBI lineage: Eukaryota > Metazoa > Chordata > Mammalia > Rodentia > Gliridae > Muscardinus > Muscardinus avellanarius. Next base: position 16,202,861 of record NC_137800.1, on the reverse strand, counting down.
TTGTCTACATCTGATGTTTCCCTTTCTCTATCACTAACTCGAGTCCCCACTGGTCAATGTTTGGTCCCCACTCGACCAGCCAAAAGCCCGGCAGTGGTGCTCACCTGTGATCCCAGCTAGTGGGGAGGCTGAGGCAGGAGGATCTCGAGGTCAAGGCTGGCCTGAGCAACTTGGCAAGACCCTGTCCCAAAAGAAAACCTTTCAGAAAGGGCCGGGGATGTAGCTCAGAGTACAGTGCTTGCCTAGCTATGCAGGAGGCTCCGGGTTCAATCCCCAGAACTACAAAAGGAAAGGAGAGGAGAGGAGAGGAGAGGAGAGGGGAGAGGAGAGGAGAGGAGAGGAGAGGAGAGGAGAGGAGAGGAGAGGAGAGGAGAGGGGAGGGGAGAGGAGGGAGGAGGGAGGAGTGAGGAGGAAGGAGGAGGGGAAGGAAGAGGGAGAGGAGGGGGAGGGGAGGGAGAGGAGGAGGAATTGCTTTTATCAAGCTCCCCAATGACCTCGCCATTGCTAAATCTTGGGTCAATTCTCACTTATTCTCCTTTTACGCTCCTTGAAGCAGTTTCTTTCCTTGGCTCTTGATTTTCCCCATTAGCTGCTTTCGCATTCTCCTTTATTGATGGTTCCATCTCGTCTCTCTAAGTTCTGTGTTCAATCAGCCCAGGTCCTGAACTTCCCCGGTGGATTTCTTTCAGTTGAAACACTGACAAATCCCAATCTTTTCTCTGTAATCCAGACCGCTCTTCTGCAACCCAGACAAATACACCCAACTGTGTATTGAGAGGGCTCCAAACCTGAGCTCCTGACCTGTTCCCTCAAATCAGCTAATGCAAGTCGGTCCTTGAAGCTGCCCCGGCCAACACTTGCAAGTTGCCCTCGGTCTCTCACTCCCACCGCACAGCCAGCTCATCAGAGCATCTTCCCACTCTGTCTTCAAAACACACCTCTCAGCCAGGCGCGGTGGCGCACTTGTAACCCCAGTACCTGGGAGGCTGAGACAGGAGGATCGCACGGGTTCGAAGTCAGCCTCAGCAGCTTAGTGAGGCTCTCGGAAACTTAGTGGGACCCTGTTTCCAAATAAAATAAAAAATAGGTCTGGGAGCGCAGCCTGGAGGTAGAAAGCCCCATAGGTTCCATCCCCAGTTACACACACACACACACACACACACACACACACACACACACACACACTCTGCTCCAAGCCACCACCATGGCTCACCATGGTGACCGCAATGACCTCCTATCTGCCCTTCCCACCTTCTCTCTCATCTCATGAGACATGGCAGGGGGGCATCCTCTAAAAACAGAGTTCAGATCCTGCCCTATCTTTATTTGAAACTCTCTGACTCTGCTCGCCTTAGAACAAGCCAAACCCTGGCAATGCTGGGAGGCCCGGCAGGGCCTGTGGCCGGTGTCTGCGGCCTCCACCTCCCTCACTCCATCTCAGGGCCCTGCGGCCCCTGGAAGGCAGGAAGCCAACTCTGCTCAGGGCCCTGCACCTGCTGTCTCCCTGCTCCCCCTTCAGGTCTCCCACCACGGGGGCCATCCTTGAACACCTACCTTTTTTTTTTCTTTTGGTACTGGGTACTGAACCCAGGGGCATTCTGTGTCTGAGCTACGCCCTCAGTCCTATTTTACCATTATTTTGAGACAGGGTCCCACTAAGTTGTTGAGCCTAGTCTCGAATCTGCAGTCCTCCCGTCTTAGCCTCCAAAGTTCTGGGATTACAGGTGTGTGCCACCATACCCGGCTGAGCACCTGCTTATAACTGCAACTCCACCCATTCCCTCTTCTGCTTTACTTTTCCCTCAAAGACTTTATACTGTCAATATTCCCACACGCATGGCGGTGCACACCTGGAATCCCAGTACCTGGGAGGCTGAGACAGGAGGATCGCAGGTTGGAGGACAGATTCAGCAAGTAGTGAGATTCTCATCAACCTAGCAATGCCATGTTTCAAAATAAAAATAAAACAGGCTGGGCGTATATCTCAGAGGTAGAATGCCCTTGGGTTCGATCCCCAGTGCCATTAAAAAAAGAAAAAGAAAAGGATTCAAAAAAATACACACACGCGCACATACACATACACACCCATGTGTGCACACACACACATCTGTCTCGCACTGCAACTGCAAGTTTTTGTTTTGTTCACCACTGTATCCCCAGCACCTTAAACAAAGATGCCTGATACAATGGAGGAACTCAACAAACACCTGAGCTGGGCACGGTGGTGCACGCTTATAATCCCAGTACTTGGGAGGCTGAGACAGGAGGATCACAGGACCAGCCTCAGCAACGTAGTGAGACCTTGTTTCAAAAAAATAAAAAGAATTGGGGGTGTAGCCTGGAGGTAGAGCACTCCTGTGTTCAATTCTTAGTACAAAAAAAAATTGTTGAATGAATGTATGAAACAAGGGAAAATGACAGTGATCCAGGGTTACGGATGTCTACTATACCCTGTAGCCTTTTAAAAGCTGTATTTTATATAGGTCACTCTGTATGCACAGACATATTCAGATATTATGGAAAATGCAAAGCTGCTACAATTTGGTAATTAATTTAACTTCATACAAAATCTGGACCATCGGCAAAACAAAACGGACCTCTAAACTCAGAGGGCCTCAGAAAAACCATAAGGATGCTAGGCTTTCTCAAAACGCTCTCTCGCTTTACCAGGGCCCGTTTAAATGATGGGTCCACATGCACACAACCTTCCCTGCAAGCAGGTGAAAGTGGCCAGGCCAAGGCAATGGACTTTGGTTTCTTCAGATGAAAGAGAAGTTATGAGGCAAGGTGCAAGCACTTTATGTTTTAATGATGTATAAAATATGGGTGTAACCCATTTTCAGTGAACTTCTGGACTCAGGTACGAGTCAGTTCAAAAACGTTTGTTGCGTTGTACGTTAGGAGTACACTTACAACATAAATGAACATGGTGAACCATAGTGTGTGTGTGTGTGTGTGTGTGTAGTACTGGGATTGAACCCAGAGACATTTGACCTCCGAGCTGCACCCCCAAACCTATTTTTGATTCTTTATTTGAAACAGGGTCTCACTGGTTGCAGAGGGCCTCACTAAGTAGCAGAAGATTACACACGTGCACCAGCACGCCTGGCTGGTGGACCATATTTTTATAAACCATGTTTTTAAGTGTATATGTGGTACTGGGAATGAAACCCAGTGTTCTATTCCAAGCTACACCCCCAGTCCTATTGTAGTTTTTAATTTGAAACAGTCTCACAAAGTTGTAGAGGGCCTCACTGAGTTATAGAGGCTCACATTGAACCTGTGATTCTTCTGTCTCAGCCTTAAACCACGTTTTTTTTAACATTATTACTACTAAAATATATTCCAAAGCCAGGCGTGGTGCCACACGCTTGTAATACCAGTACTTGAGAGTTTGAGACAGGAGGATCACAGTTCTCAGGCAGCCTCAGCTACTTAGTGAGGCCCTCTGCAACTTAGTGAGACCATGTTTCAAAATAAAGAATAAAAAATAAGGCTTGGGGTATAGCTTGGAGGTAGAATGCCCCAGGGTTAAATGATTAAATCCCAAGTACTACATATATATACACATATATATGTATATATGCATATATGTATATATGTATGTATATATGTATGTATATATGTATGTGTGTATACATACACCTATATGCATATATATACATATACATATACATATACATATATGGCAAAATGGAAGCAAAATAGTTTCAGCAGCTGTTTAGATGCAGAAGTAAATTATTCAGGAACGAAGTAACTCTGTACTCAATAGAAGTGATATGAGTGAGTCAGATAAAGGCAAAAGTGATTTAACAACAAAAGAAAATGTCCTAGATTCTACCTAAAAAATAATATAAATCCAAGCGTGGTGGTGCACGCTTGTAATCAAAGTACTTGGGAGGCTAAGATAGGAGGATCGCAAGTTCGAGGTCAACCTCAGCAAACAGTGAGACTCTCATCAACCTAGTAAGACCCTATTTCCAAATAAGAAATAAAATCAGCCTGGGAGTAGAGCTCAAAGGTAGAATGCCTCTGGATCCAACTCTCAGTCCCACAAAAACATAAAAATAAAAAAAGAAGATAGTAAAGGACCAAAAGAGAATTCTACTGCCAAAGGTTTTTAATTATTTTGACCAAATAGAGGCAAAATTAAATATTCAAAAAAGACAAAGATTCATGATGCAAATGCCTTTATATAGCCACTTGTGAGACCATAACTAGGTGTTTGTTATCAAAGGAATAGCTTGACTTAAGCTCACATTCTTTTGTAAAGTTAGCAATTTGGGGGACATTTCGAGTGCCGACCCCTCCCTGAGCACCCCCTCTTAGCCAATCGCATAAAGACTATGATGCTGGGCTCCCACCAATAGGAGCGCAGCGCAGAAGGTTGCCATTAGGGAAAAGACCCCGTGGGCCTCCAGTCAGATCTTCTTACTCACCTGACTTCACTGGTGGCAGGATCCCTTTCCCAAGAAGTGAAATCGCTTCGCCCAGAGCCACTTTCAAACATGTGACTTTTCTTGGGATGCCATGAAAATTTCTGTGAACTTTACTAATATATGACTATAAATCAAATCACTTTCTGACTAAACACAGATATATGCATTGCATTTACAGCTGTAAGATCTCGGCTTTAATTTTTCTAGGCCTGTCAAATTCTTTTAAGTCGATAAACTACATTATTTTTACTTAAGTGCCAGTTGCAGAATACTATGCTTTGTTAAATTCATTCCCCAATACAGTACTCAGCGATACCATACACCATCAGCTGACATCGTCACCAGGAACGAGGAAGAAACGCATCAGAAGATGAGACAGGCGTGGTGGCGCACACTTGTGATCCCAGTACTTGGGAGGCTAAGACAGGAGGATCGCAGGTTTACGGCCAGCCTCAGCTACTTGGTGAGGCCCTCCACAACTCAGTGAGACCCTGTTTCAAAATAAAAAATAATATGGGACTGGGAAAGCCGGGCGTGGTGCGCATGCTTGCAATTCCAGCATTTGCCAGGCTGAGACCTGAGGATCATGGTTTGCGGACAGTCTCAGCTACTTAGTGAGGCTCTTTGCAATTCAGTGAGACCCTGTTTCAAAATAAAGAATAAAAAATAGGGCAGGGGGTGTAGCTCTGAGGTCGAATGCTCCTAGGTGCCATCCCCAGACCCGCAAAAGAAAAAAAAAAAAAAGGGGACTGGGAGTGTAGCTCAGAGGTAGGATGCTCCTGGGTTAAGACCCAAGTACCATAAAAGAAATATGAAAGGAGGTGATAAAATCAAAAGTCTGAAGGCAACAGAGTCCAAGACCCTTAGATCACAGCGGGCACCCGCAGCCCTGCCTTTATCTGCTTCTATCAGAAGTCTCTGCCAGAGGGAAAGGGCAGAAGGAGGACATTCCTAGTCACACAGAACACTTATCTTTTATGCCCTACCTTCGTCATTGACAGGAAAGTTCTAAGGAGAGTCACACCTGGACCTCGCACCTCTTGATTGGCAACTGCAAAGTGAAAGAGACTCCACACCAGAGCTGCAGCAGGGGCTCCTGAGAAGTCACTGGCAAAGTCTCCAGACCAGCGACTCTGCACCACTAGACAAGGACTACAAGTCAGACTCTGTCCATAATTCTTTTTATTTCATTTTATTTTGGGATACTGGAGATTGAACCCAGGAGCATTCTACCTCGAGCTACACTCCCAGCCCTATTTTTTTTATTCTTTATTTTGAAACAGGGTCTCATTGAGTTGCAAAGGGCCTCACTAAGTAGCTGAGGCTGTCCTCTAACCGGGATCCTTCTTTCTCAGCCTCCCAAATTCTAGGATTACAATCCTGCGCCACCACACCCGGCTTTATTCTTTATCTTGAAACAAGGTCTCACTAAGTTGTGGAGGGCGTCACTAAGTAACTGAGGCTGGCCACAAACTGTGATCCTCCTGTCTCAGCCTCCCAATAACTGAGATGACAAGCGTGTGCCACCACGACCGGCTTGCCCATAATTCTTGAAAAGGTTCTTTACCTGACTATTTAACAAATAGTTTACCCGTGGTGGTTACCTGAGTCAGTGAGCAGGCTTTTACTGAATGACTACTATATGCCAAGAAACCACACAAGCACTAGAATTTTCCTCTTGGCGTCTCTACATGCTCCTATAGGCAGCCACAGTACAGGGTACAAGAACGGCAGCATGTCACAGATGCACGGCTTAAAGAGAGGCAATAATAATTCTGCCTCCTCCCAGATAAGTATAACCGAACACCCAGCTCACATTTACTGCCTACTTACTGCTTTTCAGACCCTGGCCTGAGCCCTTCCCTGCAATTAGATGTTAGTGAGCTATTCCACAAGGTCGCAGGCAGTGAGCCGAGCCAGATGCTGATCAGACATGGCCAAGGCCACTCTCTAACCAGACAGTCTTCAGGAGGGGAAGGACAGGCAATGACGGGGTCTCCCCCTCCTGAGATCACATTCACCAGATTCCTCAGGAGACCCAAAGCAATCGCCTAAAACAGGCGCGGTGTAGAGTGTGTACAGTGCGGTCCATCTTCTTCTCAAGACCTCTTCTCTCCACTGTGTTTCCCGGAGTTCCTTGTGGCTTTGGGAGATCTCCAGGGACTCAACACGGGTAAGAAACGAGGAATATGTTACGGAGCAGGCAAGGTGGACAGAGCGACTCCAATGCTGGCAACCCGATTACTGAGCAGCGTGTGTGAGCCTGGTCTAACCCTTTCTGAGCCATCTCTACCCAACGGGGAAGAGGGCAGTTGGGGTTTCCTGAGTCAGGACTAGTGTGGAGTAAGCCAGTCTTCCCTGATCAGCTCCTAGTGACCTCCCTCGGAGCGATGCTGTCACCCCGATACCACACCCACTGAAGAAGTCTCCGGGACAACCACTGCAGGGCCAACGTTATCCCCAGGGTAGATTCGCGTTTCCCCGATATTCTGATCTTCAGAATCACATGGGGAGGGGGGCTTAGGAGAGTACCCCTAGAGAATTATTGAATTAGAATCTTCTGAGGCCCTAGAAGCCTAAAGCCAGACAATAACAACTTTTAATGGATTTGGGGGGGGGAGGACACTGTTCAGAGGATGAAATTACCAGACCTAAAAAGAGCACGATGGGTCTACTAGGTAAGCTGTCTTCATATCAAGCATGCTGTCTTGCCTAATCCAGGAAAGTTCTATTTATTTACTTATTATTTATGTGTGTGTGTGTGTGTGTGTGTGTGTGTGTGTGTGTGTGTTACTGGGGATTCAACCCAAGGAGCACGCTGCCTCTGAGGTATGCCCCCAAGCCATACTTTTACCTTTTATTTTGAAACGGGGTCTCACTAAGTTGCTGAGGCTGGCCGCGAACCTGCCATCCTCCTGTCTCAGCCTCCCAAGGACTAGGACCATAGATGTGCACCACCACACCTGGCAGGAGAATACTTTTTTCTATGCAGAGACGTCTCCAAAGAAAGAGACGTCTTTCAATATTCATTACGAGTCTCAAACCTTGGTCATGCCAAGCAGCCCAGGCAAGATTAAGTCCACCTTTTTCTCAACCAGAAACAAAACGAACAACATTCATGGCACTGATTGTTTTTCTTTGGTTTGTCAACCCACCTCAGCAAACTGAGGAGCGTCAAGAACTCTGCTCAGCCCTCCAGTGCTTTGCTGATAGGAACATACAATGGTGCAGCCCATGAGAAGAAGTTTCTGACTTACTCCAAGTATTAAATGGAGACTTTCAATCTGACCCAGCAACTCCAATCCAAGGAACGTATTCAAGAGAAGTGAATGCATATGTCTACCCAAACCTTGTATGCTAATGTTCATAGCAGTGTCGTCCCTAATAGCCAAAAAGCAGAAGAAAAAACATTCAGCGGACGAACTAATAATATTGACCTGTCTACCCAATGGAATAATCTTCAGCGATGAGAAGAAATGAGCTGGGCGTGGGGGTGGCGCAGGCTTTTAATCTCAGCGTTTGGGAGGCCGAGACAGGACCTTTGCAACGCAGTGAGACCCTGTTTCAAAATAAAGAATAGAAAATTGGTCTGAGGATGTAGCTCAGAGGTAGAATGCCCCTGAGTTCCACCCCAGTAAATAAATACATACATACATACATACATACATACATACATACATAAATACATACATACATACATAAATACATACATACATACATACATACATAGAAATGAGGTACACAGGACCACATGGATGAATACTGACAACACTGTGCTCTGTGGAAAACCCCAAGTGCAAAAGGTCGCATTGTATAACTCCATTTATATCACATGTACAGAATACCAGAGCAAACCAAGAGTCACAAAATGGCTTAGTGGTTCCCTGGGGCAAGGGATGGGAGCAGTGGTATGACTGGAAGATGACAGCTGTGGTTTGTTTTCGAGGTGATGACTATGCTCTGGAGTCGACTGTGTAGCCAGGCGTGGCGGCGCACACCTGTAATCCCAGTGCTTAGGAGACTGAGACAGGAGGGTCACAGGTTGGGAACCAGTCTCAGCACCTTTGCAAGGCTCTCAGCAACTTAGTGATACTCTGTTTCCAAATTTAAAAAAAAAATCTGGGGGTGTAGCTAGGGAGTAGAATGTCCCTAAATTCAATCCCAGCACCACCAAAAAATAAAATAAAATTAAGTTAACTATGGGCACACTAAAATTCACTGAATGTAGTTTAAATAAATCATTTGTGTGGTATGTGAACTTTATAGTTATTTTAAAAAAGAATCCTGTTTAACCTCCACAAGCCTTAATTTTGTCCTCCAGGACTGGAGACACCACCTATCTTTCAGTATCGCAAAGAATACACAATAATCCCCACGAGATTCCTGAGAGATATCTTTTACGAATCCCTCTGCATGCCTGCAAACTTAGACAATACCAAATCTTATACAGAGTATATTTTTATTTATATATACATAACTATAATCAAGTTTAACTCATAAATTAGACACCATAAGAGACTAACAAGAATTGATTATTAATAATAGAACAATTATAACCATATGCCATAATAAAAGCGATGTGAATGTGGTCTGTCTCTCTCAGGTTATCTTACCGCACCGTAGTCGGCCTTCTTATGATAATGGGAGCTGGGTCAAGGCCTGTGTGTAAGGTGAAGCCAAGCCAACGGCACGGGCTTTGTGAGGTCTTGTCAGGCCACTCTGCAAGGGTGACTTGAACACAGACACTGAGATGCCACTGCGCTGATCTGATTGCCGAAAAGGCTAGGAAGGAGCTTACCAGCAGGTAGCGCGTGCAGCATGGATACGCTGGGCAAGGATTCACATTGCAGGCAGGACTGGGAAAATTCCTCACACTTCTAAGAATGGTACACGACTCGCCCTTATAAATTATTTCAGGAACTCTCCAGTTCATTTATAATTTCCAGACCACAACTGGCCACAGGTAGGTGAAAATGTAGAAAAGCGAACTTGTAGATGAGCTAAATCTACTGTGTAACACACACACACACACACACACACACACACACACACACACACACACACACCTCATCATGCCTGGCCCACATTAAATACTGAATAGCTAGCATTCTGTCTCCCCTCCCTATCCCTACACTGCTGTCTTGAGATGCCTTGATACCATATTTTCGCTACATGTTACAAAACTGGAAATCGGCCTGTATTTCAACAGGAGAATTCTCCCCTGGGTCCACACATGCTACACTCAAGGCCACCGCCGGACTGTGGGGAGACCCTGGAGCCCCCAAACGCGCCCACTTCCCAGAACTGTCATTGAACATAACCTGGAGACGCAGAGTCAAATGTTCTTTCTCGGTCCCAATGCCCTCTGTCTCCAACCACTGTACAGAACAGCCCGGCACAACACCTCCTGCCAAAATGTACGCCATAAGCCGGGCGTGGTGGCTCACGCATTCGGGAAGCTGAGACCGGAGGATCGCGGTTTGCGGTCAGCCTCAGCTACTTAGTGAGGCCTCTGCAACTCGGTGAGACCCTGTTTCAAAATAAAGAACAAAATGTATGCCATACACGTATTTTTCCTATCCACTTCACGTCTATTGTGAAGATCTACTGGTCCTTCAAGACAGCTCTGCAGGTGTCCCTTAGCTGTTTAGCTACCCATCACTGCCCACTGGGATGGTCACCATGAAGCAAAGCAGAGTCAAAGGGGACTGAGGCCAGGAAATCATCCACACATTGTCGCAATAAATAAATAAATAAATAAATAAATAAATAAATAAATAAATAAATAAACGGTAGTATCTTCACCATCTCTTGTTTTGTTGTTTGGTTTTCATTTTGTTTTGTTTTATAGTACTGGTGATTGAACCCTGATACATTCTACCTCTGAGCTACACCCCCAGCCCTATTTTATTTTATTTTTTGTGGTACTAAGGATGGAACCCAGAGACATTCTACCTTTGAGTTATACCCCCAGCTCTATTTTTTTATTCTTTATTTTGAAACAGGGTCTCACTGAGTTGCAAAGAGCCTCACTAAGCAGCTAAGGCTGTCCTCGAACTGCGATCTTCCTGTCTCAGCCTCCCAAATGCTGAGATTACAAGCGTGCACCATGTATTGGCAGTACTGGGGATTAGACCCAGGGGCATTCTACCTCTGGGCTATCCCCCCAGCCCCAATTTATTTTTATTTTTATTTATATTTTTATTTTTATTTTGAAACAGAGTGTCCCTAGGTTGATGAGAACCTTACTATTTCTTGAGGCTGTTCTCAAACCTAAGATCCTCCTGTCTCAGCCTCCCAAGTACTTGGTTTAGAAGTGTGCACCACCACTCTCAGTTTATTTTATTTTATTTTATTTTTGCGGGTCTAGGGATGGAACCCAGGGGTATTCAACCTCCAAGCTATATACCCTCCCCTATTTTATATTCTTTATTTTGAAACAGGGTCTCACTAAGTTACGGAGTTCCTCACTAAGTAGCTGAGGCTGTCCGAGAAACGCAATTCTCCTGAATGCTGGGATTACAAGTGTACACCACCAGGTCCAGCTTATTTTTTAATTTTTTAATTTTTTTTTGAAACAGGTCTTATTAAATTCCTGAGGCTGACCTCGAACCTGTGATCCTCCTGTCTCAGCCTTCAAAGTACTGAGATTACAGCTGTGCACCACCACGCTGGGCTCTCAACATCGTCTTAAACTCTCAAAATACTGCCAGCCTTCTGGATTAACCAGCCAGTGGTGGACCCTTAGCCATACTGGGATGAAAGTTTTTCACATTTTATCAAAATTGCTTCTCTTCCATTCTGCTGAGTATGGCCAACAGTGTGCGACCTGTTAACAAAGTGTGTTCATGCCTCCCCCCCCCCCCACCAAGAGTTCCTCCAAGCCGGACCAGGTGGCACATGCTCAGAATCCCAGCATTTGGGAGACAGAGGCAGGAGGATCGTGGTTCGAGGACAGCCTCAGCTACTTAGTGAGGCCCTTTGCAACTCAGTGAGACCTGGTTTCAAAATAAAGAATAAGAGCTGGGCGTGGTGGCGCACGCTTGTAATCCCTGCGCTTGGGAGGCGGAGACAGAAGGATCGCACTAGTTTGGAGCCAGCCTTGCTGGCTTAAGAGACCCTGTTTCCATATAAAAAGTATAAAAAAAAAATAGGTCTGGGAGTGTAGCCCGGAGGTAAAAGGGCTTCCAAAAACCCCAGTACCACCAAAAAATAAAATAAAATAAAAAATAAAGAATAAAAAAATAGAGCTAAGGGTGTAGCTCGGAGGTAGAATGCCCCTGGGTTCCACCCCCAGTACTGAAGAAAAAAAAAAAAAAAAAGAATTGCTCCTAGGGAATACGTTTTTTCTTCTAACCATTGTCAATGAATGTATCTCTCGACTTCCTTTCCACACAGTCTCACGCCCCTGCACACTCTCCACACTTCTGTGATTCAGACAAGATGGGGTAAAGATGTACGACCCTCCGAGTCACCAGAGTCTAGTCAGTAAACACACTGCGAGTAGCAGATGGTCAAGAGGGAAATGACAGTCCAGGGCAGACAATGCCGTCTATTTAGAGCACTTCTGCTCTGACACAGCACAGTCGCCCCTGGCCACCTGAGGCTGCTTAACCCTTTAGGCCCCATCGAGCCATATATACAACATCTAAAACTCAGATATACCGCTTATGGCAACTTCAAAATAGTTATGTTTTTAGAGTTCTATCCTTTGAGAGATAAATGACTGGTGATAATAGTCATTAAGATTACAAATGACAATATTAATACTATGAATGATTAATGATAATTTCCAAGCCTTTTCTTTTCTTTTGGTAGCACTGGGGCATTCTACCTACAAGCTACAACCCCAGCCCTATTTTATTAATTAATTAATTAATTAATTTTTGGAAACAGGGCCTTTCTAGGTTGCTGAGAGTCTGGATACTTGCTGAGGCTGTCCTCCAAACTGATCCTCCTGTCTCAGCCTCCCCAAGGACTAGGTTCACAGGCGTGCGCCACCATGCCCGGCGTCCACCCGATTCTAAGGCAATTTCACTGAGATAGTCACTGAGTTGAAAACTTGGGATTTCATGTGCTAAATTTACTAACATCAAATACAATTAACAATCCAATTTCTATATATCTCACGAGCCACATTTCAAGTGCTTACTAGACAAGGGGGAAAACGGGCTCTTTCCATCCCAGCCGAAAGCTTTATGTGAATCCTGCGATTCACAGAGTAACATTATTGATTCCGTGACAGCGCATAAGCGGGTTCTTGGTACATCTGTGAAGCATGACTCTCAGAAGTACAACCCAGGTGACGCTGAATATTCTTGGTATATTTCCTTTCTTTCTTTCCTTCTTTCCTTCCCCCCTTCCTTCCTTTCTTTTTCTTTCTTTCTTTGGCATAGAAGTATTCTACCCCAACTCTATTTTATTTTGAAACAGGGTCTTGCTGAGTTGCTGAGTCTGACTTTGAACCCCCCATCCTCCTGCATCAGCCTCCCAAGTACTGGGATTCCAGGCGTGCACAATCGCGCTCAGTTCTTGACATGTTTTCTTAAGGCAGTGGACAAAGTTTTTGGAGCCTAACACCCAGCTTGGCACATGGTAAGTGCCTCATATTTTTGGAATGAACAAATGAACAGACTGATGGATAAGGAGCACACTAATGTCTGTTTCTGTTCCAATTTCCTTACAGATATTAGCTCCATAGGAAGTAATGAGACCCGCCCCGCCTCCATGGGAGATTTTTATGGGGAGAAGTTATCAGCGGGCAGCTCATGGATCCTCTGGAGCCACTGGACACAAATCGGCTAAACAGAAGCATCTGCCCAAAGGGAACTGTGATATTCCATCGGAAAGTCTCAGACCCAAAGAAACATGTGGCCTCTCCAAACACCTGCTACTTACAGCTTGTAGGGACACAAAGGTAGAGTCGGGGGAGATGACTTGGGAGATGCCTGCAGCCAATTACTCCGTACTTTTGTTTAATAGAAATTTGCTAGAAAATAATATAGTCACAAAGACAGCAAGAACTAATCATATCATCTATGTCACACACGCCTAGGCCTAGATTTCTAGTCCCCTGGGTGTCCCAGGATTCACTCTACAATGCCTATCAAACAGCTTCTTAGAAAGTAAGCTTTGAAAATTTATATCCAAAAAGGCATATAAGGTGGGCAAGGTAGCACATGCCTATAATTCTAATACTTGGGAGACCGAGACAGGAGGATCATAGGTTCGAGGCCAGCCTTAGCAGCTTAGTGAGACCCTATTTCTTTTCTTTTTTTTTTTTTTTTTTTTTGCGGGTCTGGGGATGAACCCAGAGGCATTTGACCTCCAAGCTACACGCCCTGCCCAATTTTTTATTATTTATTTTGAAACAGGGTCTCACTGAGTTGCGGAAGGCCTCGCTAAATAGCTGAGGCTGTCCGCGAACCGTGATCCTCTGGTCTCAGCCTCCCAAATGCTGGGATTACAAGCGTGCGCCACCATGCCCAGCTGTGAGACCCTATTTCAAAACAAAATAGGGATGGGGGTATTGCTTGAGTTCAATCTCTTATACAAGAAGAAGAAGGAGGAGGAGGAGGAGGAGGAGGATGAGGACAAAGAGGACGAAGATGAGGAAGAGGATGAGGAGGAAGGGGAGGAGGAGGAAGAAGAGGAGGAGGAGGAAGAAGAGGAGGAGAGGGAAGAGGAGGAGGAGGAGGACGAGGAAGAAGACGAGGACAAGGAGGAAGGGGAGGAGAGGGAGGAGGAAGAAGAGGAGAAGGAGGAAGAGGAGAAGGAGGAGGAGGAGGAGAAGGAGGAGGAGAGGGAAGGAGAAGGAGAAGAATTTGGTTTTCAGATAAAGAGGAAAGTAGTCCCCTTGGCCCTTAACCAATAACCTCCTGGAGGCCAAACAAAAGAGGCCCCAGCTGCTGTGAACATCTACTGCTCCACGTGTCCGCTGACCAATAGCCACAGGAGAGCCAGGCTACTCCAGGTCTGTAATCCGGTTTTTCTTAGCCAAGGTCTGAGAACAGAAGGCCAGAGAAGCAGGGAGCAGCTGCGGCTGCTCCTCCCGCCAATGCCCTCTGCCCACTCCCCGTCCTCCTCATTATTATTTCAGACTCCTTTTCTCAACAGACTCTAAGCCCCGGCTCCTGGGAAGAAACAAGGCAAAGCAGCTCTCTGTGTCAACACTGCTGTGCAGAAACGTCCAGACCACTTTTCCAACCAAGGTGATCTCATCAGAAATTAAAATAGGTGAGCCCTGCATTTAATAACAGCATTAAATTGTCACTGTGCTTTCTTGTGCATTTCAATTCATTACTTATAAGCACATGTTAGAACTCCTTACATGTATTTTTACTGAGAAATGTCACACGCCCCTTTTCTGGAGCATACACACATATAGGAATACTGTCCCACTCTGTAAGCAAACAGATCTATGAACCAATGGTTGCTGGTGAACTAATCAGCTACCCAATCTCCAAATCTCCAAATTGGAAGAACCTATATATTACAGCCAAAAAAAAAAAAAAAAAAGCTCAATTTCTGCAACATGCAATGCTAATTCTGAGGGCATAAAAGCACAGAGGTTAAGAAAATCCAACTGAGCCCAAAGGTGGTACATGCCTGTAAATCCCAGATTTGGGAGGCTGAGACAGGAGGATCACAGGTTCCAAGCCAGCCTTAGCAACTTAAAGAGGTTCTCAACTACCTAGCAAGATCCAGTTTCCAAGTTAAAAGTAAAATAGGGTTGAGGTGTAGCTCAGAGGTAGAATGCCCCTGGGTTCAATCTTCCCAAGCACAAAATAAAATTATAAAATGAAATAAATTAGACTGCCTGAGATCCCGTCTCAGTTCCGCCCCTTATTAGCAGTGGGATCCTGAGTAAATTACTTAACCTTTCTGGTGTTCAGAATGGAGATGTTGACCGTACTGACTTTGTGGGCTGTCATGGGAACTAGAGGAGAAATTTCCCATAATAACTAGCTGCAATTATGGGGTCCAAAGGGCATCATTAAACATAAGTGTTTTCCAAAAGTTAGGACTTACGATGAAATGTAAAGAAAGTCCTTCTCAGAAGATCCACATGAAAATACTAGAAAAAGCCACAGCCTCAGGTCAAAATGGGATTTTTCCACTCACCCCAAATCCTTAACTCTGAGAATAATTTTTTTTTATTTTGTTTGTTGTAGTAATGGGGATTGAACTCACTGGCATTCTGACTCCTAGCTATACCTCAGCCCTATTTTGATTTTGATTTTGATTTTTGAAAAGGGTCTCACTACTTGCTGAGGCTGTCCTGGAACCCGCAATCTTCCTGCCTCAGCCTCCCAGGTGCAGGTGTGAATCATGCCCGGCTAGGAAAAACCTTTATACAATATCCATCAACATGTCCATTTGATTTATCTCACTGACTTATAGTTAAGGAGGAAAAAGGAGGCTTCCAACCAGATGCTTGTTGTTTAAGCCCCAAGGAGTGTTCTGCCCTGGCCACTGCCTGGCTTTCTCATGGAGGAAGGGGTGAGGAACGGGCAGTGTCCACACAGCATAGGTGCTGCCAAGAGAGAAAATGCCCCGCCACCTCTGTGCCCTGGAGTGTCAACAAAGTCCTGGCCCGCTGGGCCCCAGTGAGGCTCGAGTCTGTTGACCTTCTTTCTGGACAAAGTGAAAAACCTTTCTTTTGGTAGAACAAACAAGTACGGCAAGGACACGTGCTATTTTTATGTCAATAAGATAACATGAGCAAAGACTCATTATTGATGTCATGAGTTACACCTTCTTTTCAAATGAGGCATTGGAAATTTGGTAACATGGATTCAAAAATAACTTGTTAACCACAGGCTGCGAATGACTCTCTTCCTCAACTCTAAACGGCAGTAGTCACTACAACTAACGCATTCGAAGCTGGTGAAATGGCTTTGGAAGACGGGCACGTAGCTCCAAAACACAGATACTAAAGAACGCATTCAGACAGGGTGGCCACACACGTCTGTCGTACCAGCACTGGGAGGCTGAGACAGGAGGAGGACCAGCCTCAGCCACTAAGAACATATTCTCTCAGAAAAGAAAGCCACCACGTCATCTCCGGGTGTGCATCCAACGTCACCAAACACAAGCTTGTCAAGACCTGAACACTAGGATGAGAGACTTGGGGAATTTCATCTCGATCCTATAATCCCCTAAAACAAGGTGAGGCTGGCTGAACTGTAAAAGAACTCAGGAGGTGGAGGGGGCAGAGTACTCAGTACTCAGTGGTAGAGTACTTGCTAGTGAGTGCTAGGCCCTGGGTTCAAGCCCCAGCATTGCAAAAAGTAAAATAAATATTCTTTATGGATGTGTGTATGTGGTACTGGGGATTGAACCCAGAGGCATTCTGCCTCTGAGGTACAACCCATCCCTGTTTTTTTTTTTTATTTTGAAATAAAGTCTTGCTAAATTGCCGAGGGTCTTACTACATCCCCGAGGCTGTCACCGAACCTGCGATCCTCCTGTCTCAGCCTCCCAAGTACTGGGATTACAGGTATAGGCTACCATGTCCAGCAAAATAAAAATTTTTAAGAAAGTCCAGGAGAGAAACCAAGAACCAGTCTGTCCAGGAAGAACCTTCAAATACTGAGAACGCTTGAAGCAGCAGTAACCCAAGGCTGGAGTGGACCCACACTCTGGCCACATTATCTTTAAGTTTACCTAACCTTCAATCATGTCTGAATTCATTTCTAAAAACTGGGAGTGATCCCCACCTCTTACTCAACTCCCAATTCAACCCAAACCCAAAGATCCGTTCTTTTCATAACTGTCAAAAGACAACGTCATTCCAAGCAAATGGCGAACAAACAGACCCTGCAGCGCATGCAGATTTTAACAGGCACAGTTTTGCCTGCCTCAGTACCTCTTTCTTGTTATTATTTTCTTTTTCTCAGCGCCTCTTTAACAAGGCTGAGATTAACCCCTTACCACACTGATGACTCCGTTTATGAACAATGCACGTCCAGTCACCCCAAGAATTTCCACAGGGGCTTTGTAAATACTCTCAGGAAAGACAGGTTGAGAAAGTATTTCTTGGAAGAGGAGAAAAAGTGATTTCCTCTTCTTCGGCAGGAAACAGCCTTTCCCCCACATCGAAGGAATCGAGGATCAGTTCTCCCGCCAGCTCTGAGGGCTTCCAACCCGGGAGGCCAGACTCTCTCCGTGCCCCAGGATTCTGCATGGAAACTAATCAGACTTCTCTCCTAGAAGCAAGCAAGCTTCTTGAGAGTTCAAACTCGCCTGGCCCCTGAGCTTGGCAAAAGTAAAATAAAAATTTAAAAGCCTTTGCACACATTCAAATATAACTAAGGAATCGCGGTCGCCAGAATCCCACTTGGAGTAATTTCACACAGCTCTCTCTACACCAACACCTACACCCACCCAAGAGATATTCTGGAGCGGAAGTCCTGCAGCCCACTGTGGGGAGGGCCAGTCTCGGTTAAATGAAATCGCACTGCCCATTACTCTATCCTCTGTTTAAGTGTGTTTACCATTCTTGAACACCGAGAGGAACGGCAAAACTGAACATTTGTTATTGAAGTCACCGACCACATTCTAAACCCACAATCTCTAACCTGTGTTAACCTGTTTAAGAAAAAAAAATATATCATCACATCATCTGCCAGGACATCTGTGGATCAAGTTAAACGCACAGAAAACAGAATGACTTAAACATCTCTCAGAGCTACTGGGACTATTACGAGTAATCTTCCCTTGTCTGTGTGCTCGCTTAACACAAGTTTGGTTTGGGAGACTTTTTTTTAAATTGTTGTTGTTTTGTTTTTCTTTCTGACCGAGAAACGCGATAGTCCCTGGCTCCAGGAGCTAAGCTGGCAGAGGAAAGCCGCCCGGCACATGAGGTCCTCTTTTATATGCTTTCCTTCTTGGACTCATTCACAGCACGATCAGGTAATCGGGCTTTTCTTCCGCGTCTTCGGTGTGCAAAGCACAGACGCGACTCCAACACCCTCCAACCTCAACACCAAAAAGTTGATCTCTCCAAGGGGAGGGAGTCGACACACAAAGGGTAAAAGCGCTAGGAAGGCACAGAGTTACCAAGACCTGCCTTGAAGGCACAAACTCAAGGGGCCCAGGGGTCCTGGGGAACGGAGGGGCGACCAGGCAAACTCCACCCAGGCCGGGCCGGGGACACCCGGTGCGACCCCACGCGCCCCTTCCCCGCGGGCGGCAGACGCTCACCGCGGCGTCGCTCGCTTCCATCTTCCATCGCCCGCGCTGGACCCCCGCGGGGCTGCGGGATGCAGGATGTGCGCGGGCTGCGGGATGCAGGATGCGGGATGCAGGATGCGGGGCGCGGGCTGCCGGGACCTGGCGGCGGCTCTTTGTTGGGCTCCGGGACGGCGGAGCCGAGGCAGCGAGGAGCCCAGCGGCCGCCCGCCCGCGGCCCGGCAACGTCAGGGAGGCGGCTGCGGGAGGCGGCGCCGCGGCCGGTGGGCGGGCGCGGGCGGCGCCGCGGTCTGCTCGCTGCCCGGGACGGCCTGCTCGCTCGCGCCGCCGCCCCGCAGCGGAAACCTGCCTGTTGCTTTGTCTCGCGCGGGAGGAAAGCGAGCGGCGCTGTTGCCCGATGCGGCCCTAGGATCCCTGCAGCCGCGAGCTGGCCGCCGTGCCTGGGGTCCCGGGGCCCCGGCCGGGGGCTGCGCTGCGCTTGGCTTTCGGGCTCCAAGACCCGAAGCCGCCCGCCCGGCGCCCGCGCACCCCTAGCCAGGCCCTTTGCCCTAGAGGAGCCTCGGAGAACTGGCGCTCCGTCCACCCCGTTGTCGGGACGGCGGGCACCGAAATGTCACTTAAAAAAAAAAAAAAGCATTTTCTCCCGATGTGGGGACGCGCCTGTAATCCCTGTGCTTGGATCGCAGGTTCAAAGCAGCCTCATCAACTTTGCAAGACTCCCGGCAACCTAGAGAGACCCTATTTCCAAATAAGGAGGGGGTGTTAAGGGCTTTTTAAAGGCTGGGGATATAGCTAGAATGCCCATGGGTTCAGTCCCCAGTAACCTTCCCTCACCCCCCAAAAAAGAAAACTGCATTTTCAATGAGCAGTGCTGCAAAAAGGTACTGTTTTTCTTTCTTTCTTTCTTTCTTTCTTTCTTTCTTTCTTTTTTTTTTTTTTTTTTTTTTTTTTTTTTTTTTTGCCTTTTGAGGAACGGGCTGGATGGCGCCCCCTCTGGGAAAGGAAGAGGAAAACGTTAAAGACACCCCCTTTTCAATCTGTAAGGGGTCTAGTCCAGGTAAAGAGGGCTCTCTTTAAATTCAAGCCTGGCTGCACCTGGATCCTGCTTTGCAAGTTCACTAAAGTCTTATTCACAAGAGCTGTAAAGGGGGGGGGGGGCTGACTAAAGTGTGGCCAGGCTTAGAGGACAGAGGGCAGGTTTCCCGGGGTCCTAGAAGCCAGGCCAGCTTGGGCTGCCCATTGAGCTTAACTGCTTAAGAGTAAGAGCGCAGCCAGGACGCAGCAAAGCCAGTGAGCCCTCTGCCCCGCATTTCTTTGTCCCATCCACATCTGTCAAAGTCAGCAGGTGGAGCTCAGGGGGGAAATGGAATGAGGAGTGGATGCCAAGATACATCCAATCCCAGTTCTGAAAAACGACCACAGTCACGCTCCCCTTGCCCCAGACCAGCTGTATGAGTAGGTGTGTAGGCTTTTGTTTTGGTTGTTGTTGTTGTTGTTGTTGTTGTTGTTGTTGTTGTTATACTGGGTATCAAACGCAAGGGCACTCTACCTCCAAGCTATATGCCCAGCCCTTTTTAATTTTTGTTTTGAAACTGGGTCTCATTAGGTTACTAAGAATCTCACTAAATTGCTGAGGCTGGCTTCAAACCTGTAATCCTCCTGTCTCAACTTCCCAAGTACCAGGATTACAGGCATGGGCCACCATACCTGGCTAGGTGTGTAGGCTTGGAAGCCCTCCAGTTATTTGGGGCATAGGCTTCATCTCTGGATCCTAGGGATGCTGCCTTCGCCCTTACATAAATACCTTACAGAGCGAGTTCCGGTATGCCTAGTCCCACAATACTGCCTCCTTGAATCCCAGGGTCTGATGGTTGCCTTGGCAACGTTTGGGGTAAAATTAAGTACAAAATGTAGTTGCGATTCTGGGGCTTGACCAGAAGCATGGTGGCTTTTACCTAGGAAGTTACCCAACAAATCATAAACCCAGACATAGCTTCAGAGTTGAGGAACAGTGGGCCTAGATTTACATACGCTTACAAGTTAAGGGACCTGGGAATACTTCCCAGGAATCCAGCTCAAATAATCACAATTGTGCTCAAGCGTCAGATGATACAAGAATCTACCTTGGTAAAAGGAGGGAGGTGCTACGTAGACCCGCAGTGCAGCAGCCCCCCTGAGAGACACAGGTATAACAGACAGAGAGGTATATAAAGTATAAGGTACGTATGTAAGGTGTAAGAGAAAGCCAGGCGTGGTGGCGCACGCTTGTAATCCCAGCATTTGGGAGCTGAGACCGGAGGATCACGGTTCAAGGACAGCTTCAGCTACTTAGTGAGGCCCTCTGCAACTCAGTGAGACCCGGTTTCAAAATAAAGAATAAAAAATAGGGCTGGGGGTGTAGCTTGAAGGTAGAATGCCCCTGAGTTCCAGAGAGAGAGAGAGAGAGAGAGAGAGAGAGAGGGGAGAGGGGAGAGGGGAGAGGGGAGAGGGGAGAGGGGAGAGGGGAGAGGGGAGAGGGGAGAGGGGAGAGGAGAGAGGAGAGAGGAGAGAGGAGAGAGGAGAGAGGAGAGAGAGAAGGACGGCCCCAGGAGGAGTCAGGTGGAGATGAAGTTGCATAAGCTGAACTGGGAAGGCTGAGGGAAGAACAAGCTTGCTGCTCGGGGTAGGGACTCACGCTGAGGCGAGAGGATTGCAAGGCAGAAGCCAGGCTGGAGAACTCAGCAAGACCCTGTCTCAAAATAAAAAATTTTCTCAAAAGGCTGGAGATGCTCAGAGGTGGAGTGCTTGCCTAGCACATGAGAGGCCCCAGCAGAGGGGAAAAAGGGAGCAGAGGATGAAGAGAAAAGAGGAGAGTTCAATGGACTCCGATGCTAAGAAGTTGGGCAGATGTGTAAGAACAAGCAGAGGAGACTGGAAAGGCGCATCAGTTAAGTGGGAGAAGACCATGTTACTCGGTGGTATCTTTTCAGATTTTTTTTTTTACATGAAAAAAGAAGATCTCCTTCCTAAAGTTTTCTTTCTTTTCTTTTCTCTTCTTTTCTTTTTTTTTCCTTTTTTTTTTTGTGGTACTGGGGATGGTACCCAGGGGCATTCTACCTCCATGTTACACCCCCACACCTATTTTTATTCTTTTTTTTTTTTTTTTTTTTGGTGGTACTGGGGTTCCTGGAAGCCCTTCTACCTCCGGGCTACACTCCCAGACCTATTTTTACATTTTATATTTGGAAACAGGGTCTCCTAAGCCAGAGCACGCGGCTGGCTTCGAACCAGCGCGATCCTCCTGTCTCTGCCTCCCAACCGCGGGGATTACAAGCCTGCGCCACCACGCCCGGCTATTTTTATTCTTTATTTTGAAACGGTCTCCCTGAGTTACAGAGGATCTCACTAAGTAGCTGAGGCTGTCCGTGAACCCCGGAACCACGATCCTCCTGTAACGCTTGGATTACAAGGGTGTGCCACCACGTCTAAGCAACTTCTGCCTTCTGCTCTTCCCTATATCCTGAAAGCCTCACTCCTTTTTTTCTTTTTTTTTTCTTTTTTTTTTTTTTGGTGGTACTGGGGTTCCTGAAAGCCCTTCTACCTCCAGGCTACACTCCCAGATATATATATATATATATATATATATATATATATATATATATATATTTTTTTTTTTTTTTTTTTTTTTTTTTTGAAACAGCACATGAGGCTGGCTTTGAACCTGCGCAATCCTCCTGTCTCTGCCTCCCAATCACAGGGATTACAAGCGTGCACCACCACGCCCGGCTCTCCTTTATTTTTTTTTTCCAACTCTATTTTATTATATACAAGAAGAATTGAGATCATATTATATGTTCATAATTCCAGCAGTCTCTTCCTTGTGTCAAGCTGATTTTATGCTCGTAGCCACAGGTGGTCCGTGGCTGTGATGTTCCAGACAGTGCGCGTGGAGAACATTTCCAACATGCAGGGGATTCTGTTGGCCAGCACTGCGTGGTTAGGTAGGCGGCTAGACATGGCAGATGGGGTCTGCTGGAAAGAGCCAGAAGTTTACCTGCAGAGCCTCACTCACCTTGACCCCTTTCACTGCAGGAAGGGGATGGAGAAATAACACAGGAGCACTAACACACGACACACCAAAGGCAGTCAGTTGCCCCAAATATAATAAGTATGAAGAAAGTGTCCAGAGGGATTATAAAACCTGAAGGCTCCAAGCTGCTTTCCATACAGCTCCAGAGCCTGTCTCTGGAATGTAACCCATCATCCCGGGGCCCTTCCCGGGAGTGTGGCTCATTCTAGAGGCTTTACCCTGGAGTGGGACCCCCTTTCCTGTCTCATATGAGGCCTTTATTTCTTAAGTTAAACCTCCCATATTCCCCATTTTGCTTTCTGTTTTTGGTAAGTAAAGGCTGAGGCGGTGCCAAATAATTTTGATATCTCTCATCCAGTAACAGTGTCAGGCACATAGAAGGCACTGGATAAATGGCAAGGCAAAAGATTGGTCCAAAGGTGGCATGCAGTTGGACTGCTACGTTTTTCTTCTAGGTCAGAACAGACAATCCCTGATTTAGGATGATTCTACTTTTGATTTTTCGACTTAACCATGGTACAAAAATTATACGAATTCAGTAGAAATCAGACTTCAGATTGTTTGTCTGTGGTGCTGGGGATTCAGCCAAGAGGCGTTCTCCCTCTGAGATACACCCCCAGCCCTATTTTATTTTGAAACAGGGCCTCACTAAGTTGCTGACAGCCTCACCGAGTTGCTGGTGCTGGCTTTGAATGTGCACTCCTCCTGTCTCAGCCTCCCAAGTACTAGGATTAGAGGTGTGTGCCCAGCCCGGACTTCAGATTTTGAATTCTGATACTTCCCTTGGTTAGCAACATTTGGTAGGATGCTGGAAGGAGGCATTAAGCCACAGTTCCCAGGCAGCCACAGGACCCCGAGGGTAAATGATAGATATTCTACAGCGTAGGGTGTTGCTAAACTACAATGTTAGGTAAATTGGGTGTATTCAATGCACTTTGACCTGCCATATTCTTAATTTAACGATGGGTTTATTGGAACGCATCCCATAACAAATTGAACAGCATCTGTATTATATATACTGGCTCAACCATTAAAAACAGAAGAAATCTAGCTCAGTGGTACAGCAAATACTTAGCATTTGAAAGTCACACACACACACACACACACACACACACACACACACACACACAATCTTTACACAGATACATAACCACAGCTGCTTTTCTGTTTCATTCGCCCTGCAAAACCTATCCATGTCTTCCCACTCCACCAGGAAATGCTTCTTACCATCAAAACAATTCCCGAAAACATTTGACCAAAGAAAAGTCCCTGTTTCCCCTTAAATAATAAATCACGTTTTCAGAATTATCTAAAGAATGAAGAGCCCTGGTTTCCTAAGCAGTATTTTTATCTAAGGGGGGATTCCACAGAAAACATTTCTTTGCTGAAACGGCATTTCATGTGTAATATTTTCTCCCAGGGTAGACATGACCTAGGGAAGTTACCTGTGCCTGGGAGCCCTGCAATTAAGAGAGTCCCCTGGAATGTTTCTGAGGGGACAGCAGAGCTTAGCCACAGGGCTGCTCTGCAGTGAGGAGAGGCTCTGAAGGCTCAACTCAGTGTCTCCAAGAGCATGCCTAAGGAATATATTGGGTCTTTGCTCTTGGCACAAAGTTCTTAAAGCCCTAGGAACTTCCTGAGCCGCAGAAGTCTCTCTTGTTATTCATAAAGGAACCCCTTTGATCATAAAAGAGTTAATGCTAATGAGGCAACTGGGTGGGCCCTAGGCTTCAGATGCGGCCTGGTGAGGCCGAAGACCTCGAGAAGGGAAGGCTAGGAATTTCAGCCCCACCCACTAACCTTCAGGAAGGGGAGGGGCTCTGGAGATTGAGCATTTAAAAGCTCTTGATTTATTTTTCTAAAATTTTTTTGTGGTGCTGGGGATGAAATCCAGAGGTATTCTACCCCCAGCCCTACTTAAGTTTTTATTTTAAATTTATTTATTTATTTGCAGAACTGGGGATTGGATCCAGAGGCATTCAGGATCCAATCCATCCCTGTTGTTGTTGTTGTTGTTGTTGTTGTTGTTATTATTATTATTATTATTATTATTATTATTATTATACTTTATTTTGAAACAAGATCTCACTAAGTTGCAGAGAACCTCACTAAGTAGCTGAGGCTGGCCGTGAACCTGCGATCCTTCTGTCTCAGCCTCCCAAATATTGGGACTACAAATGTGTGCCACCATGCCTGGCCTTCTTTTTTTATTTTGAAACAGGGTCTCACTAAATTGCTGAGTCTGGCTGGGATCCTCCTATCTCAGCCTCCCAAGTATTGGGATTATAGGCATGAG
This sequence comes from Muscardinus avellanarius, assembly GCF_963383645.1. Classification (NCBI taxonomy): domain Eukaryota; kingdom Metazoa; phylum Chordata; class Mammalia; order Rodentia; family Gliridae; genus Muscardinus; species Muscardinus avellanarius. Next base: position 16,177,861 of record NC_137800.1, on the reverse strand, counting down.
CCATCACCCCCAGCCCAAATCATCTTTACTGAAACATTACTTAGATATCGAACAACTCACCAATTTTGTGTATAAGCAAATGACTTTGGCAAATGTATAGAGTTGTGTAAGTATCACCCCAACCCAGAAGTCTCATCCCTGCTTTCCTTCCAAAAACATTCCATGTCCTTTGCATTCAATCCCCTGTCTCCACACACTGGATCCAAGCAACTACTGACCTGCTCCCTCTCACTGGAGGGACATTCTACCTCTAAGCCCTATTTGGGTTCATTTGTTATCTTGAAACAGGGTCTCACTAGGTTGCAGAGGGCCTCAATAAGTAGCTGAGGCAGGCCTCGAACCTGCGATTCTCCTGTCTCAGCCTCCCAAGTACTGGGATTACAAGAATGGGCCACCATGTCCCTTTGTCTTTACTTTTGAATAGTGTTTTATCATGTGGAATTGATCTATTTACCAGTTGATGGACATTTGCCTTGTGCCCATTTTCTGGCTAGAACAAAGTGTTTCCAGCTCAATTTGTGTGTGTGTGTGTGTGTGTGTGTGTGTGTGTGTGTGTGTGTGTTCATGTCTTTTTTCCTCGGGTAAATACTATGAATTGATATTGTGAGGTCATATGGTTAATGTATGTTTATTTATTTTCTTTAAATCTGCCAGTCCTCCAAAGTGGCTTTATTATTTATACTAATTTGCATTCCCATCTGCAATGTAGGAGAGTTCTGTGTTCACTGTTACCAACATTTGGTATCGTCAGTTTTTATTTATTTTTTATTTTAATTTAAATTTAATTTTATTATTTATTATTTATTTATTATTATTATTATTATTTTTTTTTTTTGTGTGTGTGTGTGTGGTACTGGAGGCGGAACCCAGAGGCTTTCTACCTCTGGGCTATACTCCCAGGCCTAATTTTATATTTTATTTGGAAAAAAGGGTCTCACTAAGTCGCTGAGAGCCTCACGAAGTAGCTGAGGCTGGCTTCGAACCTGTGAGATCCTCTAGTCTCAGCCTCTCAAGTGCTGGGATTACAAGCGTGAGCCACCACTCCCAGCCTATTGTCAGTTTTTAAACAACCATTAGCCTTTTGAGTATTTAGTAGTATCTATGATAGTTTCACTGACATTTGTTAATGAATGGTATCGATCACTCCTGTGCTTATTTGCAATTTATATATATTTTTTTTGCAAAGCATCTATTTATATTTGTTTTGGGTTGAAACCAGGGCTTTGTGCAAGTGAGGGAAAGTCCTCTACCACTGAGTTCCATCCCCAGCCCTTTTGAAAATTTTGTCTTAGCTGGGCCTGGTGGTACACATTTATAATCTCAGTATTTGGGAGGCTGAGACAGGAGGATCACAGGCTCAAGGACAGCCTCAGCAAGTAGTGAGACTCATCAACCAAAAAGACCTTGTTTCAAAATAAAAATAAAAATAGGTCTGGGGTTATAGCTTCAAGGTAGAAAGCCCCTGGTTTAACCCCCAGCATCATTAATTAATTAATTAATTAATTAAAATTTTATCTTGAGGTAGCATCTTCCCGATTTGCCCAGGTTGGCCTCAAACTCTTCTTGCTTCAGTCTCCAGAGCAGCTGGGATTACAGGCCTATGCCATTGTGCCAGCTTTTTTGTCTTTTTTTTTTCCTTTTTTATAAAATGAATTTTGTTGTTGCTTTATTACTGAGTTGTAAGAATCCCTTACATATCCAGATACAGGCTCTCTACAGACATGTAGTTTGTTAATATTACCTCCTCGTTTCCTTGCTTTTGTTTAGCCTTTTCTGTTTCTTGGATTTTTTTGGCTGTTACTATTCTGTTTTGTTTTGTTTTGTTTTGTGATACTGGGAATTGAAAGCAGGCCATTGTACTTCTAATCTTATCAATTTTAGTGATTTTTTTTTTTTTTTTTTTTTGCCAGATGCAGTGGCATACACCTATAATCCCAGTACTTGGAAGGCTGAGACAAGAGGATTACAGATTTGAGGCCAGCCTTAGCCATTTAACAAGACCCTGTTTCAAAATAAAAAGGACTAGGAGTGTAGTTCAGAGGCAGAATAGCCTGGGTTCAATCGCCATTACCACAGAGCAACGAGAAAAAAAAAAAAAAATTAGTGGTCTTCTCAAAGAACCAGCACTTTGTTTTATTGACTTTCTATATTATTTTTCTGCTTCCTAGTTTACTGATTTCTATTGTTAACTATAGTCATTCTTACTTTACATTTATTTTGCTTTTCTTTTTCTACTTTCTTAAGGTGGCATCTTAGAACCTTAAATCTAATGGCAAAGAAAACAGGGCAGATTGTACAAGAGTAGAAAGTAGCACATCTAAAGACTATGGAACCAATATATTTATGAATATCTCCAGATTCTATAAATAATCCCACACACACACACACACACACACACACACACACACACACACACACACACACGTACACACTTTCTTCCTCCTACCACCTCTTCATTCCTAAATCATCCAGTTGGAAGGAAACCAACAGGGCAGCTGTCACAGCCTTTGTGAGCCACCCAGATTTAAGTTATGAAAAATAGACACGGAGACACTAGCTTCTCCTTCGGGCACCTTTTCTTCTACTCGCTGCAAATTAACTCATTGCTATAGAAGAACTTGACGGAAACAACCCCACGTGCCTACTAACCATCGCGATTTCCCCCGAAACTCAAAGGAGACCACTTCCCTGGCCCGACTGTCTAGGCGGCGCTGTATCACAGCGGCTGGATGTGAAGTCAGAGTGGCTTGTCAAGGCCGCGCAAGTACCTCCAAGAGCCCCCTGCCTACTGCGGAGCTGTCGGAGCAGAGTGACCGGAACGTTTGCCAACACGCGTTCCAGGAAATCAACAAGAAATAATGCTGTTACTGAAATGAAAGCGTTTCTCTCACAGCAGAAACATTACTTACCTTGACTAACACCTAGCCCAAACTACATCCACTCAAGTACCAATAACAAGCAAATGATTGCATGTTTTGAAAGCCATTAAATAACCCCACGGTTCAAAGATGTGTGATTCAAGGGCCCTAAAAACAGCGATCAGCTTAATCACATTTACCGCACTATTTTTTTTGGAGAAGAATCACAGCAGGGAAGAGAGAAAACACTTCCCAACCCATTTTATGAGGCCAGCATGTCTGTGATACCCAAGCCAGGCAAATCCATTTTACAAGAAAAGAAACTAGAGACCAATATCCTTTCTAAAAACGGATACAGTCGGTGGAAATAATTAGCCAATTGAATCCAACAACATAGAAAATGGTAAGTGCTATGGTCTGATTCGCAAAATCCCCCTTGAAAAAAAAATCCATGCGTTGAAGTCTAACCCCCAACGTGATTGAACTTGGAGACAGGCCTATCTGATGACCTTCCTTCCCCCCAATGCAAAGTAATCTGAAAAGGTATTAAATATAGGCACAAGAGTATTTCCTTCCTCATCCCAAAATGGACTAAAAAGCATTTCAATAAGAAAATCTAAAATGAAAGCTCATTAATAGCATGCACACTAAGTTTGGCATGGTGCCACTGGGTACAACTGGTGAGGAAAGTGGGTGAGATTTTAATAACAAGTTAGTTTCTGTGTATTAATAAACAAGGGCACCACAGCAGAAGCCCAGGCAAAAGATCCAGCTTTATAGAACTGAACTAGACAGCACCAAAAGTAGGCACTAGGAACACCTCCAGCTCTTAAGCTGGGCGTGGAGGTGCACACTTGGAATCCCAGTAACTGGGAGGCTGACACAAGAGGATATCAGGTTCGAGGCCAGCCTCAGTTACTTAGTGAGGCCCTTTTCAACTTAGTGAGAATCTGTTTCAAGATAAAGAATAAAAAATAAGGCTGGGGGTGTAGCTTAGAGATAGAATGCTCCTGTATTCAGTCCTGTATTCAGTAACATACACACACACACACACACACACACACACACACACAATTTTACAAATGAGAAAACTCTTTTGGGTACTAGGGATTGAACCCTGGGACATTATTCCTATTAGCTATACTCCCAGCCAAAAAAAATTTATATGCAAATATATTAAATAAATAATATTTTATTTATCATCATTTAATATTTATTATTTATTATTATTTGTTTTATATATATTAAATTTTGAAACAAGGTCTCACTAAGTTGCAGAGGGTCTCACTTAGTTGCTGAGGCTGGTTTTGAACCCCCAATACTCCTGAGTCAGCCTCCTAGGTACTGCGATTACAGGTATGCATCATCATGCCTGGCTGAGAAAGCTCTTTAAAAGACTCTTAGCACAAGTGGTGAAAAATTTGTTTGGGTAGAAACAGCATAATATATTACTTTTAAAATTTCCTAACCAGACGCCTCTTATCATTTATTCTATTTTGGAGAAACAGTCGGCTCCCAAGGGGATTCCCTCTGTCCGTTCAGCATGACTTGGGGTAGGATGCCCAGGCCACTGGGCACTGGGGGCCAGGAGAGTGATGGAGGAGGCTGACCTGGAGTCAGTGGGTCCTAGCTTGTCAGATTACCCTAACCATGGTCTCCATTTGCCAAAGGAGTTACAAATAATTTGCTTTGCTTTTATTTTATATTTATTTATTTTTAAATCACACACTATGAGATGCAGGTTTTCTGTCTATCTCTGATGGTTCATATGATAAATATAATGTCTAGGGATTGAACCCTGGGACATTATGAACAAATGGTGGCGTACATTTGTAATCCCAGCATTCAGGAGGCTGAGATGGGAGGATTGCAGTTCGCAGACAACCTCAACTATTTAGTGACGTCCTCCACAACTCAGTGAGACCCTGTTTCAAAATAAAGAATAAAAAATAGGGCTGAGGGTGCAGCTTAGAAGTAGAATGCTTCTGGGTTCCATCCCCAGTACCACAAAAAATAAAAAGTAAAATATTAATGTCTAGCAGGGCATAGTGGTGCATGTCTACAATCTCAGTATTTGGGAAGCTGAGACAGGAGGATCGCAGGTTTAGTAACATCCTCAGCAACTTTCAGAGATCCTCATCAATCTAATGAGACCCTGTTTCAAACAAAAAATTTTAAAAATGGGCTGGGGGTATAACTCAGAGGTAGAATGCCTCTGGGTTAAATCCCCAGACCACAAAAAGGAAAATAATAAAATACTGTCTAAAAACAAATCAAATTGAAAACCAAGTTGATTTATTTTGTAATTTAAGCTATATTGATCTACTACCAAATTTTTTCAGGTGAGGAATATTTTCAGAGAAAGTTTCTTGTAGCTGACGGGTATTCAACATTAATACAGTATGGAACTCACATCTTCTTTTGTTGTGAATCTAAAGGAAATATGCCCATATAATTATTAAGGAACTTTTGAAATTGATAACATTGAGAAAGAGGGCTAGTTTAATCATCTAAAACTTGTCATTTAGGAAAAATGCCAAATAAAAGTTACCAATTAAAATAATAGCAGAAGCAGGGCATGGCGGCGCAGGCTTGTAATCCCAGCATTTGGAAGGCTGAGATAGGAGAATTGTGGTTCGTGGACAGCCTCAGCTACTTAGTGAGGTCCTCTGCAACTCAATGAGACCCGGTTTCAAAATAAAGAATAATAATAATAAAAAAAAATAGGACTGGGGGTGTAGCTCAGAGGTAGAATGCTCCTGGATTCCATCCCTAGTACCACAAAAATAAATACATAAATAATAAACACAATAATAACAGAACAGGGCTGGGCAGTGCTCAGAGGCAGCACACCTCGCGGAGTGTGCCAAGCCCTGGCTTCCATCCCCAGAGCCACTAAAACAAGGAACGGGTTAGGGGGTGGCCTAGCTTCTTATTTTCAAATCCATTTTGTTGGAAAAACAAGATAGATATCTATTTTTTTTTCTTAAAACAATAGGACAATTTTATACCTTCCTTCATTCCTTCTCTGTTTTGTAATCTTAAAGTTATGTAAAAGAAGGTGATACACAACCATTATTTTTTAAATACAAGATTATTTCTTCCTTAAGCCGGGCGTGATGACACACGCTTGTAATCCCCGCGCTTGGGAGGCTGAGACAGGAGGATCTCACAGGTTCAAAGCCAGCCTCAGCTACTGAGTGAGGCTCTCAGCAACTTAGTGAGACCCTGTTTCCAAATAAAGTTTAAAATAGATCTAGGAGTATAGCCCAGAAGTAGAAAAGCCCCTGGGTTCCACCCCCAGTATCCCCCCCACTATATATATATATATATATATATATATATATATATATATATATATATATATATAATTTCTTCCTTGAATTTTTTCTGCTGGGATTTATCATGGAAAGCGCCCACACCAGCTATGCTAGTTTCTACTGCTTCTCACAGTTGTAGTGTTTCTAGTAAATGATTGATTCCAGAATGGCTGTGTATAAGAATATTTTTCTTTTCTCTTTCACTACCTACTTCATTTTCAAAGCCTAACTGATGTGGGTGTGTGTGTGTGTGTGTGTGTGTGTGTGTGTGTGTTAGCGTGGTCCTAGGCATTGTACCTCTGAGCTACACCCCTAGTCCTTGTTATTTATTTTTTAAATTGAGGCACCAGGGATTAAACTCAGTGGCATTCTACTTCTGAGCTACAACCCTAGACCTATTTTTTATTCTTTATTTTGAAACGGGGTCTCACTAAATTTTGGAGGGCCACACCAAGTAGCTGAGGCTGGCCAAGAACCTGCAATCCTCCTCCTCAGCCTCTCAAGTGCTGGGATTACAGGCATGTGCCACCACGCCCACCTCTAGAGAGTCACAATTGATGTATGATTTCCCAAGAGTTAAATCTAATTTTAAGGTAAAAACTTTAAAGAGAAAAGTTTGCTCTGGATAATACCATTTCACCAAGAATATTCTGTCACAACATATGTCTTCATAAAAATCCCATTCCAGCAAGAATCCAGCGTAGACAGTGTTGAAGAGTTAAAGCAGAAGTCCTCTTTCTCCTGCCTCATGCCTAGAAAACTATCGCTTCCAACCTCACCCTCAAAGCAGGAAGCCCCAGGACAGCCCTGAATTTCCTGGGTGCCATCCAGGCTCTGCTTCAGAGCAATGACTGCCATTTCATTTTTAACTGCTTTTTAAAAAGGAGTAGAGCTGGTCGTGGTGGCGCACGCTTGTCATCCCCGAGCTTGGGAGGCGGAGACAGGAGGATCGCGCAGTTTCGAAGCCAGCCGTGCTGGCTTCAGAGACCCTGTTTCCAAATAAAAAAGTATAAAAGAGGTCTGGGAGTGTAGCCCAGAGGTAAAAGGGCTTCCAGGAACCCCAGTACCACCAAAAAAAAAAAAAAAAAAAAAAGGAGTCAAAATATTTTGCAATCACAAAGAGCTTACACTCGCTGGCTGGTCACTCCAGACGTGGTGAAGACATCGGTGCTTCACTTCAGGTGTTGTTTGGCAATGCCCAGGTGACTCCGTGCAGCTGGACTGTAACCGCTGTGCTGATGACTCTTCTAGAATCGGTTGCTCAGCGCAAACACAATAGATAAAACACAACAGCCAGGTGTGATGGCACGTGCCTGTAATCCCAGTACCAGGGAGGCTGAAACTGGAGGATCCCAGGTTCCAGGACAGCTTCAGCAAGTAGTAAGACTCTCATCAACCTACGGAGACCCTATTTTAAAATAAAAAAATTTTAAAAAATGGGGGTAGGGGTGTAACTTGGAGGTAGAATGCCCCCGGGTCCAATACCCAGTACCACAATAAACAAACACACACAAACAAACAAATATAAAAGAGACTTGGGGGAATGGCTTAGAGGTAGAATGAATATCTCTGGGTTCAACCCCAAGACCAGAAAAAGAAAAAGAAATACAGAGTAATAATAATAGGTACAATAATAATTTTGGGCCATCATACTCAGTAAAGTAAATCTTTTGTGGAAGACAAACATAACAATTATTATTATAAATATTCCTATCACATGTAGCAATGTATACTTGCAAACTTTTCATTGCCAACATAGTAATTATTATTCTAAACACATTATAGTGCGACATAATAATGATTTATTGCCTAAACTGAATTATTTCTCAGAAGCTAAGAACACGTTTGATGGATGCAAACATTTCTGTGTATCTCTATTTACTACCATGACAACCAACTAAAATAGGTTCTTTTAACTGGTTGTTGGTAATGTGCTAAAGAAATGAAAATTGCTATGAATAGATTCGGCGTTTAGTATTAATGCTGGTGTTGTTATCACAAATGGTAAAGTGCTTATAGAAGCAGTAGTCTCATTTTGGGATTAAGAAGAGGATTTTTAAGAACTCGTCTTGCCTTTTAAAAAATAATAATTTGTTAGTGGTGTGCTTTTACAGTTTCAGATACTCAAGAGACTGAAGCAGGAGGATCCCTTGGGCTCAAGGATATAGCTGGTAAAACATAATTTCTGAGCTGGGCATGGTGGCACGCACCTGTAATCCCAGTACTTGGGAGGTTAAGACAAGAGGACCACAGGTTCAAGGACAGCCTGGGCAACTTAGCAAGGGTCTCAGCAACTTAGCAAGATCCTGTTTCAAAATAAAAAATAAAATAGGGCTGAGCGTATAGGTGTAGCTAAGAGGTAGAACACCTCTGGATTCAATCCCAGTAACACAAAAACAGACAAAAAAAATAACACTCAAAACAATAAAACAAATAATCCTTAATTTCTATGTGTGTCTGGAAAGGTGTTAGTAGAAGATACTATTGTTTGATTCCGCTGAGTGATTTAGATCATTCTCCCAGTGTGTGTGGGCATTATCCTCTCTCCTGATGGCTGGAATAGAACAAGATGGGGGAAGGCGAGGTGCATCTATGAGAACTGAGATGTCCATCTCCTCTCAAATTAGACTTTGGTCCTCCTGGTTCTTGGGCCTTCAGATTCAAAACAGAACTTCAGGATTGGCTACCCTTGTTCTCAGGGTCTCAGACTCAAAGGAATTATGCCTCTGGCTCCCCTGATTCTCCACCTTGGAGATGACAGATCATAGGACTTCTTGGTCTCCCCAATCACATGATGCCGTCCTCCTCCTCCTCCTCCTCCTCCTCCTCCTCCTCCTCTTCCTCCTCTTCCTCCTCCTCCTCCTCCTCCTCCTCCTCCTTCTTCTTCTTCTTCTCTCTCTCTCTCTCTCTCTCTCTCTCTATATATATATATATATATATATATATATATGAGCTATACCTCCACCCTCATTCCTTTTTATTTTTCATTTTGAACAAGGTTCTCACTAAGTTGCCGAGGGTCTTGCTACATTGCTGAGACTATCCTGGAACCTGCGATTCTTTTGTCTCAGCCTCCCAAGTACCAGGATTATAGGCATACACTACCACACTGGGCTCTTTTTCCTTTCTTTATAGGACTTTAATCACTCAAGAGAGATCTTCTCTTAACCTTGTTATTCTTTAAAAATGTGTGTGTGTGTGTGTGTGTGTGTGTGTGTGTGTGTGTGTGTGTTGCTGGGGATGGAACCCAGGGGCATTCTACCTCTGAGCTACACCTCCAGCCCTATTTTTTATTCTTTATTTTGAAACAGGGCCTCACTGAGTTGCAAAGGGCCTCACTAAGGAGCTGAGGCTGTCCTTGAGCCACAATCTTCCTGTCTCAGTCTCTCAAATGCTGGGATTACAAGTGTGTGCTACCACGCCCGGCTCAGATTTCTATTTTCTTCCTTTTTTTAATTTCTCAAACTTCTAGAAAGACAAATGATAGCTAAATTGATTGAAGAGTTACCATGTGTTAGGCACTGAGCTAACCTTTTAAAATAGCTTATCTCATTTATTTCTTATAACATTTTCATGGATAGCTATATTCTTTATCCCTATTTAATATAGGAGACAATAAATGAGGCCAAAAAATACACAATAAATGCTGAAGCCCAGATTTAGAGCTCTTAACAGTAAAGCCCTTCATCTTTATTATCTTAATCCCCAGCCATTTCTTCTCTGCTGAAACTGCTTTCCTCCTGCCTGCTCCCTCTCCCGCGTGACCTGCCTCTTTTGACCTGATTTCTCCCTTCACTTTGTGATACCATGTGTTTCCTTTTTCCATATGCAGGATTCTGGCCTTTGTAGTCTTTCTTCTTTTTTCCCCCTCACTTTCTGTTCTTATTTTCTGCCCTGACAACCTTACCCTCTTCCATAATACTGATCGCCAACTCGGAGCTGGTATCTTGGCTCATTGGTAGTTCCATGTGCTGTCCCTGACCTCCGAATCCTAATGTCCCGGTGACTCTGCAAACTCAGCCTGTCTGCAGTTGGCTCTATCATCTTCCCTGACCCGCTGCATCTGTACCTCACCTTTATCTCTTCCTGACTCGTAAGAGATGCTGTGTTTGCATGGGTGGAACCCAAGGCAGGGAGCTCAGAAGGCAGCGATTCTTTTTTTTTTTTGGGGGGGGGGTCTGGGGATGGAACCCAGGGGCATCTGACCTCCGAGCTACACCCCCTGCGCTATTTTTTATTCTTTATTTTGAAACCGGGTCTCACCGACTTGCAGAGGGCCTCACTAAGTAGCTGAGGCTGTCCGCGAACCGCGATCCTCCAGGTCTCAGCCTCCCGAATGCTGGGATGACAAGCGTGCGCCACCACGCCGGGCTAGAAGGCAGCGATTCTAATTCCTGAGGTACTGGCCTCATGAGCTTGAAGTCGTCCATCTCCAGCCCAGTCGCTAGACCAAGAGAGTCAACTGCACGATGTTAGATGCCTCCCGAGCTGATCAGTTCTCTGGCTCCTGCTGCACCATCTCTAATTATTATTATTATTATTATTACTAGCAGTACTATTATTACTATTATTATTAATTTGGTACTTGAGATTAAACCCAGGAGCATTCTACTCCCAAACTATACATCCTCTAGCCTTTTTTAATTTTTTTTGGAACAGTGTCTCACTAAATGGCTGAAGGTCTTGATAAATTGATGTGTCTGGCCTCAAATCTGTGATCCTCCTCTCTTACCCTCCTAAACACTGGGATTATAGGTAGGCACCACCAAGCCCAGATTTACTTCCAATTGCTTCAGTTCCCCAGAGATGGGAGCTCAGGGTCATCTCTCACTGACATAAATTCAGCCTTGAAATAGAAAATTTTCCTAATAATCAGCTTATTCATTCTATCATTATATATTTGAAGAACATTTATTATGTGTCAAATATACATAATGGAGAATCAAGGAGACAAAATCCCTCCATCATGGAGCTTACAGGGAAAGCTGATAATAAACACACGCAGAAGCCGGGCGTGGTGGCGCACGCTTGTAATCCCAGCACTTGGGAGGCTGAGACAGGAGGATCGCACAGGTTCGAAGCCAGCCTCAGCTACTTAGTGAGGCTCTCAGCAGTGAGAAGAGTGAGACCCTGTTTCCAGATAAAGTATAAAATAAGTCTGGGAGTATAGCCTGGAGGTAGAAAAGCCCCTGGGTTCCACCCCCAGTACCACAAGAATAATAAATAAGCACATGCACAATATTTTATATTATATCAATATCATATCAAGAAACAATAAGTGCTGTGAAGAATAATATAACAAGTGTAGATTTTGAGGGTGACACCGTGCGTGTGTGTAGGATGATCTGAGAAGACGATGTTTGAAAACAGGCCTGCATGGATGAGAGAATGGGCTACCCAAAGATGAATGGAGAGAGCTTTTCAGACAGAAAGCACCAAGGGTCAATGGGAACAAGCTTGGTGCATTGAAGGAACAGCAAGAAGACTCAAGTGGTCAGCATAAAGCACTTAATTAGAAGACACAGAAGAAAAAGTCTTTAGGGGATCAATGCATTTAGATGCTAAATATGATGAGAATACCTTAGAGACTTTTTTTTTTGGTACTAGAGATTGCACCCAGGGTACTCTACCTCTGAGCTACACCCCCATTCCCTTTTATTAACTTTTAATATTGAAATAAGATCTCTCGGTTGCTGAGGCTGTCCTTGAATCAAAGCATGTGCCATCCTCTTGTCTCAGCCTCCCAAGTGCTGGGATAACAGTCATGCACTTCAGAGGCTTTTAAGCCTAAGAATAACTTGGCCTGATTACATCTTAAAAAGTCACCTCTTGCTGGGTAGAGAATAGATTACAGGTGTTGGGCCAGTTCAGCAGTGATGATAGGAAGACTTGTTAAGTTTCCAAATTTATTGGAACCAGCCAGTAAAGAGACCAGGGGGGAAGGAGTGAATGGTGCTTTGGCCCCAGAATAGTTTTGATGCAAATGATGAGTTTACTAAATAAACTAGCTTGCAAGATGATATATCCCTTGTTATTGGTGGTATTCTAGAAAAGGGTGGAAAATCAGGGATGCTGTCAATGCATTAGGCTTGGACCACACAGTACCTTGGGTCTCTTGCTCTGAAATTCTACACATTGTGAGACATTATCCCATTTTTATATAGAAACTGCCATTATCTGCGTGTGTGTATGTGTGTGTGTGTGTGTGTGTGTGTGTGTGTGTGTGTGAGTGTGTGTGTGGCACTGGGAATGGAACCTAGGGGCACTGTGCCTCTGAGTTATACCCCAGCCCTATTTTATTCTTTTATTTTGAAACAGGGGCTCACTAAATTGCTGAGGCTGGCTAAGATCCTGCAGTCCTCCTGCGTCAGCCTCTCAAGTACTGGGATTACAAGTGTGTGCCACTGTGCCTGGCTCTCATCTGCCTTTTATGGGCCTACCATCTCCTGTACACCAGAAGAAATGGGAAATGCACTGACTCAGAGACAGACAAAGCTGGTTGTGCCTGGTCTCGTAGTTTACACTCTCTGCAGCTGTCCGTGTTGGCGTCCTGTGATAGAGTGCACCGTCGCAGAGAATGTGCCCCACTGTGTGATGATTCATTTCAGTCATCTGTGTGGGACCGGAATGCCTGAGCCTTGGGTTCATGGTAAGAGCGAATCAAATTCTTGAAGACGCAATGAAGAAACGTATGGAAAAAACATAACGCTCTAAAGTTCTATTGAAATCTAAGTTATTATCTGGCAGGGTGGAGCATGTGTGTAAGCCCAGCACGCGGGAGACTGAGATAGAATTGCAGCTTTGAAGTCAGCTGCAGCAGCGCAGGGATACTCTCAACAAGGCATCAAGACTCTGTTTCAAAACAGAAGGTAAACTAGGCTGGGGGTATAAATTGGAGGTAGAATGCCCCTGAGTTCAATCTCCAGAACACACACACACACACACACACACACACACACACACAGCCAGTCTCAAATGAAGAAGGAGGAGGAAGAGGAAGAAAAAGAAGAAAGAGGAGGAGGAGGAAGAAAAAGAAATCTAAAACATTGCATTTTAATGACAAGAAATTTAATGTAAAAGGTCCACTAAAGTACTTTTCTAATGTTTTATTTCTTTGTGTATGTGTGTGTGGTACTGAGGGTGGAACCCAGGGGCTTTTCTACCTCTGGGCTATACTCCCAGATCTATTTTATGCTTTATTTGGAAACAGGATCTCACTGAGTTGCTGAGAGCCTCACTAAGTAGCTGAGGCTGGCTTTGAACCTGCGCGATCCTCCTATCTCAGCCTCCCAAGTGCTGGGATTACAAGCGTGTGCCACCATGTCCACCTATTTTATTTCATTTTGTAAAGCAAGTTACTGGAAATGCTCTACCTCTTGGGTTTACCTGAGTAATGCACCAAAATATCTAAGAGCTATAAGTCAGTATGGATCAGATAGTCACATTGGATTACACTCAGACAACTTTATTTATTTATTTATTTATTTATTTATTTATTTATTTATGTAGTACTGGGGATGGAACTCAGGGGCATTCTACCTCTACACCTCCAGCCCTATTTTTCTTATTTATTTTGAAACAGGGTCTCACTGAGTTGCAAAGGGTTTCACTAAGTAGCTAAGGCTGTCCTCAAACTGTGATCCTCATGTCTCAGCCTCCCGAATGCTGGGATTACAAGCGTGCGCCACCATGCTCAGCTCTCAGGCAACTTTTAGATGTAAGGGAAGAGTTGGGATCCGTCCCAATGCATCTGTACAAATAGCTTTCCTCTCTACTTCAATTTTCTCAGCAAAAGTTTTCAGATGAATTACCATTCCTTGTTAAAAAGAACCCCCAAACCTTGATTGCTATTATTAAGATTGTGCTTTCCCTATGTAGTTTTATAGAGATAAAAAAGTAAAGGAACATATTGAAAAAGGGAGAGGAGACAAAGAAACAATCAGAACTACATTTTGTTATGATTCTAGTTTGATTTTTTTTTACTTGTGCATTTTTATAATTCAGAGCTTTATGTGAAGTCCATTATCAAAGAAACTCTAAGGGAAAAACAGAATTTCTTGTCATTAAAATTGTTTTATTTTCTGTGTATATGTTTATATGGGAACAAAATAAAGCTGATGAGAAGCAGCTGAATGAACATGTGTTTTTTAAAAATGTTACATAATAGAGGAGAAGGAAAAGAATTGGATTCCCACATTGTGCATATATTGTGTCCCTGTGGTTTCTTTCTTTTAGAAAAGATATCAAATTCCGAAGTGATTTTGCAGGTGACCCAGCTTCTAGAATTACATTCTGCAAAAATCATCCCCTACCATATGCTCCATGGGATGATGGTTTCCATATGAGTGTCAGTCCAAGCACATTCAGCCACATTTGAAGCCAAAGTTTCAGATATGATGAGTCTAAGTCCATGGTATGTAAAGTGAGGGAAATAATATGTAAGTGCAAAGCACCAGAGGCTGAGCTATTCCAAAACCTTAAACTCTTGGCTAAATACAAATAGCCAATAAATATATGAAAAATGACGCTCAACATCATTAGCAATCAGGAAAATGCAAATCAAAACTACACTCTACTTCCATCTAGCTCCAGTTAAAATGGCAATCATCAAGACCACAAACAATTATAAATGCTGGTTAGGATGTGGAGAAAAAGGAACTCTTATACGTTGCTGGTGGGACTGCACACTAGTACAGCCACTCTGAAAACCAGTGTGGAGGTTTCTCAAAATATTGGGACTGGAACCATCACAGGACTCAGCAATACTGCCCCTGGGCATCTTTCCAAAAGAACTGTAGTCAGAATATTATACTGACATAGATAGGTAGATAGATAGATAGATAGATAGATAGGGATAGATATAGATAGATATAGATATGTGTATATTTATAGCAACAAAAACCACAATGGCCAAATTAGGGAGCCAGCCTAGGTGTTGACCAACAGATGAATGGGTCACAAAACTGTGGTATATACATACAATGCCATTTTACTCATCCATAAAAAACAAAATCATGTAATTTGCAGGAAAATGAATAAAATGTGAGGATATGATGCTAATCGAGATTAGCCAGTCTCAAAAAGCACATAGCTCTATATTTTCTCTGATATATGGAATCTAGATAGAAATTGGGAAACAAGAGTAACTTCAGATACAGAAGCAGAAACTCCAGTGGAGTGATGGAAGGGGTTCAGAGGAGGGAGGAGGAGGTGAGATAGGGACATAAAAAAAAGTAGCAGTTAAAATAATGCTGTGTACATACATTAAAGCCACCAACGCCAATCCCAAAGACCTGTGCAGGGAAGGGGCGGGGCCTGGAGGCAAATGTTGCATGAGCTGTGTGCACATTTATTCCTATCAGTTTATACCTCAGTATGATAAGTACAAAGCACCAATAAAAGAAACAAGATATTCTGTGCTAGCCAAGTAGGTTGTCTATAAAGTGGATAGCAGTGGAATTTAAGTCTGGGATATACAAAAAGCACTTCATATAAGTGCTGTTCAAAAATGGGTCACTGGAACTCAAAATAACTGAATTCATGAATTGCTGGGAGGACCAGCGTAAACTCTCAGTTATGCTCCGGATCACAGAGCTAGGCATTTTAATTTCATTCATAATGCTTGAGTGTGCTGCCAGAGTTAATTTCTCTCCTTTTTAATTGAATTAAGTGCCTATGAAAGAATTATATTTCCTAAAAAGAAAGCACAGCTTTACAAGAGAAGATTCATTGCTGTCATCACCAGTGAAATAGAATTTCCATCGTGGTTAGAATTTTTAAAAGATAATATATTAGTGAATTGCAATGCAAATAGGGGGTATAAAAACAGAACAAGAAGAAATGGCCCTTACTGGGTTCTACCTTCTCTCTTCCCAATAATCTGGTAGTCAATAATCTACTTTGACTTTATAGAATAGAAACACAAACACTATTAAAAAATGAAAAAAGGAAGATCAGAAAAGAGTGGAATTTACGTAAAGACCCAAGACTTGAAGTATATTTAGCAGGAGATTAAGTCTATATTCAGTATCAGACCACACATTTTGCCAAATAGTATATTTGGCTCAATTGGCAGTGATAAAAATTCATGTGTGAAATCACGCTATATAAATAGATTTAATATAGCCAGGCATGGTGGCACGCTTGTAACACCAGTATTTGGGAGGCTGACACAGGAGGATTGTCTTTTGGTTCACGGACAGCCTCAGCTACTTAGTGAGGCCCTTTGCAACACAGAGAGACCCTGTTTCAAAATAAATAGTAAAAAATAGGGATGAGGGTATAGCTCGGAGGTAGAATGCTCCTGGGTTCCATCCCAGTACCTCAGAAAATAATAGATTTAATTTAATGTGTGTGTGTGTGCGTGTGTGTGTGTGTGTGTGTGTGTGTGTGTGTGTGTGTATTGGTACTGGGGATTGAACCCGGGGGAATTTTACTTTCAAGCTATTCCCTCTTTTAATTTTTTTATTTTTAAATTAATTAATTGCTTAATTTATGTGTTTGTGGTACTAGAAATGGAACTCAGGGAACTTCTACCTCTGAGCTATATTTTATGTTTTTATTTTGAAAAAAGATCTTGCTAAATTGCTGAGAGCCTCACTAAGTTACTGAGGCTGGTCTGGAACCTGCAATCCTCCTGTCTCAGCTTCCCACGCACTTGGACTTTAGGCCGCCCAGTTTGTAAACAGATTTTGGAGACAGTTTTAGTAGTAGGTAGTTTAGGGTAAAAAATTACATTCATGTACTGTGATATTCTGATAGACAGAGCCCATAGCAAACCCTACTATATCTCAGATTTTTTTGTTTTTGTTTTTTTGCAGAACTGGGGATTGAACCCAAGAACATTTGACCTCCAAGCTACACCCCCATTCCTATATTTTTCAGGGCCTCACTAAATTGCAGAGGGCCTCACTAAGTAGCTGAGGCTGGCCATAAACCTGCAATCCTCCTGTCTCAGCCTCCCAGATACTGAGATTACAGTGCACCACCATATCTGGCTCCCTCTCGTTGTTTTAAGAATGCCAGTATCCTTTATGGACTTAATAGATTCTGGCTTGGAAGGAAACCAGTAGGTTGGGCTCCAACCCATGACATTTGCAGGTCACCTGTGGGTATATAGATATATATATTTTTTTGGGGGAAGTACCATGACCACATATTATATCTAATAGGTTGGGTCCCCTCCCCCTTCGTTTATAGGACAGGAGGTGGAACCCTAGAAGCCAGAAGCAGATATGTCATAAGACTCCAGAGTTCTTGAGACTCCAGATGTCACGAGATGGCTAGCATTTCCATGCCACTAGCCCCACCCTAAGACCCCGGCTACATAAATACCCTCACTTCCTCTCTGCAGTGTGACTCTGCTGACTGGTCATCTGTCCCATCCCCCACGGTTAGCAGGCCTCACCCAAAGTTGCCAGTTAATTAAAGAGGCCTGGTCTCACACAAAAACTTGGCTGGTTTTTGCCTTCTTTGCAACCCCTAACTCATTTCAACATTGCAATATCAACTCTCCAATAGGCATAAATCACATGATGCTTTTTCTGAAGGGCCTTAGTTTTTTTGGTTCTCGTTCAATATGCTTCAGGGCTGCAACAGAGGCAGCAAGGCCTAGGGCAACTGCCTCATGAATCCAAACTCGGGGCTATAACCTAATCCTACCACACAGCCTTGAGCCACCTGTGACTCAGTGCCACCAGCCAGAGGCAAGAAGCAGGGTGCTGTGCTGCGGTGAGAAGCTCTAGGAACTAGCTTTTCACTTTCATTGTTTTTTATTTGGCTCCTCCTTCTCAATATCTATCACTTTTTATTGATTATTGTCCATTTTTTACTTATTCAGGCACTCATTACTTCCACAACGGAATTACTGCACCAGTCTCCCAGCCGTTTTCCTCCCCAGTGAATGTTTACTGCCTACAGATGCCATCTGGTTTCCTTGATGATATCCTTTCCCTTCTCTGAGCCAGCATGGCGTAGTGCTAAGAGCCTGGGCTTTGGAGCATCAGATAAGATTCAAATCTAAGCTCATCCTTAATTAGTCTAAACAAGTCATTCTGTCCTGAAACCCATTTACTAATCTGTAAATGTGTTAATCCTTTCACAGCTATAGAACAGATTAAATAGGATTTTATCAATTAGATACTGGAATACATCTAATACCGTCCCTAACATGTAGCAGATACTGAATTAATATAAATTACGTTCTGTTCTTTTGCACCATATTTTCTGCACTTTTATCAACTTCTTCCACAGCCCTTAATCTAGTCATCAAGACCCTCAATGCCAAGTTTTTGTCCTCTGGGACTTTGCAGTCTGGTGGGGATGATGACATAAAAATTATAATTATTAAGCCAGATGTGGTAGTGCACGTTGGTAATCCCAGTGCTTGGTGTGGGCACTGTGAGGTCTGCTGTGAGGCCTGGCTAGAGGAGGCAGAGAACAAAGAACTTCAACGATGGCAAGAAAGTGACCCTAACCACCTCATTGCCCCCAGCTCATAAATCTACCCGTCTGATCCCCTGTCAAGACCTACAATAAGAAGCCGGGCGTGGTGGCGCACGCTTGTAATCCCCGCGCTTGGGAGGCAGAGACAGGAGGATCACGCAGGTTCGAAGCCAGCCGTGCTGGCGTAAGAGACCCTGTTTCAAAAATATAAAATAGGACAGGGAGTGTAGCCCGGAGGAAGAAGGGCTTCCAGGAACCCCAGTACCACCAAAAAAAAAAATAAAAATAAAAAATAAAAAGGCCTACAATAAGGAAAAGCCACGACTGTATAACTATCCCTCCCTCCTAATGCCCCATAAGAAGCCCCTAGTCTTTAAGACAGGGGCCCCTGACTCTCCTGGACTCTCTCCCGGTCAGGTGCCTTCTTCCAGATTTATCCCCAAACAAATCTGTTCCTGCTACGAAGCTGTGCACTCCTTGTTCCGATATTTACCAAGATATGATATTTACCAAAACTTGCTAGGCTGCAACAGGAGCATCACAGGTTCTAGAAAAGCTTCAGCAACTCAGAGAGACTCTGTTGCAAAATAAAAAATAAAAAAATAGGGCTGGGGTGTAGCTCATTGGTAGAATGCATGAGCTCAATCCTCAATAGCATATGCATGTGCGTACACACACACACACACACACACACACATATACATACACACACAGTCTAATAATTAAAATCAAATGTGAAAAGTACTGAGATTGAAAGAACTATAAAAGTACTGTGAGACCGGGTGTGGTGGCGTACGCTTGTAATCCTAGCATCCAGGAGGCTGGGACAGGAGGATCGCGGTTTGAGGACAGCCTCAGCTACTTAGTGAAGTGAGGCCCTCTGCTACTCTGTGAGGCCCTGTTTCAAAATAAAGAATAAAAAAACAGGGCTGGGGGTATCATTTGGAGGTAGAATGCCCCTGGGTTCCATCCCCGGTACCACAAAAACCAAAAAATAAAAAAAAATAAAAGTACTGGGAGAACATTGCTCTGTGGTACCATAAAAGCTTTATAGAAGGTACTCATCCCGGATGGACAGGACTTTGGTGGAGAGATGTGGAAGGTTAGCTCCATAGATACGAAGGCTTACGTATATTCATTATAGAGAAGGAGATAAGACTTCAAAGGAAAACAAGGCTCAAGTTCTTAAAAAACAAAACAACCCTCAAAGTCATCAAGAGGAGGCTAGGTTTTCTTTCTTACAGGTAACAGAAAATTTTAAGAACTGGATGATTATGAAACTGAGAGATAGAACATGGCAGAAGCTGATTGAAGGACCTGCTGTCCCCCTCACACGTCTCATTTTGAATTCTTCGGGAGTGTTAGGGGTGTAGAGAACGACAGCAGCTGTGCGCCCTTAAACCCAGCCGAGCTTCCTTCCTGGACAAGCGGAGCATATTTAAGCAATAGTAGGAGCTCTTGAAAATGGCAGTTCTCAAGAGTCTTTCTCCAGGACTGATTCTACAGACGGTCACTCGAGTGATCAGGAAACTGCTCTGGCAAAGATGAAGTCTCTTTGAAGAGAGAAAAGTAATAATCTCTCGTTCAGTCACGTTTTCTCCATTAAAGGGAAGAAAATCCAGGAATACAAGAAAGTAAAAGAATTCATCTGATTGTTTCTTTTCGTGGTACTAGAGTTTGCACCCAGGGGCATCCTATCTCCGGGCTATACCCCCAGCTCTATTTTACTTTTGAGTTTGAAACAGGGACTTACTAGGTTGTGGAGGGCCTAAGTTGCTGAGGCCGACTATGAACCTGTGATCCTCCTGTCTCAGCCTCCCAAGTGCTGGGCTTTATAGGCATGCATCATAGAACCCGGCTAGATCTCAGCCATTTGATTCAGTCAAAAATCAGCTAGTGTTGTGAGGGTTGAGAGGAGCTGTTAACATATACTGAGCACCACTTCTTAGGTGCCAGCACTGCCCAGGATGCTTTCTATGCAGAATCTCATTTTACTCTAACAATAGCCTGTCAGCTAGGTGTTTTTATTCCCCGTTGACTTCTGTGCTTGTGTTAATTTAACTATTACTCGATTCTCAAATAATTTCCTTTCAATCTTCTTTATGGCCCTTATGCTTTGTCCCTAATAGATGGTTACCAAAGAGAGTTGGCATTAACTTCAAATTTAGTTTGGGCCGGCAAACTCTTACTAGGATTAGGCAATGGGGGGACAGGAGAATGCTGTATGGAATAAGAATGAAGTAACTAAATCTTGTACTTTAGACTGGCTGAGGATCCTTATGTATTCGTCATTTTAGCGTGGAACAATTTCCCTTATTTTCTTTTCTTGGATCATCACTTTATTCATTAAATAAGTTCCAGCATGGGGCAACTATCTGAGGTCAGTACTCGTAGTCAGACATCATAGGCCCTCAAAAAAAGCCACACCTACTCCGTCTTCAGCCTTGGCACGGTGCCCCTTATCATTTAGTTCAACCCCTTGAGATGCCCAAGGACCATATAACCTTGCCTTGAGTCTCCAAGGCAGGCTAACACTCTTTTTTCTTCCAAGTTCAATACGATATTGGGTTACCAAATAAAGCCCCGGATACGAATCCTTTCAGGAGGACCCAGTGAGTTTTTGTTAAAGCTTTACAAAAGGTGTCCAAAAATACTGTCAATGCTGCTAAACAGTACTTATTACTGACTTTCACTGTCATTCAGGTCTTGACAAGCAACATGGTGAGTCCTGCAACAGAAACAAAGTCATTCATTTTTATTTGTGTGTATGTGTGTGTGGTGGGGGAGAGGGCGTACTGGGGATTGAACCCAGGTGCATTCTACCTCTGAGCTACACCCCCAGCCTTTTTTTATTTTGAAATGGGGTCTATCTAATTTGATGAGACTCTTGCTAAGTTGCCGAGGAGGCTGACCTTGAACTAGTAATCTTCCTGTCTCAGCCTCCCAAATACTGGGGTTCTAGGTATGTGCCACCATGCCCAGTTGCAAAATCATTACATTTGATAGTAACAGGAACAGAGTTCTTAAGTATGGGTCTAATGCGAACACTTGACTTGGATTGAAAGTGCTCTCTACTTCTATAATACCTGGAGAGTTAAGAGTTAAATCTTATGGCTGGCAGCCCTGGCACCAACAGCTGCCAGCAATTACATTTGTCAGCCATCCTCTGAAAACCTCACTACGTCTCTGGGGCTCACTGCCAGTAGGACTTTAATTTCTGTGTACGTGGGGACATAAATCTCAGCAGGAAGCAGGAACTACGCTAGGTGCTTGAGTAGAGAAGGTGCTTAAGAGCCAGGGCAGAGGAATGCAATGCCACCCAGCTGCAGATTTGCCAGTGACAAAATGCATTGCTCATTTACAAGCATGGAGGTCTCTGTCTAACTCTGCAGTTCTCTGTGCCCTGGGGTAGCCACACTGTGACCTGCGGACTGCATCACAAGCAAGGAATTCAGGATCCCTGAGAGGAGGAGTCATGCAGTTTTCATTTTTAGATGATAAAATGCCTCTATTAGGGATTTCTGCCCTGGAATAAATATCGTCTTCCTGCAGCCTGCTTCCTGGAATGCAAACCTCTGGGGGCAGGAGCATGCAGGGGACAAATGAATGGAGAGAAGGGCAAGGAAGAGCGAACACAGTGTGCGTGTGGGGAGCAAGCGCGGTCTTTGCTTCCTTCACTGCGACGCTGTCAAGCCTCAAGCGCGGAGATCGAGTTGTCTAGTCCTCACTTTTCGCAATGGCACTTTTTGCAATACCTGGCACAAGGTGGGCACTCAGTAGGGACATGTTGAATGATGTGAATGAACAAATCAGAGAACCAGCCCTCTCCTCCCTAAGACAGGCACACATGGGAACAGGGATGCTGAGGTGTTTGTGCTCTAGGCAGAAGCTATCTGATTAAGCTAGTGAATAAAATTCAGAGCTGATTTTTACCTGTCACACTCTCCCGGGGCCCAATGCCTGCACCAGGTAGACTTTCTGGCCTAAAACAACAATAATTTTTTCTCCTACTCCTCCTGGTCTCCTCCTCCTCCTCCTCCTGGTCTCATTCTCCTCCTCCTCCTCCTCCTGGTCTCATTCTCCTCCTCTTCCTCCTCCTTTTCTTCTCCCTCCTCTTCCTGCTTCTCTTTTTGCTACCAATTTAACATCAGCCTTTGTTTTATTTTTTAATTTGGTGCACTGTAATTATACATCATATTGGGGTGTACAGTGATAGAAACACGCACACAGCTCTTGGAGCCCTTCCCTCCACTGTCCTAAAACTTTCTGCACTGCCAAGTTTTACTGTTGAAAGTGTTTTGCTTCAATTTTTAAAAATGTAAAGAGACATGCAAATTCGCTTTCCGCCCTTGCGTATGCAGCAGCCCCGGCTTGCACAAACCTAGAAACAAGCAATCCAGGCACATCCAAAGACTTCAAAGGACCAAGGCGGACTACTAATGCATTCTTCTGAAGCCTTTGCCAGACGTGGCAGCCAGGGTGAGGCCGGGTTTGATGGCTGCCCTCTGGGACCGAAAGGAACCCACAAGCCAGTGAGTCTGGTGGGACAATGGACCAACCTCTGAGGCTCTTTAAAGAGACGTGGCCACACCCTCTCCCGCAGATCTATTGCCTGGAACGGAAGAGCAGCTACAGACTTTTTTATGGGATCTTTTTACGAGAGTAGGGTGTACTTTGTCTCTCCCATTTAAAGCCCACGCCTCTGAAAACCAGATTCCTGGAGAAATGGTTTACAGCCGTGAGCATGGCAAAAATAATTTAGCTTGCATAGATACATGGATAAAATAGGAAAGGTGCTCAGGTGCTAGATTAATACTTTAGGTACTCAGAGCAGTTTAACTGCCAAAGTGTTTGTACGCATAGCTATGGAAGAGAAGCGAGAAGGGAGAAGGAGGCTCTGGGTCGTCAACATGACCAATAAACGTCAGGACTGTGAGTCGAAAGATGCTGAGATAAACTTTGCTTATGAATCTGTAAGCAACCTCATTCATAAAACAGAGAAAACTGTCCGTGTTAGAGTCTGAGTTATTCTACATGAGCAGGAAGGCAAGAAAACTTAGGGTTTCTCATTTTGCATAGATTTGGGAGAGCTATATTAGATTCTGCACGTTTCAAGGGCTGTCAGAACAAAATGCCGTAGACTGGTGGCTTAAGTGATTTATTTTCTTATGGTTCTGGAGACAAGAAGTGCAGGACTAAGGTGTCGGCAGGCTCGGTCTCTTTGGAGGCCTCTCTCTGGGCTTGCAGATGCAGTCTCCTTGCTGCAACCCTATAGGGTCACCCCCCACGTCTGCGTGTTGTGTGCATCCTAATTTCTTCTTATAACAGTGGTCATATTGGACTGGGGCTCTTCTTGATGACCTCAATTGACCTTAAGTACCTTCTTAAAGGTCCTTTCCCCACATGCAGTTACATTTTGCGGTACTGTAGGTTAGGATGTCAACAAAGGAATTGGGGGAGAACATAATTAGCCCCATTACAGCTCTGAAGGAAGGTGATTTTCTTCTAGAAAAACCAAGGAGCGTATCTCCCGTCACTGTAGTCCTGCACAGAAGTAGGAGGTCAGGAATTCTTGAAAGCTAACTTACACGGGTGGGTGAGTGACCTGCGCTTCTAAGACTCCATGTGCCTGTAAGACCAATGAGAGAGGACAATGGAGAAGATGTCTTTCTTTCTGTATCTTCCTTTCCTTTCCCTTCCTCCCTCTCCCTCTCGCCCTCTCCCCCATTCCCCCTCCTCCTTCTCTAGCTGGAGTACTATGGCTTAGACCCAGGGGCTCTCTACCACTGAGCTATATACTCTCAATCTTTCTTAATTTTCATTTTGAGATGGAATCTTGCAAAATTGCCCAGGCTGGCCTCGAATTCGCAATCCTTTTCCTTGAGCCTCCCAAGGGCCTGGGATTACAGGTGTGCACCTCCTGCTCAGCAAGATGTCTCTGTTTTCTCATCAAGGAAAAGGTCCCCTGGGCTTGCATGGATTAGTGAGTCTGCAGAGTGATGTTGCAAAATCCAGATTCTAAAGCCAAACTCCCTGCAAGCCATCCCTGCCATTTATTAGCTTAACCTATTAATTGACTAACATGTTAATAAAAAAAAAAACAATCATGATAAGGGAAGGAATGGAGCAATTAAAATTCCTCATTCTAGCCAGTGCCTAACAGGAAGTTGAAGGTCTGAATGAGCCAGGATTTCGCATACCTAACACCTTTGTTCAAACAAGCCTATCGCCTCGTGTTGGAGGCCGTATTCATTCCTAGCTCAGGGGCCCATTACTTACAATGTAGGTCATGTCAGCTCTGCTAAGTTAGTCTTTGAGGAATGCAATTTGCAAGTTAGACAAAAATAAAGTGTTCTAATTTAAGTGACTCCATCATTCCTGGACCTTTGGAGTCTGCCTATATTTATGTCCCTTTTGAGCAAAAAACCCAAAACAACAACAACAACAACAACAACAACAACAACAACAACAACAACAAAAACTAGCCATAGAAATGTGATGGATTCCACACCCATTACCCACATCTACACTTATCAGAAAAATAATGACTATGAACCTTAGGAAAGAAAAATATATGAGATTAACCAAACAAGCTGGAGATCTCCCATAGGATGGGACCTCTCCATATACATGCTCTCTCTCAGTTATCTTGTTGTCCTGACGAGGAAACAGAGGTTCAGGAAGCAAGTAGCGCTTGTTCGAGATGTTTGGGCTCATTAGATTTCAAGTTCAGACCTAGGACTCCGAATTCCAAACCCAGTGCTTTTTCAACGTCACCAGAGTTGACTCAAAGCCCTCCACCTGGTCCTCACACTGCAGCTGGAGGGCTCCTTTGCTCAAACATCGGGCCATAGCCAGGAGTGGTGGTGCACACCTGTAATCCCAGTACTTGGGAGGCTGAGACAGGAGGATATCAGGTTCACAGCCAGCCTCAGAAACCTAGTGAGACCCTGTTTCAAAATAAAAAAAAAAATAAAATAGGGCTGGGGGTATAGCTTAGAGGTAGAAAAGCCTTGGGTTCAATCCCTAGTGCCACAAATGATAAAAATAAACATCTGGCCATGCCCCCTTCCATCCTTCAAGATTTCTGATGGCTCCATTGACAGCGGACATGGACGAAACCTGAGGAACGAAAGGTTCCGAAAGAGTTAAAGGAGATTCTACGGAAGGTCGAATCCTCCAAAACTCTGGTGTGACCCCTGTCCTTTCCGGAATTTGCCCTCTAAGTATAGGGCACCAGTGAGGGCAGGGGGCTGATCTTAATCAAAGACCTGTAAACATGGGGCTGATCTTAATCAAAGACCTGTAATGTCACAGGTCTTCCTTTTGTCTTGCTTATGATTGTATCTTAGTGATTTACATGTCCTTCACTTAATACCCGCCATTTTTTTTGGTATTTACTCTTTCCCATGAGGATTTGATAATTAACCTAACTGGAGAAGGGTATAAAACCTTAGTTTTAGAGAATAATTTTTGTCAGTTGCACGAGAAGAGGCAATTGTCCGGGTCTGTCGTTTCAGGTCTCTCCCTCCCAAGTCCCGGAGAGGAATCTCACACTCCTTGGCTCTTAGAATAGACAGCCTTATGGTCCACTAGACCCTCCTGCCTGGCATTGCTCCACTTACACGCACGCGCCTCAGCCTTCGGCAGCACCCGCTGCCCTTGCAGACCTCTGACCAAGTCCATGTCCTCATCAGGGTCCCTCTCCCATAAGGCTCTGCCCTTCTCTGGGAATGCCCTTCCCTTCCCACCCCTTCCTCGCTTCAAACTCATCCTTCAGTTTACGCGTCCTTTGTCCCAAGTCCAGAGAAAACTTCTGGATTAAAACACATCGTTGAAACACTTTGATATGACCCGTCACGGCCCGTGTTTTGCACTTAACCACACTCATACTTATTTGGGCGATGAGGGTTTGTCGTTTCAGCGACCCTCGTATCCCAGGAGTGCATGCGCCTTATCTGTGCTTCCACATTAAAGTGCCTCCAATGCCCTCCATAAGGCCAGCAAACAGTGGGCCTCAATCAATATTTTTTGAATGAACAAGTGGATTAGGAAAATGAAAATGTTTGCATGCATTTGGTCCTTTTCCATTTATTCTGCTGCTGCTGGAATGGGGAAATTGGCTCAGGAGTAGTAGAGGAAATGAAAATTCCAATCAAAATAATCGCTCCTTCTCATGAAGGTCTGCAGAGACATTTGTCATTGTGTCATGCTGATTTATGACAATAGCCAGGTGAATAGTGTGTTGTGAGCTTCCCCAGCTAAGCAGTGGGCAGGACCCTTATTTAATCATATCCACTACACCTAGCCCA
Organism: Muscardinus avellanarius; assembly: GCF_963383645.1. Lineage (NCBI taxonomy): Eukaryota > Metazoa > Chordata > Mammalia > Rodentia > Gliridae > Muscardinus > Muscardinus avellanarius. The sequence continues at coordinate 16,150,927 of NC_137800.1, read as the reverse complement.
GTGTAGGGACTTACACCTTAGCTGAAGGGGGAGAAAACATCAAGTGCTAACTAAAAAAAAATAGGCTATGGAGCCGGGTGTTGGTAGCTCATGCTTGTAATCGCAGCATTTGGGAGGCTGAGACAGGAGGATCGCAAGTTCGAGGCCAGCCTCAGCTACTTAGTGAGGCTCTCCACAACTTAGTGAGACCCTGTCTCAAAATAAAGAATAAAAAATAGGGCTGGGGTATATCTCAGAGGTAGAATGCCCCTGGGTTCCATCCCCGGTACTGCAATATATCCATATATATAAGTATATAATATATATAATATATAATTAAGTATATAATATACAATATATAATATATACTTGTATATATTGTATATATAATATATACACATCTATAAGTATATATAATTTATACTTATATATAAATATATAATATAAAATGTAAAATATAATGTATATTATAATTTAATATAAAATATAAAAATATATAATATAAAATATAAAATAACAAAAGTCTTATATAAAATATATAACTATATATTATATAATATACAATATATTATATATACTTAAATATATAAGTATATATTGTATACTTATATATAATATATATAGTTATAATATACATAATATATGTCAGGCGTGGTGGCATACGCTTGCAATCCCTGTGCTTGGGAGGCTGAGACAGGAGGATCACATAGATTCGAAGCCAGCCTCAGCTACTTAGTGAGGCTCTCAGCAACTTAGTGAGATCCTGTTTCCAAATAAAATTATAAAAAGGTCTGGGGGTATAGCCCGGAGGTAGGAAGCCTCTGGGTTCCACCCCCAGTACCACCAAAAAAAAATACATATATATATATATATATATGTATTTTTTATATATATATTATATATATATAAATTATATATTATTATACATATATACTTATATATATGTGTGTGTATATATAACATATTATTATAAATTATATATTATTATACATATATACTTATATATATGTGTGTGTGTATATATATATATATATTCTATGGGAATGAGATCTCTTCACTCGTATGTAGAGAAATTTAGAGCACAGATGGGGTTCAGAAAGGATAAGCAAATCTTTCCCTCTGATTCCATGACAAAGGGAGAGAGAACAAGTTGTATAAATGAAAGTAGCTAAAGTGATGAGAGATAGGGAGGGGTCATTCGCACTGCGCACCCACAATTTGCTCCGTTTTAGCCATTCCAGAGTTCTTAGGTAGGAGCGAGGATGAATGGAAGAAACAAATACAGTGGCCAAAAGAGAGCAGAGATGGTCTGAAAAAGCCACTTTTGTGAGAAAGCCAGAGATTTCATAATATATATCGCTATAAAAGCAAATGTCAAGGGCCAAGAATTGGTTTGGTTAAAATATGTTTCTTGGAATTTCTCCAGCTGTGCTTTTGGTGTCTAGATCCAGAGTTTGAGAGATGAGGCGGAGCTGGTGGTACTACAGAGGCATGCGGCGTCTCGGGTGGAGACGGAGTCCAGGACACCAGGAGGGGACAGTGTCAAGTGGAGGTGGGGGGAGCCCCGGTGCTGAACATCTCAGTGATGGCTGAAGAGCAAGACTTGAGCCCACAAAGCTGGGGGGGCTTATAGATGAGTTAGACTAAGATGGGGCGAATGTTTGAGTATAGACCAGAATGTACGTAGAAGGAAGAGTCCAGCAAGCTGCCCCAGGTTATCGGTGAGGGCCTGTTCCTGTGGGCTGCTCCTGGGAATCGCACACCCACTGCTTCTAGTCTTACCACTAGGGAGGGTCAACCCGGACAAGACCAGCCTGGAGCCAGAGGGTCAGCCACGTGGATGAATTTGGAGATGGTCCCCGGGAGAGTGAGCGATTGGGATGCTGGCAGTGTTGGAACAGTGACAGCGACAAGGCTACTGGGCAGGCTCTGGACCTGGGAGCTAGTTACGAGAACTGAAACAGAAAGAAATCACAGGCCCAGCTCTGAAGGCATGTTAGAAATGTACAGATGGGTCCAGGAAGGATGGCAGGCGGCTGGCCATCGTGAGAACAAATGAAGATGCTTGGTGCTTCTGGAACTGGTGCTAAGAAGGCAGAATCACCCTGCCCCACTGGCCCTAACACACACACACACACACTCTCTCTCTCTCTTTCTCTCTCTCTCTCTCTCTCTCTCTCTCTCTCTCTCTCTCTCTCTCTCACATACACACACACACACACACACACACACACACACACACACTTCCTCTTGAAACCTAGAATAGGAAAATCCTCCCTGTCCGGTGGGAAAAGATACTAGGACAGTGTGACTTAAAGAATGTCAAGTTTCCTACAGAATGAGAAGATGAGGCAAAGAAAGAGAGATTTGTGATGATATGGAAAACACCCACAGTACAATCAGAGAGCATCCTATAAGGAGACCAGGGCACGGAGGAGCACCTTGGACCAGAGAGCACCTTGGCTTAGTCTAGGTCTACATGTCGGAGCTGGAGCTGGGGCTGGGAAATTGACATTGGCTCCCACATTTTCTATACAGGTCCTCTGGCTCTGGTTGTCTTCGGCTCAAGGAGAAAGTTGCAGCTTTTTAGTGAACACAGTTATATGATAGAGATCAGGGAGCCAAACTCATGCAAGCAGAATGCTTTGTTGATACAAGAATTAGCCTGTTGGGTCAAGCTGACTCAGAGGGTCTGGCATCTTCCCAAAGGAAAAACAGATATTCAAAGAAGAGTGCCTGCTTCTATGAAGTCCTCGCACATACACTGCACCTTTAAATAAAGTCACACAAGTATGAATCGGTGGAATTCTTTAGAACATAATAAAAGTAACGCATCCCTGTGCATCAGAAGAGCCAGGGATAGGATTAGGAAGATGGACACGGTGGCACAGTACTTGAGAGGCTGAGACAGAAAGATCACAGGTTTAAGGACAGTCTCAGCAATGTAGTGAGACTCTTAGCAACCTAGCAAGACCCTGTTTCAAAACAAAACATTAGCCAGGCATGGTGGCGCATGCTTGTAATCCTAGTACTTGGAAGACTGAGACGGGAGGATCATGGACTCATGGCCAGCTTCGGTTACTGAGTGAGGCCCTCCTCAACTTAGTGAGGCCCAGTTTCAAAATAAAAAATGAAATAGGGAAATAGGGTTGGAGGTCTAACTTGGAGGTAGAATGTTTCTGGGTTCAATACCTAGTACTGCAAAAAAAAACCAAAAAAACAAAAAAACAAAAAAAAACAAAAGGGGCCGGGGATATAGATTGAAGATAGAACATCCTGGGTCCAATCTCCCCAGTACCACCAAAAGAAAGAAAGAAAGAAAGGAAAGAAAGAGAGAGAGAGAGAGAGAGAGAGAGAGAGAGAGAAAGAAGAAGAAGAAGAAGAAGGAGGAGGAAGAGGAGGAGGAGGAGGAGGAGGAGGAGGAGGAGGAGGAGAAGGAGGAGGAGGAGAGGAAGGAAGGAAGGAAGAGACTGGTCTGGGAAACCGAGGACCCAATGGCAAATACACCAGAGACCTACTGGGCAGCCTTTGCAAAGACAGGTAAAGTAGGCTGCGGTGAACCTGTCCCCACTCACCACTCCCTCTACCTGGAAGCCCAATGCTGGCTCTGTTCCCCCTTCCTCAGCGGGCGTTCTGCATCTCTGCAGGCACACCACTGAAGGAGCAAGAAGAGCATGTCTCCCTTGGTCAGGACTTCCAGCTGAGAGATGCCTTGGTCAGGCAGTAGGCAGGATATTTGTTGGGGGTAGAAGGGTATGGGGAGAGGCCAGGAAGAAGTGAAACTAGTTAAAGTTAGGTGTCAAAACCATTTTGAAAATAATAACAGAGCACGATATGTTGAACGCCCATATACTCACATCCAGTTTCATCCAATCAAATCTTATTTGCTTCGACATTGTCTAAGATAAATTATATGTTACAGACACACCTGAGATCCCCTGTGTAACCAAACCATTTCCCTCTATTGCTTCCTCCTCAGAGATGAATAAGCATTATTTTGAATTGCATGTTTATCTTTCCCATGAATGTTTTTAACTTTTGATATACTTGCATTCATAAATAATGCGTAGACACTGTTTTTCAGATTTTTATTTTATTTAAATGTTGCTCTAGTGTAGCAGTAATAGTTATGAAGTCTGTCTTTTTATGTAAATATTGTGGTTTTGAGCTGAGATTGGAGCTCAGCTATTGTAATCTCAGCTACTCGGGAGGCTGAAGCAAGATGATTTGCAAGTTTGAGGCCAGCCTCAGCTACACTGCAAGACCCAGTCTCAAAATAAAACATTAAAAAAAGGGGAGGAGCAGGGCGTGGTGGCGCACGCTTGTAATCCCTGCGCTTGGGAAGCAGAGACAGGAAGATCGCACAGGGCGAAGCCAGCTGCTCTGGCTTTAAGAGACCCTGTTTCCAAATAAAAAGTATAAAATAGGTCTGGGAGTTTAGCCCGGTGGTAGAAGGGCTTCCAGGAACCCCAGTACCACCGAAAAAAAAGGGGGGGGACTGGGAGTGTAGGTCAGTGGTTGAGCATCTATGGGTTTAATCTCCAGTATTGAAAAAAATATGTTTTTAAGATTTATTCACTGATAGCTATAGCTCAAACTTATTCTGTTGATTTGCTTTATGGTAATCTAGTGAAAAATTATACTATAATTTATTTATCCATTTTCCTATTGGGGGACATTTAATTCTTGCAGGAAGAAAATTTGTGGAAGAAACTTCTAGTTCTTTTTTTTGCTGTTGTTTTTGGTGGTATCAGAGATGGAACCCAGGGTCATTCTACCTTCAAGCTACACCCCCAGCCCTATTTTTTTATTCTTTATTTTGAAACAGGGTCTCACTGAGTTGCAAAGGTCCTCGCTAAGTAGCCAAGGCAGGTTGCAAATCGAGATTCTCCTGTCTCGGCCTCCCGAATGCTGGGAGCCACCACAAGTGTGAGCCAGCACGCCCAGATTTCTAGTTCTTAATTATCTTGATTTTTCCTTCCTGGGTACAGGGAAAGAAATATGTTGAGCTCCTTTATAGGCATATAGTATACAGTGTCGAGTCAGTGCAAGTCAAAGAGATGTTTGCCGTTTCTGGGCAGAGGCATGAAGAAGTCTCTGTATGACTTTTTTGATTGATTTCACTTCATGTGTTCATCCACTGACGTCCATGGTAGCAAGGACTGGTTTAGCCTAGACAGACTGAAGGTGGTTACTAAAGAAAGAGCTCATATGTCTGGAAACACATTTATTTCCTAGATGATTTGTGGACATTTTCAACTGACCTACGGTTCTAGTCTGGGGTGAAAGGATTAAACTATGCTTTTTAGTTTTAAGATATCAAGAAAAGGCAAAGTGTTTAAATAGGGTAACTGTAAGCCTGATGTGGTAGTGCACACTTGTAATCCCCGTACTTGGGAGGCCGAGGCAGGAGGATTGCACCTTCATGGCCAGACTCAGCAACTTAGTGAGACCTGTTTCAAAATAAAATAGGGCTGTGGGTGTAGCTTGGAGGTAGACTATTCCTGGGTTCAATTTCCAGTACCACTAAAAGAACATAAAATGAAATAAAACAAAGCAAAATAAAATAAAACAAAATAGAGCTGAATATAGTGGCGCACGCTGGTAATCCCAGTACAGAGAAGGCTGAGACAAGAGGATCAGCAGGTTTGTGGTTAGCCTTAGCTACTTAGTGAGGCACTCTGCAACGAGAGCCGGTTTCAAAATAAAGAATAAAAAAAGCTGGGTGTGGTGGTGCACACTTGTAATCCCAGCATTCGGGAGGCTGAGACCTGAGGATCACGGTTCACGGACAGCCTCAGCTATTTAGTGAGCAGCTCCACAACTCAGTGAGACCCTATTTTAAAATAAAAAATAAAAAAGAATAGGGCAAGGGGTCCTATTCTTTGATCTCTGTAGCTCAGAGGTCAAATGTCCCTGGGTTCCATCCCCAGACCTGCAAAAAAAAAATAAATAAATAAATAAAATAAATAAAATAAAAAATAAAGAATAAAAATAGGGCTGGAGGTATAGTTCAGAGGTAGAATGTATTTGGGTTCAATTCCCCTGCAGAATAAAAATAAATAAATAGCTGGGCATGGTGGCGCACGCTTCTAATACCCCATGCTTGGGAGGCGGAGACAGGAGGATTGCGCAGGTTCGAAGCCAGCTGTGCTGGCTTAAGAGACCCTGTTTCCAAATAAAAAATATATATATGTCTGGGAGCGTAGCCTGGACGTAGAAGGGGTTCCAGGAACCCCAGTACCACCAATAAATAAATAAATAAATAAATAAATAAATAACATAACTAACTGCAGCTCAGAATAAAGGACATTGACATAGTAAAGTATCACCTTTGAAGCCAGAACATTGAAGTCCCAGACTCAATTGAATCCACACCTCATTCTGTGGCCGGTGGCCACAGAGATTTAATCTTCCCAACAGTTCCTTTTCCTGTATTCAGATTACATTAAACCTAACTGGAAAACCATTCCATTGAACACAGGCAGACACAGAACTCAGTGCAATTTAACATCCAGCCACTCTGAGACACAGGCAAGAGAGCACGCTGCTTCCTTAAATTATTTGCTCTTGTACTAAAAATGCCGGTACATGTCTTACTAAAGATACACCCTGCTGCGATGTAATCCCATTATCTTGAGAATCTGTGCATCTGGGTCTGATTTTTTTTCTTCTTCTTGATGTTAAATACTGTGCCTTTGTTGCAATTCTTTGAGTTTTAATCTCATTTAAATGTGATCATTTATAGCAATTTCCTCATGGGATAACTTCCTTCTCTTTTATCCTTTTCAAATACAGGTAGACAAGATACTCTTTCAGTGAAAAAAAATTTACACTTAGAGCCACAAAAGAAACTTGTCATGGTTTCTAGGCAATCCGTCATGTTATACCTTTGCGAATACAGTTGGTCCTCCTAGACTCTAGCAGATGTAGCTGGGTTAAATCCAGATGTCTGAATATTTGAGTTCAACCTAAAAGATGTCTTGAAACTATTTCCCTCAGTAGAAGGGAAGTTATCGTCTGGACCTATCACCCAAGCACAAGGTAAAGGGAAGGTTCCCGATGAAAAGAATGGAAAATTCCACATAGGCAGTCGAGCATGGAAAAACACAGGAACAGACCAAGTTATGTCTAAATAAAAGCTGTGTTAACAAGGCAGTTGCTATCCTTTTCAAGAAATTTCAGCGGGTAGTAAACAACCCGTTCGGGCTGCAGAGTATATATCACGTCTGTTTACTTTTTAATGATCGGTCTGTCTCCCTCTGTAGCTGTTCCAAATCCCATCCCCGGTTTTCTGGTTTCCATATTCTGAAGCTGAGTAAACACTGGTGTCTGGGTGGTACAAATATGCAAATATGTGTGAATAATCCTTACAAAACACTTCCTTAAAGTTGGCCCGGTTCAAAATAAATGAACAAAGAAAAAAAAAAAGAAAATCCAGATAGATAAAGGATATATATATATATATATATATATATATATATATATATATATATATATATATATATATATATATATATATATATATTCAAAGGGCTCACTGGGGGAAGTGTCCCATAATGAGGTCAGTTAGCAGCTTCTGTGCTGTTGTTGGTGATGACCCTGGCTTGCACTTCTTGAAGACAGAAGCTTTCAGACGAGGCTGGTCTCTTTCATCCTGTTATCATATGCCAGTCTGACTGCACACACACCCTCTCTCATTAGCTTTTAATAAGATTTATTAATTTTTAAAATTTTTTGATAGTGGGTATTGAACCCAGGGGCATTCCACCTCCAAGCAGCACCCCCAGCCTGTTTATTTATTTTGAAACAGTCTCTTAAAGTTGCTGATGGTCTCCCTAAATTAATAAGGCTGGTCTTAAATCTGCCTCCTGTTTCAGACTCCCAAATACTGGGATTATAAACATGTGCCACCATGCCTGGCTTTTTTGATGAGCTCTTGATGTTTTTTTTTTTGGTGGTGGTACTGGGGGTGGAACCCAGAGGCTTTCTACCTCCAGGCTATACTCCCAAACCTATTTTATATTTTGTTTAGAAACAGGGTCTCACTAAGTTGCTGAGAGCCTCACCAAGTAGCTGAGGCTGGCTTCGAACCTGTGCGATCCTCCTGTCTCAGCCTCCCAAGTGCGGGGATTACAAGTGTGCGCCACCACGCCCAGCTTGATGCTCTCTTTTTAAAAATGTGTCCTCTGAGCCAGGCATGGTGGTGCACACTTGTAATCCAGTCGCTTGGGAGGCTGAGACAGGAGGATCGCGCAGGTTCGAAGCCAGCCTCAGCTACTTAGTGAGGCTCCCAGCAACTTGGTGAGACCCTGTTTCCAAATAAAATATAAAATAGGTCTAGGAGTGTAGCACAAAGGTAGAAAACCCCTGGGTTCCACCCCCAGTAACACACACACACACACACACACACACACACACACACACGTGTCCTCTGGCCATCTCCTTGAGTTTGCATCACCAATACCTGTTCTCTTGAATCGCTCTCACTGACATACAAATATGTTTTACTTTATCACTTTATCTATTGCCTCAATGCTCCGCTGATATTTATAGCCACATTTCTCAAGGTTACCACGCTGTCTCATCTCAGTAGCATTAGACACAACGGGCTTCTGTTCAAAACTTCTGCCTTAAACTGGGTGTGGCAGCGCACGCCTTTAATCCCAGTACTTGGGAGGCTGAAACAGGAGGATTGCAGGCTCAAAGCCAGCCTCAGCAACTTAGTGAGGCTCTCAAGCAACTTAGTGAGACCCTGTTTCCAAATTAGAAAATAGAATAGGGCTGAGGGCGTAGCTCAGAGGTAAAATGCGCCTGAGTTCCATCCCCAGTATCAAAAACAAAACAAATCAACCCCTCTGCCTTCGCCTCTGGTCACACCTTCTGTGACCCTGTTCAGGATCCAGGACTGACATTCAACCAGTCTGTACCAGTTTGGCCATCCCAGGTATTATAATACACTCTCGCATTGCTTAATCACTGGGATACATCTGAGAAAGGCGTCAGTAGACGGTGCTTCATTGTGTTGAACATAATAGGGCACTTACACAAACCTAGATGGTCTAGGTCAGTTGCTGGGCCTGGCCTCTGATGTAATCAGAACACAAGGTAAACATGATGCACACGGCACAAGGCTGCTGCTGGTGGAAGATGGTATACTGCTTCATAGCAAACCGGGTTTTTAAATAAATAGAAGGAGCCGGGCGTGGTGGCGCACGCTTGTAATCCCCGCGCTTGGGAGGCAGAGACAGGAGGTTCACGCAGGTTCGGAGCCAGCCTCACTGGCTTAAGAGATCCTGTTTCCAAATAAAAAAATATAAAATAGGTCTGGGAGTGTAGCCCGGAGGTTGAAGGGCTTCCAGGAACCCCAGTACCACCAAAAAGAAAAAAAAAAAAAGTAGAAGGAATATGGTCTAAAATAATGACAGTAACTAGCATGATGGTACAAGCCTATAATCCCAGCACTTGGAAATTGGATACAGGCGGGTCACAAGTTTGAGGTCAGCCTCAGCAACTCAGCAAGGCTCTCAGCAACTTAGCAAGACCCTGTTTAAAAAAAAAAAGGGTGAGCGGTGTAGCCTGAGGACAGAATGCCCCTATGTTGAATTCCCAGTCACACACACACACACACACACACACACACACACACACACACACACACAGAAGCCAGTAACATAGTAATTAACTATTGCTATCAAGTACATGCTATGTGCCATACATAATTGCATACGCTAGACTTTTACACAAGTGCAGCAGTGCAGTAGCTTTGTTTACACCAGCATTGCCCCAAACTCACAGTCGTGTATTGTGCCATGAGCTTGTGTGACGTTGACGTCACTATGGCTATGACATTTTGCAGAGCAAGACTATTTTGCAATATTTTTTACCAGTTGTAAATAGTTACTATCCTGAGCCATCCTGCTTCAGCCCTTCTCCTGCCTTGGCCCCTGCCAAACATTTTCTTAAATCAACAAGGGAAGGGTTGACCCCAGCCATAGTCTAAGGAACAATCAGTGGTTTCCAGAAATAAAGGTGGGTATAGTTTGGGTCTGGAAGGTCCCCCAAAGGTTCATGTGTTGAAGACTGGATCCCCAGTGTAGCAATGTTCATAGGTGTGGCTTTGGGAAGTGATTGGATCATGAGGGTTCTAACCTCACTAATAGATTAATCCATTGATAGATTCATAGCTGAATGGTCTATTGGGAGGTGATGGAAACTGTAGGAGGTAGACCCTAGTTGAAGAGATTAGGTTTTTGGGTTGGTGCCTTTGGGGACTGTCTCCTCCTCCTCCTCCTCCTCCTCCTCCTCCTCCTCCTCCTCTTCCTCTTCCTCCTCTTCCTCCTTCTCTTCCTCTTCCTCCTCTTCCTCCTTCTCTTCCTCTTCCTCCTCTTCCTCCTCCTCTTCCTCCTCTTCCTCCTCCTCTTCCTCCTCCTCCTCCTCTTCCTCTTCCTCCTCTCCTCCTCCTCCTTTTTCTTCTTCTTCTCCCCTGCCCCTCTCTCTCCCAATGCCATGAGCTGAGCCACTTTCTTCCACAATACCCTTCCTCCATAACGTTCTGCCTCATTCCAGCTCCAAAGCAATGGAGCCAGTCCACCATGGACTGAGACCTCTGAAGGCATGAGCCAAAATGAATTTTTTCTTCTTTAACCATTGTTTTTTTTCTGGCATTTTGTCACAGCAATGGAAATCTAACACAGGGAGATATAACTCTAAAAGGATAGTATCAGTAAGATTTTTTTTTTTTTTTGGAGGGGGGAGAATGTGACTATCCTGTTTCCTGACTAGAGTGGTGGTTGTACAAATTTCCATACTGCAGTATTGGTTCTCATCCCTCAGTTAACCTCACTTGGGTCACAGAAATCAGCTGGCCCTGTGGTCACTCTGCCAAGCAGAGCTGCACAGCCTGGAGGTAAGTTAGACTTACCCCCATGGATCTTTGGGGCTGGCTAGCTTTGCTGAGGTTAAATGCTGCCCAGGAAAATTCTTTACACTACCTGCACTGAAATCTCCATTTTAACATAGTAGTTAGTTGGTTTTCTCTCACTGTGAGTAGATACCTGATATCAAAGTCTTAAAGGAGGAAGGGTGTGCTTTGGGCCATAGTTTCACTCTATGTTCCCTTGACTCTGTTGCTTTGGGCCTATGGTGATGTGGTGCATCATTAGCAGAAGGTGTGGTGTTGGAACTATTCCTCCTGGCTGCCAGGAAAAGAGAGGGAGTGAGGGAGAGAGGGAGAGAAAAGAAGAAGGAGGAAGAGGAAGGAGGAGGAGGAGGCAGAGGAAGAAGAAGAAGAAGAAGAAGAAGAAGAAGAAGAAGAAGAAGAAGAAGAAGAAGAAGAGGAGGAGGAGGAGGAGGAGGAGGAGGAGGAGGAGGAGGAGGAGGAGGAGGAGGAGGAGGAGGAGAGGAAGGAAGGAAGGAAGGGAAGTGAGGGGAAGGGGAGGGAAAGGAAGAGAAAAGAAGAAGAAGAAGAAGAAGAAGAAGAAGAAGAAGAAGAAGAAGAAGAAGAAGAAGAAGAAGAAGAAGAAGAAGAAGAAAGAACGGAAGGGAGGGGAAGGGAAGGGAAGGGAAGGGAAAGGAAGAGAAAAGAAGAAGAGAGAGAGAGAGAGAGAGAGAGAGAGAGAGAGAGAGAGAGAGAGAGAGAGACTGACTGAGACTGGGGTACCAATATCCCCTTCAAGGGCAGGCCCCAATGACCTAACTTCCTTCCACAAGGCCCACCTCCTGATTGCTCCACCACCTCTCAATAGCACCACAGGCTGGAGCCCAGGTTTTTAACATGTGCACCTTTGGGGGACACCCCAAACCCAAACCACAGCATCCAAGAAAAACAGCCCAACCAAGGACTAAGACATGGGCATTTCTTTCTACCCAAACTACACCCAGTTGTGGCTGAATCTGCATTTCTGTGCCAGGAAGCAGGCCAGGCAATGGCACCATAGCAGGGGCCAACAGAGGAGTAACTCTCTGAGGCTCCGGACTCCCTAGCCTGCCTTGACCTGTGCAGGAAGATGGTTGCCACCCTCCAGCTCTGCAGCCACCTCTGCGGGTGGGGCAACCCAAGAAAGAAAAGGGGGAGATGAAGAGGACGAGGAAAGCAGAGGCGGCAGCTTGGCAGCACGCTGTCCCCGCGGCAGCCTGAGCCAGGGAGTGAAGGACTGCAACTTTTAGCAAAGGCCAGGATTCAAATCAGTATCAGATGGGACCGACATACTTTATGGGGTAAGATCATATTTCTCTCCTCCCAGCGAGATCACTAGGCAGGGAGATGATGAAAGCAATTTGTTATCAGTTGGTTTTTTTTAATGTGTTATTAGAGCACTGAGTTGAGAACTTTAATCATTTCCATACCAGAGTAAAAGAAAAGTTCAAAAAGGAATTATTGTGATAACAAAAGGATGGACGCAGAGAAGGAACAAAAATTCACAAAAAGCGCAAGGCCTTTCCTTCCCTTGGGTCCTGTTCATTTACCCAGGATGACAGAGACCCCTCAGCCTCGTCCTCGTTGCCAGGGCCCCGGTTGACTTCTGTCTCTCGTAACCATGGGAACTCCTGGCTTTGTTCTGTGCCCAGGATTGCATCTGGAGCAACGAGCCAGGACCTGAGAACCAGCAGTTTAGCAGTGTCCTGTCTTCAAATTTGAGCTGGAGATAAGTGCTTTTGACTGAAGGTCAATCCCAAATGTCACTGGCCTTTCAAATGACACCCAATTTGCACTGTACTATGAAATTAATTAATTTATTTATTATGGTGATGGGGATTGAACCCAGGGGCATTTTACCTCTGAGCTACACCTTGATCCCTATTTCATTTCTTAGTTTAAAACAGGGTCTTGCTAAGTTACTGACAGTCTTACTAAGTTGTTGAGACTGGTTTTAAACCTATGATCCTCTTGTCTCTGCCTCCCAAGTACTGGGATGACAGGCATGTACCACCATCACATCTGGCTGTGTTAGGGGCCCTAACTCTCTGAAAAACCAGACTTTTGTTGAGGTGGAATTTTTCTTTTTCTTTAGTCATGAATAATACCAGCTGAACAAAGCAAACATCTCAAAGTTTTAGAATTGAAGAAGTAGGTGGTTTCAAGTGACCAGGGGGAAACTAAGAAAGAAAGAAAGAAAGAAAGAAAGAAAGAAAGAGAAAGACTTTAAAACTAAATTGAAGCCAGGCATGGTGGCTCATGCTTGTAAACCCAGCATTCAGGAGGCTGAAACCGGAGGATCATGGTTCGCGAATAGCCTCAGCTACTTAGTGAGACCCTCTACAACTCAGTGAGACCTGGTTTCAAAATAAAGAATAAAAAATAGGGCAAAAGGTCTGTAGCTCTGAAGTCAAATGCCCCTGGGTTCTATCTGCAGACACGCAAAAACAAAACAAACAAACAACAACAACAACAACAACAACAAAAACTGAATTAAAGCCAGGCGTGGTGATGAACACCTTTAATCCCTATACTTGGGAGGTTGAGACAGGAGGATTGCAGGTTCAAAGCCAGCCTTGACAACTTAGTGAGGTCCTCAGCAACTCAGAGAGAGCCTGTATAAAAATAAAAGCCAGGCATGGTGGTGCACACCTATAACCCCTGTACTTGGGAGGTGGAGATAGGAGGATCGCAAGTTCAAAGTCAGTCTGAGCAACTCAGTGAAGTTCACACCAACTTGGTGAGACCCTGCTTCCAAATAAAAATAAAATAGAGCTGGGGGTATAGCTTGGGGGTAGAGTGCCCCTGGGTTTAATCCTCAGCACCACAAATAAATAAAAATAAAATAGGGTCAGGGGTGTAGCTTAGAAGTAGAATGCCCCTGAATACAGTCTCAGTACAAAATAAATAAATAAATAAAATATTTATATAGAGGTTTTGCTATCAATACCTCTTCTTTATCAATATAGAGATATCTGTTTTTTTTTTTTTTTTTTTTTTTTTTTTTTTTTTTTTTTTTTTTTGCGGTACTGGGGGTGGAACCCAGAGGCTTTCTACCTCCGGGCTATACTCCCAGACTTTTTTTATATTTTATTTGGAAACAGGGTCTCACTGAGCTGCCGAGAGCCTCACTAAGTAGCTGAGGCTGGCTTCGAACCTGCGCGATCCTCCTGTCTCTGCCTCCCAAGCGCTGGGATTACAAGCATGCGCCACCACGCCCGGCTAATATAGAGATATCTGTACAGTTCTACTTACAGGATGACTGGGTTCCTATGATCTATAACCAAGAATTCTTCCAGATAGCTCAACACGCAGACATTAATATGTGTCGCTAGATCTTGGTTGTGTGAGATATACTTCCGGGATGAAGCTGGCCTGTTTTCCAGTGATAGGATAGAATTCTTCTTTATGAGTTTTGCAATTACAATATTAGCTGGGGGAGGAGAGAAGGAAATGAAAAGTGACTCACAGGAGTGACCAGTCAGAGCAGGGCGTGATATTTAGAGTGACGAGCAGCTTAGAGGTGCCCGGGCCTGGTTATCTACCCTTCTCCTTTGGCAAGGTAACAACAGCCCCCTTGTTGAAGGCTCCTGGTCTCTGCCGACTCAGAGTGGCCTTTTCTTTGGCTCCTTTCTATCAGCCACAAAACACAGCGGGGCACATTTATTAGCCAAGATTTCCTTTCATTAGCCAAGATTCATCAGCCAAGATTAGCCTTGGCACACTCTGCAGGCATCAGCAAGGTGCCAGCCCCCATCGGTGGCATCTGACCGTGCCTCTCTTTCCGGTACCCCATTTGCATTTTTTTATAAAACACAGAATTTTTAAAAAAAAGTAATTGCAAAATCATAGTAGGCAACTCCTTAAAGACAAACACACACAATCGTACCACATTTGTAAAACAAATAAGCAAAAGAAATGAAGTAACCTAAATGGTCAAGATCCTTATAGTTAGAGGATATTTAGGGAAATAGAAAAAGGACAGGGCTAATAATTTAATCATTGGCAACAAGATAAAACACAATAGCATTAACAAAATGACTCAACCCACAAGTATGTTAGATTGTAAATATGCTTACAGCAGGAGCAGACAGGTTTACTATTTTTCTTATTTGCTAGTGAACTTGTTAAATTATACACTGAAGGCAATCACTTCCTAGACTGTACACACATGACTAACCCAGCAAGAATGTTCTCCTCCTTCTCTTCACCTCTTATTTTATCCCCTCTTATCTCAGGATCATGCCCTGTCTCCTACTCAAACTCCCTGACAGCTGTCTCTCCCTCATCCCGGGTAAAATCGACACATCCAATTGTACTGAGCGTCCGCCTGCCTACCCAGTGCTCCCAGTGCCTTCCAAAGGGACTGGGACTCCTGTGGCCACCCCGCTTCCTGTACCTCGCCTATCATGTAGCTCTCCATCCTGGCGTGACTACACTCAGTCAACTGTATGGACATAGAATGCTTGTGACTACACAACGCGTTCCCACCAGCAGGCAGCCTAAAGGAAAACAAAAATGCCAATTTATAATACAGACTTAGAGGGATCTCCAGATAGAAGGGTTGGAGGGGTGTCAGCTATTTTATGGAGCCAGTACAACCATATCTCGAAAACCTTTGGTGGTGTTCTCATGATATTTGGTGGGTGGGATATGAAGATGGATAAAGTATGGTCTCTAGTTCCTTAGATCACCAGCCTCAGCAATTTAGTGAGACACTCAGCAACTTAGCTAGATTCTGTTTCAAAATAAAAAAATTAAAAATTAGGAAGGTTTAGGGTGTAGAATACCCCTGAGTTCAACCCTGTGACAACACACAAAAAATAAAAATAAAAAAAAAGTGACATGTCTAAGACATCAAGAACAGTGATATACAGCTTCATTCCATGTGCACAGTTTTTTCATGAATAAATAACATCTTTTCAATTCCTTTTTTTGTGTGCTAGGGATAGAACTCAGGGGCATTCTACTTCTGAAATACATCCCTGCCTCTGTTTTATTTTTCATTTAGAAAAAAGGTCTCATTAAGTTATTGAGAGCCTTGCTTAGTCGCTGAGGCTGGCTTTGAATCTGTGATCCTCTTGTCTCAGCCCTACCAAGTACTGGGATTAGAGCACGAGTCATCATTCCTAGCTTCCTATATTTTAAATAATTTTAAATGGCTCTTTAGAATTATCATTAACAAATGGAAAAAAACTAGTATCATTTTCTATAAGTAGAAAAAAAGTTGTGTTAGTATACATTAAAATAAATATGTAAATCTTTAAATATAAATAATAGAAGTTGTATTATCACCTGAAGTCTATATTTCTAGGAACTATCACAAGACATCAAAATATATATTGTTGTTATTAACCTGAGTATTTTATTTTGTTTTGTTTTATTTTATTTTATTTTTGGTGTGGTACTGGGGGTGGAACCCAGAGGCTTTCTACCTCTGGGCTATACTCCCAGACCTATTTTTTATATTTTATTTGGAAACAGGGTCTCACTAAGTTGCTGAGAGCCTCACTAAGTAACTAAGGCTGGCTTCAAACCTGTGCAATCCTCCTGTCTCAGCCTCCCAAGTGTGAGGATTACAAGCGTGCGCCACCACGCTCGGCTAACCTGAGTATTTTCTAAAGTAGGCAATCTAGTTATCTGATTTTATTATAGCATATCCAGAAAGTATTTTAACTATCACTGTTAGAAATAACTTTTGAGCTGGGGGTAGTGGCGTATACTTGTAATCTTGGTACTTGGAGGCTAAGACAGGAGGATCTGGATTTGTGGCCAGCCTCAGCTACTTAATGAGGCCCTTTGCAACTTAAGGAGACCTTGTTTCAAAATAAAAAGTAAAAATAAATAAGGCTGGAGGTGTAGCTTGGAGGTAGAATGTTCCTGAGTTTCATTCCCAGAAACACACACACACACACACACACACACACACACACGGAAAAGAAAAAAAACAACTTTTTTTTTTTTTTTTTTTTTTGGTGGTACTGGGGTTCCTGGAAGCCCTTCTACCTCCGGGCTACACTCCCAGACCTATTTTATATTTTTATTTAGAAACAGGGTCTCCTAAGCCAGCGCACGCGGCTGGCTTCGAACCTGCGTGATCCTCCTGTCTCCGCCTCCCAAGCACGGGGATTACAAGCGTGCGCCATCACGCCTGGCCAACTTTTTTTTTTTTTTGCAGTATAGCTGAGACTGTGAACCGCGATTCTCTGGTCTCAGCCTCCTGAATGCTGGGATTACAAGTGTGCACCACCACATTTGACAAAAATAACTTTTGAAAAAAAATGAAGCTTTAATTTTTCCTTCCTTCCTTCCTTCCTTCCTTCCTTCCTTCCTCCTCTTTCTTTTTTCTTTTTTGTGTCACTGAGGATTGAACCCAAGGCTTTTTAAAAATTTTGAAACAGGGTCTCATTAAGTTGTAGAGGTCCTCACTAATTTGCCAAGGATGGCCGTGATCCTCCTGCCGCAGCTTCCTAAGCACCGGGATTCACTTGACTGAAACCTTTTCTGTCATAGTTAATACAGAATAAATATGGCTCAGAAAAGAAATCTTAATTTTAAACCACTTCCGTTTCTTGAGCATCTATAAAAAAAAACTGGCCTTTATTTACACAGCCCCATGTGATTCTCACTACATCACAGTGACACAGGCACTATCACTCCCTGGTATAGATGAAGAGCTTAACTATCAAGAAATTAAGTAACTTTCCTGGAGACAAACCCTGAGTGCAGGAAGAGCTTCCCTAGGTCCATGTGAATTCCAAGTTCATGCCTTCATCCCGAGCCTGAGGTACTGTAGCTGATGTTGGAGGGCACAGAATCCTGCCCCGAGGTCTGGCATTCCTTACTCTTAAAATATGAATTAAGGTTTTGTTTAATTTTAACATTTTATAATCTGGCAATTTCCCCAAAGCCTTAGGTATAGTAGAAAAAGAAATTCAAGTTGAAAACTCTGGGCATCTGAATTCTAGTGAATTAAGCTGTGGTACCACGCAATTGCTACTAAATGACTCAAGTTGCTTTGGGTGTGTATTTATTAGACACGAACATGACTAAATGGTGTTTTTTGAAGTTAAGGTGTAAACATTCTAATAATACTGAGACATTCTAAGTTCTGCTAAGCAAACTCATCTACTGAATCTTTTGAGATCATCCCTACTAAGAAATGGCCAACTTTTTGGAGCTTTCCTAAAAATTAAAAGTCAAGGGAATAAAGTTCTTTGTAGCATTCTACTATCTTCCTTCCTTCCTTCCTTCTTTTTTTTTTTTTTTTTTTGGTGGGTCTGGGGATGGAACCCAGAGGCATTCGACCTCCGAGCCCTATTTTTGATTCTTTATTTCGAAACCGGGTCTCACTGAGTTGCAGAGGGCCTCACTAAGTACCTGAGGCTGTCCGCGAACCGCGATCCTCCAGTCTCAGCCTCCTGAATGCTGGGATTACAAGCTTGTGCCACAACCCCCGGCTTACTATTTTTTTTTTTTGGTGGGTCTGGGGATGGAACCCAGAGGCATTCGACCTCCGAGCCCTATTTTTGATTCTTTATTTCGAAACCGGGTCTCACTGAGTTGCAGAGGGCCTCACTAAGTACCTGAGGCTGTCCGCGAACCGCGATCCTCCAGTCTCAGCCTCCTGAATGCTGGGATTACAAGCTTGCGCCACAACCCCCGGCTTACTATTTTCTTATTATTTGAACATTTCCCCTAAACATGTAATTTCAAAAACCAAGAGAAAAATCTTGCTCAAATCAATGCCCTTTTAAATAAGTCACACCAATGTGACTTTTGTTTAAATTAAAACAGGAAACAGCTACTGAGTTGAATAAAATTCATAGGAGACGCTGGGCGTGGTGGCGCACGCTTGTAATCGCAGCATTTGAGAGGCTGAGACAGGATGATCGGGGTTGGCGGGCAGCCTCAGCTACTACTTAGTGAGGCCCTCTGCAACTCAGTGAGACCCTGCTTCAAAATAAAGACTAAAAAATAGGGCTAGGGTGTAGCTCAGAGATAGAATGCTTCTGGGTTCCATCCCCAATACCGCACCCCCCAAAAAAATGTATAGGAGCTTATTATGTTGGACTGGGCTTCTGAGCTAGATCCCAGTGAACCAGACCAAACTAGAATGGAGTCACTCATGCTAAGTGCTACATAATCAAACTGAACTTTAAAATGGTCAATTAAATAAAACCACAAAACAGACACACAGCAACCAATAGAAAGAGACCCCGTCTAGCCAATCTTCCATGATAGGAAGTTCTTTCTGCCTGAATCTTAAAGGAAAGTAGCTTTGCAATAACCAATCTGCTTTTGGTTCCTCTTCTCATCTTTCTGTATCTTTTCCCCCAATTCCTCTGCTTAGTATCTTTCTAAATCTCTTTAAGGGATGCTGCCCAATGCATGAACCACTAATAAAAGCCTATCCAGTCTTTCAACTAAATTTATTGAAATTGTGCTTTTTTTTAAAAAAAAAAAGATAGTTTCCACTTGATACCAGGTAAAATAATAATTAAAATCATTATAAGCCGGGCGTGGTGGCGCACACTTGTAATCCCCGCGCTTGGGAGGCTGAGACAGGAGGATCGCACGGGTTCGAAGCCAGCCTCAGCTACTTAGTGAGGCTCTCAGCAACTTAGTGAGACCCTGTTTCCAAATAAAATATAAAAAAGGTCTGGGAGTATAGCCCGGAGGTAGAAAGTCCCTGGGTTCTAACCCCCAGTACCACCAAAAAAAAAAAAATCATTATAAAGTTATACTATTCAAGGCTTATTAGATATCTAGGTTAACACAATCCATCTGAGTTCTGAAAAAATTTTACTTGAAGAAAACTTTAATTCTGAAAAGCACTCACCCCCCTGGCTGTACATAAAGCATTTAGGCTCGCTCTCTTTGAAGCTGTTAAGCAGCTTGCTTCCCTCCTTCACTGAAGCATTGTTATCTCAAGGAGCAGATGACAGTGAGTGAGGAAAATCTCCTCGTCCCCAAACTCATACAGCAGTCGAGGCTTCCTTCCCGTACAATTACGCACAGTGCACGGATCCTGCATCAGACCTAGTCTGGCTCTAGACTCATCCATCTTCCCTCTACCCCAGTCAGCCTGATGCACATCTGCCTACATCAGATCCAGGCGGTGTCTCCAACTCATGGTGACCCCCGTGGCTGCTATTTTACCTCTTCTGCCTTGATTTCTGTTGTCTACGAAGTAGTATTGTCTATGAAGCAGAAACGATACTACTTTATATGAGGGCCCTATGCATCAGGTTAGGGTGATGGGATTCCGGGGAGATGAAATCAAAGTGGTATATATAATGTGTCCACTCATAATACATGCCCAGTAGACCTCAGCTTTTGGGTCTAACCCGGATAGTTTCTCTTTCAAGGAAGCTTCTCCTATTTACAGTAATCTTGACTTTCGCTGTAACACCAAACTATTAATTGCTTACTTAATGACTGTCTTCTCAGCTAGATTATAAACACCTCATGGGTAGGTCTGTCATTATTATTATTATTATTATTATTATTATTATTATTATTATTAGTGTCTAGCATGGAGCCTGAACATGATTACTTGTTAAAGGAGTAAGAGATCACTGTAAAGCCAAAAGACTATGTTTTTTGGATAATCAATGATAATTTTTTGTGAAAATCTCAATTATAATTTTTAAAAAGTGATCAGTTTTTGAGCAATACTGCAGTCAATCAGTTTGGTGCTGTGACGTAGTTTGTGAGATGGCCGAGGCAGTATCAACATCGTCATTGTCGTCGTCACCATCACCACCATAGTGATACTTGTGGTTTCCATCTGGTCTTGGGCTTTATGATACAGGTTCTTACCTATTAATTCAGCGCAGATGCACAGAAGCTAAGGGTTGGAAGAAACCCCAGAGTCACCTTCTCATCCAGAGCTCCATTTAAGAGATAAGGAAGCTGCAAGACTTTATTGTAAGCCAGGCATGGAGTCACATGCTTGTAATCCCCATATTTGAGAGGCTGAGACAGGAGGATTATAGGTTCAAGACCAGCCTCAGCAGCAACTTAGACTCTCAGTAACCTAGCGAGACTCTGTTTCAAAATTTTAAAGTAAGGGCTTGGCATGTAGCTCAGCTGTAGAATACCTCTGGGTTCAACCCCCAGTACACAAAGAAAATAAAAAAGACTTTATCATATCATATCCAGAGTCACTGTATTCTCTAAAATGCCTCCCACAGAAAGCCCTCCAGAAAAGCCCTTGGACTCTGGTGACGTCTCTGAACTGGAAAGTGTGAATCCTAACTCTCCGGGCATCACTCAAATAGCTTGTGAAGGGCTAGGAAACCCCGTCCGGCAGAGTGGGCAGGACTAGAAAGGGGAACCACAATTGCGTGGTCCAGGTGCAGTCATCGGCGGGGTGTCTGGAGCCAGCGGCGAGCAGCGTCACTCACGGATGAGCGCCATGTATTGTTTGAGGGACTGGAGAGAGGCTTGCAGGGACGGGTGACGCAGGCGGAAGTGTTCTTAGGAGACCCGCAGCAGTTGCCTCTCATGACTCATCTCCCACCCAAGCCAACTGGGCGACCCCTGGGCCTGTCAGTCTCAGCCCTGCGGGACACTTTCCTGGCCATCTGGGAGGAGCATTCCTGCTGTCTAGGCATACACTCTACTTCTTTCTTCCAGTTGCACATATCTCGCTATAGCTTTCCAACACGGAGCACTTGAGGGTCCGAAGACAGTCCCCTACCCTTGTTAGGTACATGGGAGATGCTTTCTGATAAAGCTATAGAAGGGGATGATTTTCCACATGTCCAAAAGTTCAATCCGGCTTATTAATCCATAGCTCTGGCCCATGTGCTGAGAATACTCCTCTGCAGCCTGTGTAGGGAGCACCTGCCAGGGTCCCTAGAACACCGGGGGAGTGAGATACTTAGTGGAGTGGAAATGGGGGAGGCTTTTTTCTTTTGTTTTGTTTTGTTTTGTTTTGCGGTATTGAATCCAGGGGCATTCTACCTCTGGGAGGCACCCCCAGCCCTATTTTTTATTATTTATTTTGAAACAGGGTCTTACTGAGTTGCAAAGGACCTCACTAAGTAGCGGAGGCTGTCCTCGAACTGCGATCCTCCTGTCTCAGTCTCCCAAATGCTGAGATTACAAGCGTGCGCCACCACGCCCGACTTTGCTTTTTTCTTTTTTAAAATGAAGTCAGACTTGGGTGGCCTTTACTTCTGACTTTAGTCTTCACTCTTGCTAGCACATGGGGTGGGTCCCGGCGTTAGCAGGCCAGGGGAGGGCCTTTCGTGCAGTGGTGTGTGGGCCTTCTGAAGTTGGGCTGGCCGTTGCTCGGTGCTGGGCCCCTCTGCTTCCTCTCAGGGGTGGCTCGGGAAGCAAGTTCCTCCCACCATGCCATGGCTGGTCACGGTCACTGGATTTTCTTTCCCAAATCCTTACTATGCTCATAATTCTATAGCGACACCTACACCTTCATCATACCCAGTTTACAGTTCTAATGGGGCCTGTTCACACACCTTGGGTTAATGTCAAGCTCACACAGGACAAGTTGTTTTAAACCGTCTAAACTCAGCAGAAGAATAGCCGCCCAGTGTCGTAATTACTTACTTTCAACAGCTTGAATGCAAATGTCATTAAATCTTTACAGCGGCTTTGGCGAATGCCATATATTTTCATCCATAGTTTCAAAGAATTACACGGGGGACTTTTCAATTTAATGTGGACAATAAATCTTAAACGTGTTGCGGGATCTCTGGCCTATAAAAGCTGAGTGAGGCAGTTCCCACAAGGGCTTAGCTTACTTGAAATAACTTAAGAACAAAACATCATTCTTTTAGTGGGGGAAGCGAAGGAAAAGGGAATAGGAGTTTGGGAGAGGCGCCCAGGCAAGTAGCCATTCACCAGACTCCACAGAAGTGCTTGGGCAAAAGCTGTACTCCAGCGAAATGCAGCGAATTAGGCACCCATTATGGGCACATCTGTGCAGATGTGGATTCTGTATTTTAGCAGAAGAGATAAGGTTTGTACTTGAAAGTGCTCTTAAGTACTTAAAACCTTGTTGAAAGCAAAAGCCGTCACCATGACAATACCTATAATGTAGTGAAGACTTGACCATGCACTCAGTGTTTTGCATCTGTTAGGAAAAGAATCCTCAGGACAACTGAGTCACAGCAGAAAGCCAGGCTCACAGGGAGGGTGTGGAGCTCAAGTGATGAGCCCTGGATCTGCAGGAGGAGGGGGAGAAAGGGAGGGATGGATAGATGAGAGAGAGAGAGGGAGAAAGGGAGGGATGGATAGATGAGAGAGAGAGGGAGAAAGGGAGGGATGGATAGATGAGAGAGAGAGGGAGAAAGGGAGGGATGGATAGATGAGAGAGAGAGGGAGAAAGGAAGGGATGGATAGATGAGAGGAGGAGAGAGAGAGAGAGAGAGAGAGAGAGACAGACAGACAGACAGACAGACAGACAGACAGACTGACTGACTCAGAGAAATTAAATAAATTGCCCAGGATTACTTCCTTTGTTAGACATTGACACCAAAACTAACTCCACACTATAGCTCTCAGATAAGATACAGGATATTAATTAAATTGAAACTTCAGACAAATAATTTTTTAGTATAAGTATGTCTCGAGTATTGTCATTTATATTTGCTAAATCTGACAACCTTAACTCTAAATCTCACCCTAAAATTCTATTTTTTTTTTTTGTGGGGTATGAGAAATGGAACCCAGCAGCATTCTGCCTCTGAGCGCCACCCCCAGCCCTACTTTATTCTTTTATTTTGAGTCAGGGTCTCACTAGATTGCAGAGAACCTCACAAGTTGCTGCGGCTGGTCTCACACCTGCAATCCTTCTGTCTCAGCCTCCCGAGTACTGGGATGACAAGAGTGCACCACCAGGCCCTGCTTAATTCTATTCATAAGTAGTGTGAGAAGCCAGGACTAGAAGAGAAATTCAGGACCAGAGAGATTCCTTCTGATTTAGGAGCATCAAGAGACAGTCCACTGCTCATAGTTCTAGGTTCTCCAACTCTATTTCAGATAAATTGTTATGGCTACAAGAGGGATAGGAGACAAAACTGCCCTACAGATAGTATTTATTATCAGTGTGGTAAGCCTAACAATATCTAAGACTTTTTTCCCCTGTACTCCATCAGCAAAAATCTGTGGAGCGTTCATTCTCAAAATGTACTTTGGTTATGGCTGGTATGTTAATGCTATAATATTATTGTCATGTATATTTTTATCTAAATTTAATTTTATTTATTGGTGCTGGGGATTGAACACAGAGCCTTGCACATGCTAAGCATGCACTTTACCCCTGAGCTGTACCCCCAGCCGTGTGGTATATATTTCAAAACACAAAAGTAAAATTAGCCAGATGAAACACAAAAATATAAACAGAAGTACTAGCATTTTGTTTCTGCATCCACTAGACTGTCTTGTGTACCCCATTTTGACCCTGTTGACTTACAAATCTCTGTAGGACTCATCAACAAAGCAAAGTTGAATCCAGGAGCAGCAATATATTTCATCAATAAATTGTGTGTGTGTGTGTGTGTGTGTGTGTGTGTGTGTGTGTGATACTGGGGACAGAACCCAGGGACATTCTACCTCTGAGTCACACTCCCAGTTCTTTTTGTTGGTTTATTTAAATGTTTTGAAGCTAGGTGTGGTGGCACATGCCAGTAATCCCAGTCCTTGGGAGGCTGAGACAGGAGGATGGCAAGTTGGACAACAGCTTCAGAAACCTAGTGAAACTCTATTTAAAAAAAAAAAAAAAAGATCTGGGAGTGTAGCTTGGAAGTAAAATGCCCCTGGTTTCAATCTCTAGTACCACACATTAAAAAGAAAGAATAAATAAATAAAAATTTGAAACAGGGCCTTGCTAAATGACCACAGGCTGGACTCGCATATGTGATTTCCCCATTTCAGCCCACTAAGTATTAATATATTTTTATTAAACCTAAATTTTCTTAACTTTTTCCTTTACTTAGGCTAAGAAGATCTGGCTTTGGATTTTATTTCTATTTTTAAAACTTCTTCTAAGCTGGCATGGTGGCACAAATGCTTGTAATCCCAGCATTTGGGAGGCTGAGACAGGAAGATCACGGTTCATGGACAGCCTAAGCTACCTATTGAGGCCCTTTGCAACTCAGTGAGACCCTGTTTCAAAATAAAGAATAAAAAAATATGGCTGAGGGTGTTGCTCGGAGGTAGAATGCCCCTGGGTTCCATCTCCAGTACCATAAAAGAAAGAAAGAAAGAAGAAAGAAAGAAAGAAAGAAAGAAAGAAAGAAAGAAGAAAAGAAAAGGAAAAGAGAGAAAAGAAAAGAAAAGAAAAGAAAAGAAAAGAAAAGAAAAGAAAAGAAAAGAAAAGAAAAGACTTCTGTGACCCAGGGAATGCCTGTAATTTCAATACTTGGGAGGCTGAGACAGGAGGATCCCAGGTTGGAGACTCAGCAAGTAGTGAGACTCTCAGAAACCTAGTAAGACTATTTCAGAACAAATAAAAACATAATTGGGCTGGGGGATACAGCTCAGAGGTACAATGTCCCTGGGTTCAATCCTCAGTAACACCAAAAAAAAAAAAAAAAAAAAAAAAAAAAAGAATTCCTTGTATGTCGTTGGTTAAGACTTTTCAGATTTTATTTTATTTGTGGCACAGGAAATTGAACTCAGAGAAATTCTACCTCTGAGCTACACCCCCACTTCTATTTTATTTTGAAGCGGTCTCACGATGCTAATGAGGGTCTCACTATTTGCTGAAGCTGTCCTCGGACCCGCAATTCTCCTGTCTTACTTAGCCTTGCAAGTCCTGGATTTACAGGCGTCACCACCACACCCGGATCTTTACGCGTTTTAATATCCCTGCCTCCTACTTTTTAACCTTATCACAGGACTGTGACACACAAGACTTTATTCTTTCAACTATAGATAGTTCTTTTGTTTTTCTGAATATTTCTAAGCCTTTGTCATATCCGCCTCAAAGTCCCTTCAGTTCTGAATTGTAGTGGATGAATTCACAGAGGATTAAGATATTAGGTATATATATAACACATAACCTAGGATTAAACAGAGAATCTGATAACCTCTGTCTTTATATTTCAAGATTAGGGAGAAGGGAGTTGAGTAGCAGTTTCTATTGGAAGAGGACCCAGGCCTGGGGTTCTCAGCTGCTCAAACCTAACTCAAGCACAGAAGCCGGACCCAGGCGAAGGCAGGTTAGCAATGACTGCGGTGGGCGAAGGACCGCCCATCAAAGGCGAAAGCTCAGCCAGGCATGGTGGTACACACCTGCGTTCCAGAACTTGGGGGACTGAGACAGGAGGATCACGGGTTTCAGGCTGGCCTCTCAACATTTAGCAAGACCTTATTTAAAATAAAATAAAATAAAATAAAATAAAAAGGGCTGGGTAAGAGCTCAGAGGTTCAATCTCCAGGACCAAAAATGTGGGGGAAGGCTCTCCAAATTGGCATACCTTGTGGCAGCTGGGTACAAATACTTTACATGTTATAGCTTGCTTAATCCTTATTCTCTATCAGGTAGGTTCTCCTATAACCTCAATCTTACAGAAAAATACTGAGGCTTAGAGAGACTGAGTAAGCTACCCATGGCCCCATGGCCAGAAGGGGCGGAGCCAGGATTCGATGCTGGGAGCCTGCGCACTTCAGTATTGCTTAACATTGGATGTAAGGATGCTGGGATGCTGTTGGGCCATGGACATTTCCTGACCCTTGGCCCAACTTTAGTGGACAGGAAACCCTGAGCATATCAGAGACTGAATTTCTTGCTAATCCAGTAGGATGGGGATTTTCAGCTATATTTTAATGTGATTTTTTTTGTGTGTGTGTGTGGTACTGGGCATGGAACCCAGGGGCATTTTACCTCCAAGCTACACCCCATAGCCCTAAATTTTAGTCTGTTTTTGAAACAGGGTCTCACTGAGTTGTGAAAGGCCTCGCTGAGTAGCTGAGGCTGTTTGCAAACCGTGATCCTCCAGTCTCCACCTCCAGAATGCTGGGATTACAAGCGTATGCCACCACGCCCGGCCCTTAATGTGATTTTATTAAAAAAATAATGAAATGGCCTTTTCTCTGAGCAAATATATTTTTTAAAAAAATCTCCTATACTTATAGTTCACGAATAACTTGTTTTGGTGTTTTCCCCCCTGTTGTTAATAAAAATAAAATCTCATTTTTTTCTTCAATAAAGCAAATATCATTCCACTTGCAGTAAAGTTCAGACAAGCTCACAAAGGGAGGGGAATTAACACTAAAATTCTTTGTCTAAATTGGTCAGTGGCACATGCCTGTCATTTCAGTACACGGGAGGCTGAGACAAGGAGGATCACAATTTTGTGATACTCTCAGTAACCTAGCAAGACTATGTTTCAAAATAAAAAAATAAAATAGGCTGGGGGTATAGTGTGGAGGTAGAATGCCCCTGGGTTCAATACCCAGCATCAAAAATCAATCAATCAATCAATCAATCAATTGTCCACTCTTCATAACTAATACGGGCCTAAAAGGTCTTCATAAGCAGCCTGCCTAGGAGAGAAAGAGGCAGAAAAGCCATTGTATAATTTTTATTGTTGTGAATTGACATATTGTCAGAGGTGTCACAAAATCCTTCCCTCCCTCCCTTCCTTCCTTCCATTCTTCTTCCTTTCTTCCCTTCTTTCCTTCCCTTCCTTTCACTAGGAATTGAATCCAGGGGTACTTTACCACTGAGCTACACTCCCAGCCCTTTTTATTTTTTATTGTGAGACAGGGTCTCACTACGTTGTTGAGACTGGCTTCTAACTTGCAATCCTCCTATCTCAGCCTCCCAAGTACTAGAATGACAGGCGTGCACCACCATGTCTAGTCTGTGTCACAAATTTCTAGACCTCATCTCTGTTCAGGGGTCAGAGTCTGCTTGCTCCCAACTGGATCACCTGCCTTGACTTTTTGTCCAAACACCAGAATCGTTCTAGGCTACGGCAAGCTTGCAGTCCTTGCCCCAGGAGTCTCATTCAAACATGCCTTCCCAGCTGGGTGTGGTGGCTCATGCTTGTAATCCCTGCACTTGGGAGGCTGAGACAGGAGGATTGCACAGGTTTGTAGCCAGCCGCGCTGGCTTAAGAGACCCTTTTTCCAAATTAAAAAAAAAAAAATATATATATATATATATAAAATCAGGGAGTGTAGCCTGGAGGTAGAAGGGTTGTACTGGAGATTGAACCCAGGGTCGTTCTACCTTTGAGCTACACCCCCAGCCCTATTTCTTATTTTTTATATTTTGAAACAGGGTCTCACTAAGTTGCAGAGGGCCTCATTATGTAGCTGAGGCTGGCCGCAAACCTGTAATTTTTCTGTTTCAGCCTCCCAAGTACTGGGATTACAAATGTGCCCCCATACACCGGGCTTCCAATATTATATTAAATGATGCATAGTTTTAGGCTGAAATGTGAACTTGTTTTATGACATTTTCTTGTCTACCATATATTTAGTTTATCATTTTCTTTTTTTTTTTGTAGCACTGGAGATTGAACCCAGGAAACGTCTACCTCTGAGCTATACCCCCAGATGTATTTTATTTTTATTTTGAAACAGCATCTCACTTGTTGATGAGAGGCTCACTACTTGCTGAGACTGTCCTTGAACCCGTGAGCCTCCTATCTCAGTCTCCCAAATACTAGGATTACAAACATACATCACCGCGTCTTTCTTCCTTTACAATTTTTTATACCCTCAGGTAAAAGATGGTGAATTAAAAATTTGCTCTATGTGTATATAATCACATCACTCTTACATTTCTTCAAAATGAATTATGAAATTCATACATGAACTTGGGAAAAACTCAAACTCAATTTGCTCTTTCTTTTTTTCAACTCACCCAACTTTTTCTTCCTTTGGTCAGATGGCCCTAAAGTCCATTTCCATCTAGAATCTTCCTCCGATTGAATGGGATAAAGATGATGATCTTCTCCATTTACGAAGCACAGAAAACAACTTGCACAACTTTCTTATCTAGTCTTCCTCCCACTGTAGGCCTACACTGATTATTCCACCAACTATCAAGCCTTTCGCTTACTCTGCTGTTTCATTTGTATACATCTTAAAATGCCTTTCTGCATGCGTTTATTGACTCTAAACTTCAAGTTCATAGAAAACAGAAAAAGAAACTTCTGTTTTCTGCTTTTAAAAAGACCTATGGGAACATTTAATAAAATAATGTAGCCGGGCGTGGTGGCGCATGCTTGTAATCCCTGCTCTTGGGAGGCGGAGACAGGAGGATCGCACAGGTTCGAAGCCAGCCGCGCTGGCTTAAGAGAGCCTGATTCCAAATAAAAATATAAAAAATAGGTGTCTGGGAGTGTAGCCCAGAGGTAGAAGGTACCCCCAGTACCACCAAAAAAAAATGTAATAATGCTCAAAGTAACTTAAAGGCAGCCAACAATGTAATTCCTACATCCATCTCTTTTTTTTTTTTTTTTTTTTTTGGTGGTACTAGGGGTGGAACCCAGAGGCTTTCTACCTCTGGGCTACACTCCCAGACCTTTTTTATATTTTATTTGGAAACAGGGTCTCACTAAGTTGCTGAAAGCCTCACTAAGTAGCTGAGGCTGACTTCAAACCCGTGTGATCCTCCTGTCTCTGCCTCCCAAGCGCGGGGATTACAAGCGTGCGCCAGCACGCTTGGCCATCTCTTTTTTTATATACTGAGGACATTTTACCTCTGAGCTATACCCCCAGCCCTTTTTATATTTTCTTTTAAAGTAGGGTCTTACTAAGTTGCCGAGGGTCTTGCTAAATTGCTGAGGCTGTTCTTGAATTGTGGTCCTCCTGTCTCAGTCTTCCAGGTCCTGGGATCACAGGTGTGCAGCCTGACTTACATGCCCTTTTAATACATAGCTTCTAATTGGACTCATATATTGCTTTTCCTCCCAAAGTGCTTCACTGGCTACCAACAGCAACGCAGCATAGCACAATGTTGATAGCCATCAGTGGAAGGAGAGTTTGCAGAGAACTGTAGAAAAAAGTTGACTTACTAAAAAGAATTAAAGATAAGAAAGGTCAAGAATTTTGCCATTCACTTTCTCAAATGGCATAAAAAGTAGGAATGATTTATTTAAGTTGAAAATATTTCTTTATTTTGTAGGTCTTTCAAAGCATGGGGCAAAGCTGATTCTCAGGGGAACAGTTCCAGCTGTTGGGGGACACGATTCCCAAAGATTATATACAAAGCAGATTTAGAAAACTAGGTCAACAGGCTCAGCGAAAGACAAACATTACTGTAATTCTTTGGCCACAGTCCCATTCAAGAATTCCTTAAACATTAGCCTAAACCATAAGAGAAATAGCTTTTTATAGAAAACACCACCTTGCTGAATTTATGACCACAAAGGTAGCGTGGCGCTTTATTCCACTGGATTGACGCTCTAACAATTCTAACAGCCTGCATCAATCACCTCTGTGTCACGGTGACCAAATACCTGACAGGAACAACTTGAAGTAGAATGTATATTTGGCTCATGGTTTCAGATGTTCAGCCCATGGTCAGCCAGCTCCAGAGCAGAGACATCATGGTGGCAAAGGAAAGCTGCTCGGCTCATGACAGCTGGGAGGCAGAAAGGGAGAGAGAAGGGAGAAACCAGGCACATACAGGGTCCCCACGGACACACCCCCAGTGACACCTTCCTCAGCCATGCCCATCTCTAAACCTCACGTCTCTGGGGACCAGGCTCTCAACACGTGGACTTCTGGGAGACACACCAGGTCCAAACCATAATACACCCCTTGCTTGACCAGTCATTGGTTTGGATGGTCTCGTAGTCCAAGGCTAAACCAGCGTGAAGTGCGGGGACGGATGCTCCTATGGAGAGCTCCTTTCTGTTACACGATTCTCAACCAATTATTGCCTTCTCCAGGAAACCTCTCATCACACAAACCATTAATTCATTCAAGTGCCACCTACCCCATCGCTCTCTTTTATTTTGTGTGATTACTATCTCTGGCCACAGTCTGAAGTCATTATATTTGTGTCTTTAGGCCTCTGGTGGAGAGGTAGCACATTATGGCTGGAGAATGTTTCAGAGCAATAGCATTTTTTCTCATTGGCCAGGAAGCAAAAGAGAGGGAAAAGAAAGGCCAGGGTCCTTCATTCCCTCAAGGGGAATGAGCTGGACACTTCCCATCAGGTCCCACCTCTTTAAGGTTCCACTTCCTTCCAGTTTCACCAAGCTGAGGACCAAGTCTTTATTTAACCCATGGGTCTTTGAGAAGCACTCTTTTTTTTTTTTTTTTTTTTTTTGCAGTATTGGGGATGGAACCCGGGGCATTTTACATCCAAGTTACACCCTAAACCCTATTTTTAAAATTCTTTTATTTTTGAAAAGGGCCTCACTAAGTAGCTGAAGCTATCCACGAACCCCGATTCTCTTGTCTCAGCCTCCTGAATGTTGGGATTACAAGCGTGTGCCACCACGCCCAACTAAGGAATTGTCTTGATCCAAACTGCTATAATGGATAACAATTGTTGTTGTAGTTCTATAACTTATATATTTGTTCAGAATGTGATTCTGGTCTTAAAAAGCAAAACATCATTTCTGAGTAGACACAATTATAAGAAAAAAAACATTTTAAAACTCATGAAGTTATGCCGGGCGTGGTGGCGCACACTTGTAATCCCCGCGCTTGGGAGGCAGAGACAGGAGGATCGCGCAGGTTCGAAGCCAGCCTCTCTGGCTTAAGAGACCCTGTTTCCAAGTAAAAAATATAAAATAGGTCTGGGAATGTAGCCCGGAGGTAGAAGGGTTTCCAGGAACCCCAGTACCACCACCACCAAAAACAAACAAACAAACAAACAAACAAACTCATGAAGTTATCTCCAAGATATGTCACTCAACTGCTCAGGGACTTTTAACTTCTAATTTACCCAATTAAAACACTTTCATTGTAATTTAAACATATTTGTTGTGGCTTTTCTTGGGCTGCAGTAGATTAAAAGAAATTATTAGAATACTGATAGCAGGGAGAGATGATGGCCCGGCATGGAGGAAACTGAAAAATTACTTTTTCAGTTTCTGAAACGCAACTCAAGGAGAAGAATTTCTGTGGGGGAGACGATGGCATTAAATACAGAAGTAAATAACCTTGTAGATCTAAAGGTACCATCAAGTAAGATGCTATTATAGTGATTATATATGCTATCAAATTATGTTATAACCGTCCTGGTGGTACACACCTGTAATTTCAGTACTTGAGAGTTTGAGACAGGAGGATCGGAGGTTCAAGGACAGCCTCAGCAAGTTAATGAGGCTCTCATCAACCTAGTGAGACCCTTTTCTTAAATAAAAATAAAATAGGACTGGGAGTGTAGCTTGGAGGTAGAATGTCCCTGGGTTCAGTTCCCAGTAAAATACACACACACATACAGAGAGAGAGAGAGAGAGAGAGAGAGAGAGAGAGAGAGAGAGAGAGAGAGAGAGAGAATATCATTCTATCTTGTATATATAATGTTTTTAATCTAACTTTTTTTTTTTTTTTGCAGTACTGGGGATGGAACCCAGGGGCATTCTACCTCTGAGCTTCACCTCCAGCCCTATTTTTTATTCTTTATTTTGAAACAGGGTCTCACTGAGTTGCAAAGGGCCTCACTAAGTTGCTGAGGCTGTTCACGAAAACCGACCTTCCTGTCTCAGCCTCCCAAATGCTGGGATTACAAGAGTGTGCTACCATACCTGGCTAAATGTTGATTTAAATTTTTTACTTTAAAGTGCAATGAAAATCTAGCTTTTTAAGAGGATTAATTTCTGCTGGTGATGCTCTCTCCTTCTTTCCTTTTTCCCCTTCCTTCTTCCCTTCTCTCCCTTCCTCTCTCTCTCACACATTTAGAAGTATATATAGTTAACGATGTGCCTCTCTTAGCTTGGGCAGCTAGAGCCCTCAAAGCCATGTTTGACATTTAGCTATATCAGCTGTGTGCATGTATGCCACCATCACTGTGAACTATAATATGATATGTGACTATAATACTCCAATAAAAGTATAAAAAATCCCAACTATATGAGCTTTATAGGACTTAACAGCAGGTATTCTGGAATTCCTTTTTTGATCTTGATGAGATCTTTTCTTGATCTGTACTCTTTTCCTAGATTTGATCATTTTTTAAAAAAATATTTACCCTTCACTATTATTTTCATTTAATATTTGTGCTATTATTGAACAATACTGGAAATCCCTTATGGAAGACGATTGAGTCAGTAAACAGATATTTAAAAAGCTATCCCAAGTCCTCTTTGTTTATAACGTGAGACAAATGGGCTGACATGTTAACTGTTACCGTACAATCAGCTTGAGAACTCAATGCATGGTAACCAAGCTCCTTGCAGATAAAATGAGATTTTCAAAGGATAAAACATTACAAGCATTTGAATAATGCCCTGGGTCCTTTTACCTCATCATCGACTTGATCCAGTAATTGAAAGGTTAACACAAAGTCATACAGCCTGAAAATTGAAAGTTAAATTCCAAAAAGTTAGCATGGACTAAATATAATCACAGGAAATATGCACAACACAAGAGGAGAGCCAGAAAAGAGCGGCAGCCAGCTGCTGAGTACTTTAAAACGAAGGAAAGTCAATTTCCTGAAACTGCAGCTCTCCAAAAATCTAACAGCATTAATTGTAATAACCACCTTACTTTCACGTGATCCCTGCTTTGCGTTGATATGACTCAGCGAAAGGAATCAGTATAACTCTATTCCAGGAATGTGGCTTGCCCCGTCCTTTTTTTTTTTGGTCTGACTTTGGGATTAGGTGTCCCCCCCCAGTGAGTTGATGTGAAGTCGAAAAGACCATTGCAGACCCCATGAAGGTAATTCCCTTATGACACAACTTACTTTCCCTTAAGGACTTAAATCTGTGTAAGTCTAGTGCCATCCTACAGTCTCCAAAAATCTATAAGGGAGAAAAAAAAATGTTTCTTTTGCAGTAGTGAAGATGGGACCCAGAGGCATTCTACCTCTAAGCTGCACCCCCAGCCTTATTTTTTATTCTTTATTTGAAAACAGGGTCTCACTGAGTGGCAAAGGGCCTCACTAAGTAGCTGAGACTGTTCACAAACCGCGATCCTCCCGAATGCTGGGATTACAGGCGTGTGCCTCCATGCCCGGCTAGGAAGAAACATTTTTTGAAAGAGAAACATTTGCCGCTCCTACAGTAGCAGACTATAGGAGCAAATCTGTTTACTCCTCACATGAGCCAATGATTTGACTCTAGCTGGATGTGGTGGCACATGCTGTTAAGTCCAGCTACATGGGAGGTGGAGGCAGGAGGCTCAGGAGTCCGATGCCAGCCTGAGCAATAGAGTGGGAACCCTGCTTCAGTTAAAATCTCATAAAGGGCTGAGGATGTAGCTCAGCGGTAGAGCACTCCTGGGTTCAATATCTAGTGTTGCATAATAAACAATTAAATACAGGAAAAAATTTTAATATATTACTATTAATTATTACATTAAGGGATACAAATGTCTGATACAAAATCTTCCCAAAGACCATAAAATCGGGCTTCCCTAGAATCTGAGATGGTTCAGACGGGACTTTTTATAAAGTAATCACTTTATAGTTTTAGCAGTTTGAGAGCATCTGGGGACATTTTGAGCTGACTGTCTACAGTGGTTCCTCTCCTCTTCGCTCCCCATCAATTTCTAGAACTGTCCCTTCAGCAGACCCCTGGCATAACCACCTTCGTCCCTCTGCATGCTGACAGTGCAGTGAGCTGCACTCACTCCTGCCCCCTGGTAGACTGGGCGGCCCCCAACCCATCTGGACCAAAGAGCCTCTTCCGAGGCGGCTGGGAATAGGCCTAAGGGATGCCAGTCTTACCTGGACTTCCCTCTAAAGAGAAGACATGTAAATCTAGTAAGTGTGGTGCTCATAGCTCTGCGTCTACAGTCAGGAGCGGAGTAAGCAGATGTGCAGAAACAGAGTGAGTGGTTCGGAGGACACTGGGGAGACCTGCCGAGGGCAACAGACAGCAGAGATGGAAAAGAGGCCTGAACCCCCATTCTAGCCGGCCTGAGGCCCATCTGCATGGCTGTCTTTGGGCTCTGCAAGATCCTGCACTTATAGACGTGTGTGTGTGTGTGTGTGTGTGGTACTAGGGATTAAACCCAGGAGCATTCTCCGTCGTCTGAGCTTTCCCCCTCCCAGCCTGATTTTATTTTTATTTTGAAATAGGGTGTCGCTAGGTTGATGCAAGTCTCACTAGTTGCTGTGGCTGGCCTCTTCGTGATCCTCTTGTCCTACCCTCCCAAGGACTGAAATTGCAAGTATTCACCACCATGCTGGCCATATGTTCTTCCTATAAGGAATCCTCAATAGAAATTCAGCTCTAGTTTTTATATTCAAATCTCTCAGGCAAAACCTAATTGAACACTGGAGTAATATTAGAAAATTGGGTAAGCCTGGTGTGGTGGCGCACACTTGTAATCCCAGCATTCATGAGGCTGAGACAGGAGGATTGCAGTTCAAGGCCAGCATCAGCTACTGCTTAGTGAGGCCCTTGCAACTCAGTAAGACCCTGTCTCAAAATAAAAAAATAAAAAATAGGGATGTAGTTCAGAGGTAGAATGATCCTGGGTTCCAGGTTCCATCCCCAGTACTGCAAAAAGAAAAAAAAAAGAAAAGAAAAGAAAGAAAGAAAGAAGGAAAGAAAGAAAGAAAGAAAGAAAGAAAGAAAGAAAGAAAAAGAAAATTTGGTATATATTGGCATAATTTTTTTTTTTTTTTTTTTTTTGCGGTACTGGGGATGGAACCCAGGGGCATTCTACCACTGAGTGGCACCCTCCACACCCAGCCCTAATTTTTTCTTTCTCTCTCTCTCTCTCTCTCTCTCTCTCTCTCTCTCTCTCTCTCTCTCTTCTTTCTTTCTTTCTTTCTTTCTTGGTGGTACTAGAGGTGGAACCCAGAGGCTTTCTACCTCTGGGCTATACTCCCAGACCTATTTTATATTTTATTTGGAAACAGG
Source organism: Muscardinus avellanarius (assembly GCF_963383645.1). NCBI lineage: Eukaryota > Metazoa > Chordata > Mammalia > Rodentia > Gliridae > Muscardinus > Muscardinus avellanarius. The sequence goes on along the minus strand of NC_137800.1, from coordinate 16,115,041 downwards.
GTCTCACTAAGTTGCTGAGAGCCTCACTAAGTAGCTGAGGCTGATTTCGAACCTGTGCAATCCTCCTGTCTCAGCCTCCCAAGCACGGGGATTACAAGCGTGCGCCACCACGGCCGGCTTATTATTCTTTATTTTTGAAACAGGTGTTTCACTGAGTTGCAAGGGGCCTCACTAAGTAGCTGAGGCTGTCCGTGAACCTCGATCCTCCGGTCTCTGCCTCCTGAACGTTGGGATTACAAGTGTGCATCACCACGCCGGGCCTTAAAATGTTTTAACAATATATTTTAGTTCCTGTTTCTCCTCTGGATACTGGAGAGACATCTGATTTTATCAATAAGGGAGTTACCCAACACAGAGAGACATATCAGTATGATGGACTTTTGGAGTTTTGCCATCAAAACATTTAGCTTTGGTTGAATTTTCATGAATACAGGCACAAGTGCATTGACAAGAACCGATTTGGAATCAACGAAACTGGAAAGTAAGAAAGTAGACAGCTAACTTTTTCATGTGGCAGAAAATTAAGATACAGAATTGATCCACCTTGAATCCCAGAGAGCATCAGAACCTCCAAGTCCCAGCTCCCAGTTTAGTGGTTTCTCTACATCACAAGAACACACAGCTGCAAAGTTATCCACACACTCTCATTTTCCTTCTTCCTATAGG
>NC_137800.1:16099026-16114175 GCF_963383645.1 Muscardinus avellanarius | reverse complement strand
CCTATTTTACTTTTTATTTGGAAACTAGGTCTTACGAAGTTGCTGAGAGCTTCACTGAATTGCTGAGGCTGGCTTCGAACCTGTCATCCTCCTGTCTCAGCCTCCTAAGTACTGGGATTACAGGTGTGCACCACCATACCTGGCCTAGTTGATTAGTTTTGAGGACTGTCATGAGAGAGAAGAGAAGAAAAACAAAATAGATAGTATTCTAGGAAATTTAAAGCTGTAGGTGAAAATGTGTGGAGTTTGTAAAAAATGGCATTTTAAGGAACAATATAAAACTATCTACTATTAACTTTCTACTGTCAGTTACATATGAGAAGTCACTGATATAATTTTTTCTCCCTTTGGAGACTGAACTCATGGGCATTCTACTTCTGAGCTATATCCCAAGCCTTTTTTATTTTTATTTTGAAACAGGGTCTTGCTAAGTTGCTGAGAGTCTGGCTAAGTTGCTGAGGCTGACCTCTAACCTGTGATCCTCCTGTCTCTGCCTCCCAAATACTGGTATTACAGTTATTCCCCACCACAATGAGTTAAAAAGTCACTGCTATTTTACGACATATAAAATATGTAAGATATGAAGACCTACTTTTTTTTAATATGTGGAAGTTTCCCAGAATGATTGCAGAGGTTTTTTTCCTCAACAGAGTTGTGTCTGTTATCCTTATTTTCTTATCTTAAGCCCCAAGTGCTAGTCAAATGCTAACAGTTCCATGGGCTCCCACAGAGGGGCAGCAGAACACGGGGTCCCAGAGCTCCGGAGGGCAGGCTCTGGCCCCAGGCCCTGGAACACTCTCTGATTCATGCCTACAGAGTAACTACAGGAATGTCAGAGCCCTGGGTTGGTACGGTCAAGGCCTGAAGCTACACGTCCTCCACTGCTTGTAGAAAGCTGCTTGGTCTGTCCACACGAAGGGCCTTCTCTTACCTTCTCCACCAGAGAAATCAAGAGCTTAGTATAGACCATCAGGCCCCAGGAAAGGTCTGGCCACCTCCCTCAGAGCTCTGGCCTGAACTGAGAGCTGTGTTCAGCTTCGGTAGACCACTCGAGGGCTGGCCCTGAGCTGCTGCTTGCTACCCTGAGTCCCAGGGAGTTGCTGGCCATTGTCTCCTCATCCATGAAGAGAAAGGATCACACCGTATTCTCACAGATCTGAGTTGTACTAGGAGGAAATAGGGAAGTGGGAGCCCTCTAGGTTATGGCTGCTGTAGTTGTTCTGACTAATATCTAGTCATCATCATACAAATAAAATGAAGTGATTAAAACATGCTAATCACTTCTATCACTTTTTTTGATAATCACTTTTTTTTTTTTTTTTTTTAGTACTGGGGATTGAATCCAGGGGCATTCTACCTCTGAGTTATACCTCCAGCTCTATTTTATTTTTTATTTTGAAACAGGGTCTCACTGAGTTGCTGAGTCTATGAACTTGCCATCTTCCTGTCTCAACCTCCCAAGTATGGGGTATTAAAGGTGTGTGCCACTGTGTTGGGCTTATCATGAGTGTTTTTAAGATTAAAGGTGTGTGCCACTGTGTTGGGCTTATCATCAGTGTTTTTAAGATAGAAGAAACTGAGACATTTGTGTCACTACTGATGGCTTGCTTAAGGCTGAGACTTAGATTTGGCGCATCTAACATTTTCACCAGGAATTCTGCAATCCTTAGTTTGGGCAGAACAGGTGTCTGGGGGCTCATTTACACAGAGGGCTAATAAGGCTGCCGAGGTCTAGATCAACTCCCAGAGCACCTTTCCCTAGAGAAATTGCAGGTGCTGGGGCTTTCACCTACACTGCGAGGCCAGAGAGAGCATGGGGAGAACCATCAGAACACAGCCAAAGCATACAAACAGCTACTGTGTGACCCCCATGCAGACACCGGGCTCTGACGCACGCGTGCATTCCTCCCAAATCCCTGTAGGAAATGAGAGATACAAGAACTGAGATGGAATGTAAACTATTTCTTAAGGAAGTATGCTTGCATCTCTGCCCCAAACAGTTCCCCTCTGCAGAGAACTTGGACTTACCCGATCTCCCTAACTCTTGTGGTAGTGGTGGTACTGGGGATGGAACCCAGGGGCATTCTGCCTCCAAGCCACACCCTCAGCCCTATTTTACCTTTTTATTTTAAAACAGGGTCTCGCTAAATTGATGAGAGTATCACTATTTGCTGAGGGTGTCCTTGAACCTGCGATCCTCCCGTTTAGGCTTCCTGAGCCTCCCTAACTCATTTGAGGGTCTGGGGATGGAACCCAGGGGCATTTGACCTCTGAGCTATACCTCCTGCCGTATTTTTTAGTCTTTATTTTGAAACAGGGTCTCACTGAGTTGCGGAGGGCCTCACTAAGTAGCTGAGGCTGGCCGCGAACCGCAATCCTCCGGTCTCAGCCTCCCGAATGCAACTGTGGCTCTAAAGACTCTGGTGTGAAGAAGTATGAAGGAAAGAGGGTGGCTGCCCCTTCAAGCTAATGGGAGCCCCTTTGCGTTGAGAATTTCAAACAATTCTCCCTGACTTCGTTGAGGGTTCCCTCTCATCCATCCTTTCCCATACACCACGGAGAGACCTCCTCCTTCTATCTCGCCTCACCGACTCCAACAATTCGCTCTTTCTGGCTCTCCCTCTCACTGCCCGCACACACGTAGCAAGATGTTTCTGCTGCTGGGAAAGAGAACGCAGGCATACTTTCACACTCTGAACACCCACTTGAGTGTGAGCTCCTGGCCAAGGGGGGGCTTCAGAAGCCAGCGCAATGGGGACGGTGGTCGGAGAAGCAGAGAATCACATACTAACCCAGAGGAGGGATGGCCAGGATCAGAGGCCAAGCCCAGGTGAGCGGGACAGACCCCAGAGACCACACAGGGCTATCTGTCCTCTTTCTGATGGGAAGTGGAGGCTGCTGCCCAGGGCTGTGTACCCACTGGGCGGTGGATAGGGATGGGATAGACGTGGGCTCTGGAAAGTCGAGTGTTCAAGGAAGGCGGTCAAGTGTGCTCCAGTTCTGGAAACCTCCACAGCTCACTGAAGCCTCCTTTCTTATCCCCGATGCCAACATGAAAAAACAGGTTTTGCTTTTGCCTCTGTTTTTTCGGAAGGAGGAAGAGATTAGCTGCATCTCAGCTCCCTCGTCTGAAATTGCAGGTATGAACCTCCAACCTTCCCAGTGGCTCTGAAGGTTGACGGGATGTGGGAAAGGTCTAGTGTCATGACTGGCTCATCACAGGGCTCCCCAGATGTCCCCGTATCCCCTCGCCTCGCCCTCTGCTCTTTTGCTCTGAAGCATGTACTTCCTTATCCAACTTTCCTTCTCACTTTTTTTTGGCAGAAACCTTGGGAAACAGTTATTCATCGTCTCCTTCTAAACAAAATTGCCAGTGCCCGGGAAGATGGTAGAATACAGAGGAAAGAGAGGGACCAGGCTGGGGAAGACTGCGCTGGCAAGTCTCTCCACCGTCCACCCAGAGCCCAGGGGAGAGCCAGGGTCAGAACTGGGAGCCAGGAGACCATGTCTGCCCGTGCTCCCATCCCCTCTGCTGAGGGAGCAGCTGGGTCTGGGGGATTCAGGCGCACCCACGTTCTTACCTTGAGAGGAGGAGCGGCGGGCGGGGCTGGGTAGCTCTTGCTGGTCTGAACAGTTGGGCGGTATCTGTGGAGCGATGCCCTGGTCCCTAGTGCTGTAATATGTGCTGCCTCTGCACAGCTCCTTGGGACTCCCTGACAGGTCGCCGGACCTCTTCTCAGCACAGTCTCATCAGCATCCTGGGCCAGAGAAGAGGAGCATCCCAGGGCGTTCGTGGCTTGGGGGTGCAGGCCCCACAGGTCCAGGGAGGCAGAAATAGCTGGCCAGTGCTTCCAGCCCACGGAGGGAGCGCTGCTTCCATCATTCATGACAGGAGCTGGGCTAGCGAGCCCGCATGACCGGGGCTGTGGCCGGCCAAGTTTCCTAGGGGCCGGGGCCAGGCAAGGCTTGCCACGTGGGGACCCGCCACCCCTGTTTACAGCCAGATCCTGGGGGTTTTCCTCTTCCTTCTTCTTTTCCTTCAGAGAATGACAACTGAAAGCTGCTGGTTCCTGGACCCCAGGGTCTCCTTCCTGCAGCAGGCTTGAAGGAGAAACAGCTAAGTCCTGTGAGCTCCCGGGGTCCCAGCCTGCCAAGAAGCCTGTCCTGGGACTAGGGAAAATGTGTCCCTCCTCCAGGCCCCCTGGGGCTGGAGACTGGGCGGGGAGAGCTTGGGCAGGGGGGGCCTGCAGCTGGATAAAGAGGAAGGAAGTTTTCATCTGCAGTGGCTGAGGCTGCTTAGCCATTTCCTCCAAGGGGACGGGGGCTGGTTCTTGCCAGGGTGGGGTTGCAGACCTCGGTGCCCAGAGATGCACGGAGCAGCAGCTGCGGGCAGAAATGACTCAGCCCCACGGTCCCACAGCCTGGGAAGAGAGGGACACGCCAATTAGTGCCCAGGGGAAGGGACGGGGATGGTGCCAGCTGGGGACCTGGGCTCTGCACTCACATTGCAGGTCATAAAAACACACAGGTGGGTGGGGAACATCCCTGAGCCAGTGCAGGGTGGAGGTGGGGGCACCCAGGACTCGGCTCCCCCCTTGGCAGGTCAAAATGGAATATTTATTTATTTATTTATTTATTTTTACTTAACTGCAACTTTCTTCATATTTGAAAGGAATCTACTATTCATTTCTTTTTTTTTTTTTTTTTCTGTCCTGGGGATGGAACTCAGGGGCATTTGACCTCCGAGCTACACCCCCTTCCCAATTTTTTATTCTTTATTTTGAAACTGGGTCTCACTGAGTTGCAGAGGGCCTCACTAAGTAGCTGAGGCTGTCCGAGAACCACGATCCTCAGGTCTCAGCCTCCCGAATGCTGGGATGACAAGCGTGAGCCACCACGCCCGGCTAGTTCTACTTTACCTTTTATTTAGAAACAGGATCTAAGTAAGGACCTCACTAAGTTGCTGAGGCTGGCTGCAAACCCGCGATCCTCCTGTCTCAGCCTCCCAAGTGCCAGCGATTACAAATGTGCGCCACCACGCCTGGCTCATTTCATTACTCATCCTAAATTCTGTATCTTTATCCCTATTACTGATGTCTGACCTTGGAGGCAATAGATGACTTACAAACAAAGCCTCCAATACACTTTGAAGTGTACTTCTAACCTCCTTTGCATTATTTGCACTAAAACCTTTTAAATCTTTATGATAAAAAGCATACAGACGGCTATACAGACGGCTATGAACTACTTTCACGTTTTCGAGGTGTTCCCCTTGGAAGACTGTGGTTACTCCGGAATTCTCCAGGAGGAGGCCAGAGCCCCAGGCCAAAGTGCTTGGCGCTGTGGTTTGAAGGGGTCTCTTCCAAGACTCAGGGGCTGCAGGGATGGTGTGGAGAAGTGGGGCCTTGAAGAAGTGCTTAGGGCAGGAGGGCTCCTCCTCTTTTGAAGGATTAAAACCCGCATAAAAAAGGCTTCATAGCTGGGTGTGGTGGTGTCTGCCTGTAATCTCAGTACTTGGGGGGGCTGAGACAGGAGGATCACAGGTTCAAGGCCAGCCTCAGCAACTTAGAGAGAGACTCTGCTTCAAAAAGATAAGAGTTGGGGTGTTGCTCAGAGGTAGCAGACCCTGGGTTTTGTTCCTGGTACCAAAAAAGAAAAGAAAAAAAGAGTCTTCATGCTGATATCCACCATGTGAGGATGCGGCAGCCCCTCCCCAACGTGGTACCTTGATCTTAGAAAACTGTAAGAAACACATTTATGTTCTTTATAAATTATACAGCCTATAGTATTTTTCTGTAGCTGGGAAAAACAGACTAAGACACTTGATATTAAAAAATAAAAGAAAGAGAAAACTGAAAAGAAGCTGTGAGTGCTGTATACCTGTAATCTTTGGTAGGCTGAGATGGGAGGATCACAGGTTGGAGGGCAGCCTTAGCAAGGTAGTGAGAGTTTCAGCAACATAGTAAGACTCTATTTCAAGCTAAAATATGAAATAGAAGCCAGGCGCGGTGGGGCACGCTTGTAATCCCCGCGCTTGGGAGGCGGAGACAGGAGGATCACTAAGGTTTGAAGCCAGTCTCGCTGGCTTAAGAGACCCTGTTTCCAAATAAAACATTAAAAAATAGGTCTGGGAGTGTAGCCCGGAGGTAGAAGGGTTCCATCCCCAGTACCACCAAAACAAAGCAAAAAAAAAAAAAAAAAAAGAAAAAAGAAGAAAAAATAGAAGAAAAAAAAGAAATAGAGCTGGTGGTATATAGTTCAGAATTACATTGCCTAAGTACCAAAAGCAAAAACAAAAATAAAAAATTGAAGAAGATAAAAGAAGGAAAAACCCCTCAAGGACTGTGTACATGTATGTCATTGTCAACATGATTTATAGTACGATGTGGGACTATTATGCACCAATAAAAGTGCATTTTTTGTGTGTGTGGTGCTGGGGATGGAACCCAGGGGCATTCGACCTCCCAGCTACACCCCAGCCCTATTTTTTTATTCTTTATTTTGAAACCGGGTGTCACTGAGTTGCAAAGGGCCTCATTAGGTAGCTGAGGCTGTCCACGAACTGCGATCCTCCTGTCTCAGCCTCCCGAATGCTGGGATTACAAGCGTGAGCCACCATGTGCAGCTAAAAGCACATTAAAAAAAAAAGAAAAAAACATACACAGGAAACAAATTAAGTTGGAGACCTTTTTTTTTTCTTTTTAAAAATAAGCCCTTTTAACTGATGAGAGAAATAGGAGTACTTTATTATTTGTAAAATGGGGATCATTTCTTTTTTGTGTGTGTGGTACTGGGGGGTGGAACCCGGGGGCTTTTCTACCTCCAGGCTATCCTCTCAGACCTAGTTTTATACTTTATTTGGAAACAGGGTCTCACTAAGTTGCTGAGAGCCCCACTAAGTAGCTGAGGCTGGCTTCAAACCTGGGCGATCCTCCTGTCTCAGCCTCCCAAGCACGGGGATGACAAGCGTGCGCCATCACGCCTGGCTGGGGATCATTTCTTTTTTACACTTAAAATAGATAATATACAAGGCTAGGAGAAGAAAAGCAAGATGAACTGAAGGAAGAGGAAAAGGAATCGCCCCCAGCTCCCGTGGAATCACTCACATTGGTGTTTCCGTAGGCGCAATCTCTCTCCTGGTGGCAAAGGACCATCTCAAGAAGTTCTGGAGGAGAGAAGAAGGCAGGTTCAAGAAAGCTCTTGTCTCTATCAATTTGAAACACATTGACTAAAAGCAAGGTAGGAAATCACCCTCTCAGACAAAGTTAGCAAGTGGTCCTGAAATCCGCACAGGGCACCTGTGGAGGCCGGGTGGAGGCTGGGTGGAGGCCGGGTGGAGGCCGGGTGGAGGCCGGGTGGAGGCTGGGTGGGAGCTGGATTATTTCCTCCCTAACTCCTCCTCATCCCTGCTTTGGCAGCGTCCCAGAGCAGCCAGCAGCCCCAGGAGAGTCTCCGGGACCTCTCGGCATGGCTGGTGGGTGTCTATGTTAATTTTTCTTTTAGTGTCTTCACACAATTTGTTTTAATCCAATGTTATGGGGGCCCTGCCCTCACAGGTGAAGTGTGGCCACTGTGATTCTCTTATACAAATGCTATCACAGATGCCGGGCGTGGTGGCGCACGCTTGTAATCCCCACGCTTGGGAGGCGGAGACAGGAGGATGGCGCAGGTTCGAAGCCAGCCGTGCTGGTTTAAGAGACCCTGTTTCCAAACTTAAAAAAATATAAAAATAGGTCTGGGAGTGTAGCCCGGAGGTAGAAGGGCTTCCAGGAACCCCAGTACCACCAAAAACAAACAAACAAACAAACAAACAAAACAAAAAACAAATGCTATCACAGAGAGAATTTTGGCAAAACGAGATTATAGCCAAGTAAATTCTAGTTTCATCTGCTTATACTAATTTTCATCAACAGTCCACTGGGTGAGCTGGGCGTGGAGGCGGGTGCCTGTAAACCCAGCATTTGCGAGGCCGAGAAAGGAGGATCACAGGTTCTAGGCCAGCCATAGCAACTGAGGAAGGCTCTCAGCAACTTAGTGAGACCCTGTTTACAAATAAAAAATAACTAGAGCCAGGGGTTGCAGGCTGGAGATAGAATGTCCCTGGATTCAATCCCCAGCACTCCTTCACCCCCCAAAAAACCCTATGGATGAAATCCTATCTTTTTTATGTAACTTTCACACTCTTCTATAAAATAGCCCACTTGAACATTATAATTACTCAGCAGATACTAGTTTGTTGATGTAGTAATTGCAAATGATGGGATAGATAGAACAGGGGCTGGGGAAGCGGGAACCATTACTTTGCTGAGGGATGCTGGACTTCACGTCAGGAGCACCACGGACCATATTTGTCCTGCACAGTGTGATCCTGTGAAGTAGGCGGTGTGGCTGCAGTTAGAGTAAGAGGCCCGGGGAAGTCAAGGAAGGGCCGAGGCCTCTTCACCACCACCGCCCAGGCAGGCAGAGGCCCAAAGAGCCCACGAGAAGTATCTCATCCAACCCTTCCTCTCACCCCGAAGGTCAAAGCTCCAACTTCCAAGAAAACGATGGGCCAGAGAAACCATGGCGGGGGCAGTGGTGTGGTCAGGACTCTCCTCTCGTTTTTATGTCTTTTAATTTGCGAGCGTCTCACAAGGGTGAATTTGGGAATAAATATTTGGCTGGTAGAGGAGACGTATACAGAAATGGTGGATGACATGTCAGAGTTGACAGGAGGGCTGACTTGGAAAAAGATAGCAAGACATCTCCTTGGGATAGCCTGAAATATTAGGGGGCATTTAAGGGCCTGGGGTTCTGTATGAGAAGTGGGGGTAAGTCTAGAGAAACACTGGCTGCTGCTGTGATATAATCATAGTGATGGAAGGGTGTGCTTTGGTGCCAGACAGGCATTTCTGAGTACCGTGCCCACTGAATGGCTGTGTAACTGCGGGCAACTTACCTGACCTTGTTTCAGATGACTGTTTTCTCTAAGATTGGGTAATGGTATTTATTTCACAGGATTGTTGTGGAGATTATGTTTTGATAGCACAGTGCTGGGCACATAACAAGTTCTTAATAAATTTGGGCTATACTTCCAATTTATACCTGCATATTTTTGAGGCCAGAGAAAATTGGTTCAGCCAAAAGAAAAACTGGAGTTGTTTCTTGAAATATTTATATCTATCTATATCTAGATAGATGGATGGATATAGAGATGTGTGTGTAGGTGTGTGTGTGTTCACATACAATGTGTAATCACATACAGTGTGTGTGTGTGTTGTGTGTGTTCACTTACAGTGAGTAGTCACGTACATTTTTGTGTGTGTGGGTACTGGGGACTGAACGCAGTGGCATTCTACCTCCAAGCTACACCTCCAGCCCTATTTTATTTTTTGTTTGGAAACAGGGTCTCACTAGGTTACTGAGTGTCTCACTAAGTTGCAAAGGCTGGTCTCAAACCTGCAATCCTCCTGTCTCAGCCTCCCAAGTGCTGGGATTACAGGTGTGTGCCATCATCCTCAGCTCCACATGTATGTTCCTATGTTTTCTGTATGATGGGTAGACATCTAAAAGATGAGGAATTAATTGGGATGTGGGAGAGTCAGCAATCAATTTGGGGTCAGATGATATAGGTTTGAGTTCTGGTATAACCATCTAATAACTAACTCACAGCAAACGTCTCACTGTCAATGGAGTTACCTGGAAAACAGTAAGAGAAATTTTTGCCTTCAGAACTGTTTTGCAGGTCAAATGGAATAATCTATGTAGCAGTAGTATGCAAGTACTGTGTGTGTGTGTCCTTAAGCTGTGATAAGTGTTGTTACAGTGGAAGTATGAATAGTAATTCTAAACTAAATCATTGTCTCTGACTTCTCTGAAGACTCAAGTTTTCTTGCTCCAAAAGGATTCTAAGCCGGGCGTGGTGGTGCACGCTTGTAATCCCCGCGCTTGGGAGGCGGAGACAGGAGGATCGCGCAGGTTCGAAGCCAGCCGCGCTGGCTTCAGAGACCCTGTTTCCAAATAAAAATATAAAAAAATAGGTCTGGGAGTGTAGCCCAGAGGTAGAAGGGCTTCCAGGAACCCCAGTACCACCAAAAAAAAAAAAAAGATTCTAAATTGACTCCCAGTGTTTCCAGGTTCACTTCAAGACTCATAATATGTGAATGCAAACAACTGATAACTTAAACTGTACTATATTTTTTCTAGTTATTTCTTCTCAGCACTTCTAGAATGACAAAGAACACTGTAGAATCTCAAGAGTGAAGAGGTATTTAGCACTCAGGAGGAATCTTAGTACACTCTTCTTCTTCTTTTTAAATATGCTTTTCCTGGGGTACTGCAATCACACATCATAAGAAAGTTCAGAGTGAGAGTCACACACACACACACACACACACACACACACACACGGTCAGCTCCCCCACCCCGCCCATGCCACTCCAATCCTTCTTCTTCCCCATACATGATATAGAAATTGGTATTAGGTAGCCATCAACAACTGAATGGATTATGAAATTATGGGCTATATACACAATAGAATTCTACTCAAATTCCGTTGTGACTATATCCCATAATTTGAGTAGAATTCCATTGTGTATATATCCGATAATGTCATAATCCATTCAGTTGTTGATGGGCACCGAGGCTGGTTCCACAGTCTGGCTGTTGTGAACTGTGCTGCCATAAACATGCATGTATCACTATAATATAATATTCCATTGGAAAGATTCCTAGTGGTGCTAGTGGTGGTGTAGCTGGAGAACACTCTTTTTTTTTTTTTTTTTTGCGGGTCTGGGGATGGATCCCAGGAGCATTCGACCTCCGAGCTACAACCCCTGCCCTATTTTTTATTCTTTATTTTGAAACCGGGTCTCACTGAGTTGCAGAGGCCTCGCTAAGTAGCTGAGGCTGTCCACGAACCGCGATCCTCTGGTCTCATCCTCCCGAATGCTGGGATGACAAGCGTGCGCCACCACACCGGGCTGGGAGGACGCTCTTCTATAGATCATATGTGTAACAACTTTATGGCAGAAGCATCCTTCTTTTGAGAAAGCAGAAAGAACTTTAAGAGTAACTTTAAGAGTAACTTCCTTAAAGCCACACAGAGGAGGGATAGATGATACTTGCAATCAGGCTGGGCTCTTTCCAGGCCTCTCTATAACCACTGGGCCTATCCAAATAGCACGTCCAGCCTGTGTGTCCTTCCTGTCTGTACAGCTAGGTGCCCAGCAAGGATCCACCCACCCTACACGAGTTGGTCCTGCTGGCCCGGGAGTTTTACCCTCCTTAAGGTTGTTACCCTAATGATTTTAATAGTCTACTTAAATATAATTAATTTAAGAGTATACTTAAATTTACATATACTAATTGAGTATACTTAAGTATACTCGAGTATACTTTTACACTTTATATAAAACAGTATATTCAATTTAAGAGTATGCTTAAATACACTCAATTCAAGATTGTATCAAAGTGGTCTTTTATCAAGACACATTATTTAAATGAAAGAAAATGAATTCTCTTGAAAACATGATGATTCCAGAGAATGAGCATTAGAGTCAGGAAATCCCAAGGATTCCTGGAGGTACTCATTTCAGAGTTTTAAGTCAAAGGAGTCACATTCTGCCTCCCAGTTCTCATCCATCTTCCCAGAAGGCGGAGTCCACCACCTTCTGTCCACAGCAGCTACAGTGCGAGCCCTCGGGATCCCTGGGCCCAATATGGCTGTGACCTGTCCGGCATTCACAGCCTGTTAGGAAGAAAGGGAGACAGTAAATACAGCTCTCACCTGCTCTCACAATCCCAGGATTGTGCTGGAAGAAGGCGCTGCATTCTGTTTGATTTTATTATTATTATTTTGTGGTACTGGGGAATTGAATCCAAGGGCATTCATTCTCCCTCCAAGATACCCCCTCAATCTGGCTTTATTTTATTTTGAAATAGGGTCTTTCTAAGATGCTGAGGCTCCTGCTAAGTTGCCGAGGCTGGCCTTGAACCTGTGGTCCTCCTGTCTCAGCCTCCTAAGTCCTGGATTTTACAGGTATCAGCCACCATTCCCAGCTGATCTTCACTCTTGAGAAAGAACGAGAGACAAGGCAGAGGTGGGGTCGGGCATGGGTTTGGGGGCAGTTGGACAGAGATGAGCCCTGAATGGCTGGGGAGGCGTGAAGCAATAAAGGAAGAGAAGACACATCCAGGGCATGACGTGGGGTTGGACTAGTAAAGACATGGCTGGGAGTCCGCAATGCTCAGAGCAAGCACTTGTCAGTCTTGGACCTTAGCAAACAGGTTTGAAGAACATTCTATCTAGTGGTCAGTTATACACCTTTAATATGCAGCTTAGTTTCTTCTACTTATAACAAAATGTGTGTAACACGGACCTTGATGTGCTATGGTTGCCATGAGGACGACAACCAGTGTCTTAGTCCATTGGAGATGCTATAACAAAAATACCACAGGCCGGGTGACTTATAAACAACTAAAAGTATTCCTCACATTCCTGGATGCTGGAAAGTCCAAGACCAAGGTGCCAGCAGGTTCACGGAAGCCACCTTCTCTCTCTCTAACCTCACGTGGTGGAGAGGTGAGCATCCCCCTCGAGCCTCTTGGAGCCCATTCACGAGGGCTCTGGGCCACAACCTGAACACCTCCCAAAGGAGATGAGATTTCAACATTTTACATGAATTCCTTCTAATCTTGAGAAGCAGACAAATAGTATAATCTTTGTCTCAGAGACCTGGACACAGGTTTGGGCAAATATAAAAATATTTGCCCAAAGTAACATAGTGCAGACATCAGTCTTTTAAGCTATTAAGTCTATTTTTTCAAGCCATTAAGTCTATTTTTTTAATCAGGCCACACTGATTCCCAATTAGTGTATTTAAAATCCCAATTACTATTTATCTTTTTTCTTTTTATGAGACTGGGGATTGAAAACAGGGGTGTTCTACCCCTGAGCTACACCCCCAGCCCTTTTTATTTTTTATTCTCAAACAAGATCTTCCTAAGGCTGACCTCAAACCTGCAATCCTCCTGTCTCAGCCTCTCAAGGATTGGGATTACAGGTGTGAACCAATATGCTCGGCTTAGTATTCATGTATCTTGTAGCTAGAAGCTAGGGATTCTGAGAGGTTAACAAAAAGAAAACTTTCCTCGCCTCCTGTCCAAGTGCCAGGGACACACGGTCCCTTTAACTCCCCAACCTCACACTTTATCCACACAGATTCTCTGTGACCATTTTCTGCCTCTCTCTGCATAGCAAGCCCAGCTCATTTCAGAGGGGCTGCCGCCACGGCAGACAGTCCCCTTGTGGTTATTCTGTATGGAAGAACCAGATGGGAAAACTTGGAGAGCACGCTAATGAGAGGCTTTAATTTCCACGCTGTTCCTCCTTCCTTTTCTGCTCCCCCCTCCACTGGCACGCTCTGAGGGCCGCTTTGTATTTTCAGTCTATACGCGCCCGCCTGGCATCCCATCACACGGGCAGTCGGCTTTGAAGTAAAGGGAAGAGGCGCTCTGGGATAGACAAGCATGGGCTGCGGGGGTTAAATGCCCCGTGTGTGTCCCGTGCAGATGGCCTTTTCTCCCGTTCTCGGTGTCCCAAGCCCTTTTCCACCGAGGAAGTTAGCGATGGGTCCTCACAGCCAGGTCCCTCTCACGCGGCGGCTGAGGGCAGGCTGGGGTTTGAGGTGTCTGTGCCCACAGGTGTCCGTGCCCAGAGCTCTACCTCCTTCACGCAGCCTCTCGGGGCCCGGGACCCCCTCTGTGAAGCCATCTCTGCATTATTGTGAGTTTACCAGAAGCTGCCTTCACAAGCCCTTGGTGAGATGAATGCGGATGACTTCTAAGAGCACTTAGAGAGAGGAGGTAAGGGCCTCTTTCTGTTTAGTAAGGGCCCCTTTCTGTTTAACTCCATGATGGCTGCAATTTTTCTAGTGCTCCCCTGAGCCAAAGACTTCCAATCTGCTATTCAGTTTAGTCCCTACGAGGCCTTAGAGATGAAGCAGCTGGCCAAGGTCACCGACAGAGGCCAAGCCAGCACCCAGGCCCCTTTGATCTTGTGTGTGTGTGTGTGTGTGTGTGTGTGTGTGTGTGTGTGTGTGTGTGTGTTACTGGGGATGGAACCCAGGGGCATTCTACCTCTGAGCTATACCCCCAGCCCTTTTTTTTATTACTTATTTTGAAACAGGGTCTCACTAAGTTGCAGAGTGCTTCACTAAGTAGCTGAGGGTGGTGGCAAAACTGTGATCCTCTTGTCTCAGCCTCCCAAGTACTGATATTACAAGCGTGTGCCACCATGCCAGCTCCTTTTTTATCTTAATTCCTCTTCTCCTCCTCCTCCTCCTCCTCCTCCTCCTCCTCCTCCTCTTCCTCCTCCTCCTCCTTGTGGTTCAGAGGTTTAAACCCAGGGGCATTCTACCTCCAAACTACACTCCCCAGCGATTTTTTTATTTTTTATTTTTGTGTTGACACTGGGTCTTGCTAGGCTGCTCAGAGTCTTGCTACGTTGCTGAGGCTGTCCTTGAACCTGCGATCCTCCTGTCTCAGCCCCTCAAATACTGGGATTACAAGTGTGCACCGCCATGCTCGGCTCTGTTTAGTCTGAGTTCTAAGCTGGGCTCTGAAATGTCTGCTGCTCCATTCCGATGCCACTCAGAGCCACGCCTGACCCCTGCTCCTGATGCTGAGTGCTCCACTGCTTGCCCCAGTCCTCCCTTCTGATTCTACAACTGCGGCTGCATCAGTCCTCGGAGGGCCCAGCGCGCCCAGCCCACTTCTTGCTGTCTGTCTCCTCTGCTCCAGTATGGAAGGAACTCCACGGCCAAAGGTGTGCTCGAATTTCCCTGCATTTTAACACTTTTCTCCCACTGCTCCCCCCACCCCATGTGATTCTACCTCAGACAAGACGTGCTCCCCAGAGCCATCAGGCAAAGTACCAAGCCGGCATCCAGTCCGTGGCTGGTGCCTCTCCCTCCTCCCTCTCCCTCCTCCCTCCCTAGCCAAATGCGCTTGTCTTCTGTCTCCTGTCCAGATCCCACCGCCTTGCCGGACCTCTGCCAGCCACTCTGGCCCTCATTAATCTTTCCCCCTCTAGAACTTTCTGCCAGCAACTTTTACTTTGATGCCAATCACATATTATTCCCTACGGCGTACACAGAAGAAGAGGAAAG
>NC_137800.1:15996526-16094026 GCF_963383645.1 Muscardinus avellanarius | reverse complement strand
TATTCTACCTCCAAGCTATACCCGCAGCCCTATTTTTTTTTTTTATTCTTTATTTTGAAACAGGTGTCACTAAATTGCAAAGGGCCTCACTAAGTAGCTGAGGCTGGCCTCAAACTGCGATCCTCCCTTCTCTGCCTCCCAAATGCTGGGATTACAAGCGTGCGCCACCACGCCCGGCCACAGCACCTTTAATACGAGGCCATGGTCCATGGATGTCCCGGAGCGGGAGGCACAGGGAGACCCCTGACCCAGGACCTTTCTCTGAACCTCACTCTCCTTCACATCCCCATCGCTTAAGGATACCCATTTCCTAATTCCACACCCACCAGAGGAGCCACCATTAGGGCCACTACCTGTGTGTGTTTTGGCCTGGACTCCCTCAGCCCTCCAGGGCCACCCCTGAGGGCCATGGCTTCTCCACCCCAGGGATGAACTTGACAGAAAGGACAAAGCCCCCGCTGGAGGCCGGCCTTCCCCTCCATTTGTGCCATCTTCCCTCGTCCCAGAGACGTCCTTCCTCCTTCCTGAAGCGAATGCAGCTATCTTGGTCCAGGGAACTAAGTCGAGGAGATCAGCGTTCCAGGAGACTTGTTCCAGGCCACAGAGTTATTCAAAGGCAGAGTCTGGCCGACCCCGGTGTCCTGATATCCAGGTGAGGACCGTTCCCCAGCCGAGGCTGCAGCCCAGCGCCTCTCGGCTCCGCAGTCTTATTCCAGAAGGTCGACTCACCTGCCAGGTGAGCATCCTTGACCCGTCTCTTCCAGATGCGCAATAATCACCTCATCACATCGCGAGCATCCACCGGCTCTCATCTATGATATTTCTTTTACTATAATTATTTGCTCCCTTCCCTTTTCACTGTCTCGTCTCTTCACGATAAGCCACCCCAGTCCTCCAACTCCCCGGAGATCAATATCACGCCTTCTGCCCCAATAACTAAAATGAAAATTAACGTGCTCAGCCGCCTTCACAGTAATTGTATGCCCGTCCCCCCAGCCCCATATTTTCTCTGGGTTTCCATTTGCACCCAGGATGCCCGACTGGGTGAGCACTGAGGAGACCCCACCCACAGAGCCTGGGCAGGCAGACCCCCTCTCCTCACCTCACACAGCGCCACGTGCCCAGGGCTTTGCTTCCTGGAAAGGTGAGGACGGCGGGGCCACCTCTGAATGAAATATCTGCGTGGAGCCCTGTGCTTCGGCGGAGGCGGGGCCCTGGCACCCATTCGGATCCCTGCATTTCTATCTCCATCCCTCATTTCTTCTGGTATTTAGAGAAGAGCTGCTTGGGGGTTCTTTCTTCCTTTTTCTTTTCTTTTTTTTTTTTTCTCCCCAGGTTCTTTGAGTAGAATTAGTTTTTGTCTGTTTGTAAACACATCTTTAAAATCGGTGTGGCTATTTTGGAAGTTTTTCAAACTCAGAGCGATGGGGAGTCATTTTCCCCACACACTCTCTCCATCCAGGTCATCTTCGGGAGCGGGACCTCAGATCTCCAGAGCTGGCCCACACGCGGCCCGCACATAAGGGCTCGCTCGCCGAGCAATCTGATTTGGAAGAAGTAAGAGGCTGCTGGTGTTTAAAAATAGCAGGAGGGATATAGGAGGCTTTTTCCAATTAGTGTGGAAAGCTATTTTCAGGCCCTATTAGCCCCCAAACCACAAACTAAATATTTTATAGCTTGTGGGTATAAATATATTCTGAAATAACTTGGGACATTCATTTAAAAGTTATGATAAGCCAGGCATAACAGCCCACGCCTGTAATCCCAGTACTTGGGAGGCTGAGACAGGAGGACCACAGGCTCCAAAGCAGCCTCAGCAAGTAATGAGACTCTCACCAACCTAGCGAGACTTTTTTTTTCAAAATAAAACAATAAAGTAGGGCTGGGGGTATAGCTCAGAGGTAGAATGCTCCTGTCTTTAATCTTTAGTACAAAAAAAGTTATGATAATTTGAACATAAAAAACCCATGGCTAAGCTGTTTGGGAGTGAAATGTTCGTTTTTAATGAATAAAATAATTACTATATATAATTTAACATAACAATATATTTATATTATCCTTTTTTTTCTCAAAGATTGGATGTATCTGCTGAAACATTTTATCTCCCCAACAGCTTTGCCTTCAAGTTTTTTCTAATCTGATCCATCTCTTATACTGCTACTAGGGATATTTGCCTATAAAACAGATACAAGCAATTTGGGTATTTTGTTTCTTCATTTCCTCTAAAGCCTGAAATCCTCAGTCTCAAGCTCCTGCCTCTCACTCTATCTTTACACGCTTCTAATAACCCTTTGGGGCTCGGCTACCTGCCCCCTTTTTGATGACAAACAGTCTGCAAATATTTAGCATCGATTCTAGGGTCTGCTAATGCTGGGTCAAAACAGGAGAATTGCAGAGGTTCGAAGCCAGCCTCAGCAGCTTAGTGAGGCTCTCAGCAACTTAGTGAGACCCTGTTTCCAAATAAAATAGAAAATTGGTCTGGCAGGGTAGCCTGGAGGTAGAAGGCCTCTGGGTTCCACCCCCAGTACCACACACACACACACACACACACACACACACACACACACACACTGTGCAGTGGACCTAGGGAGGAAGGAAGGCATTTATGAGGTTGGTAGGTAGTGAGAAAGGGGCGAATTAAGTTACATGGGAGTCAAGCCGGGGTGTTCATAGCAGAGATACTTGAGTGCCTAAACTAGGGGATGGTCCACGAGCTCCACGTTGGCACTGTGCATTTTAGAGATGGTGCAGCGATCCAGGATGCAGCTCCTGGAGTGAGAGGCTGAAGTTGTCAAAGAAAGTATCAATGAGACAAGTGGCTAAAGAAATGGAGATGGAGGGATGGAGGTGGCTTTTCCTGGGAATGCTGGGGTTACAAAGCGAGAACTGAATTTGGGGCAAAAAGGAAGACTGAGGACTGGGAGCTGAGGTCTCAGAGGATGAAGAATAGCGGTGGGAGATGACAATAAAAAGATGATGATTAGCCAGGTCTCATGCAGCCCAGAGGGGAGCGTTTTCACAGAAGAGGGCAATGGTCCGGAAGTGACAGAGGGAAGCCAAGATACCTACCTTCCCTCTGAGCCCCTGGCTACGTGCAGTGTGGGGAAAAACAGCCTTTGGTGGAGGAGGAAGGAGCGTCTTCAGAAAACCACCCATTCCAGAATGGAGGGGAAGAGGCTGCCACAGAGAGAGGTGTGGTGTGGAGATGTTTTAGGAGAGAGTGGAAGGGGCATGTGGCCGAATAGAATCGGGATTACAGAGAAGTGTGGGAGTGAGGGCTCCGGTGATGATGGCCATTGGGGGATGTTGGCTGGGATCTCCGTAGTGATGGGGCAGAGGGAGAGGTGCATGATGGGATTGGGCCTGACGGCCTCTTCTTAAAGGAGGATCAACTCTGGCGGTCTGGACCCCAGTCCTGCCCTGGTCCAGGCTGGCAGCTCTCCCTGGTACTCTGTGCATCAGTGTCTTACTGTGTACTTGTGTTCTCCAAGTCTTCCACCACGTTCTAGATTTTTTCACTTCTGAACTGGGGTCCACAGTGCTCTCCTGTGTGGGATGCCTTTACTCTCTCCCTCTTAATTTTGTAGGTATAACAATGGGTATTGAACCAAGGGGCATTTTACCTCCAAGCTATACCTCTAGCCCTATGTTTTATTTTATATTTGGAAAATAAATAGGGTCCTGCTGGGATGATGAGAGTCTCACTACTTGTTGAGGCTGTCCTCAAAACTGTGATCCTCCTGCTTCAGCCTCCCAAGTACTGCATGCACCACCATGCCTGGATTATTCCCTCATTCTATCTAGTTTAGTTCTCTCTCTCTCTCTCTCTCTCTCTCTCTCTCTCTCTCTCTCTCTCTCTCTCTCTCTCTCCCTGCGATACTGGGGATAAAACCCAGGGATATTCTACTGCTAAGCCATACCTCCAGCTCTATTTTTTAGTCTTTTTTATTTTTGGTGGTACTGAAGAACATCTCAATTTTATTATTATAAGGTCCCAAACAGTAGCATTCATTAAATTGCCATTAAAAAAATAACAGGTAAAGATATATATATATATATATATATATATATATATATATATATTTTTTTTTTTTTTTTCTCCTGCAAGAGGAATACATTTTTGGACAGAGGCGCTAGAGGCCCTCCGTTAGCTGGAGGCATCCCACCTAGCATGCGTAATGCCCTAGGTAGTAGGTAGGGACTCTGGGCTAAATGCCCCAGCTGCAGGTATCTCTTGTGGCTCCTTTGTCAAAATGCAACTGGGTAGGAAGCGGCAGAGATGGCGAAGGAGCAGAGCTGGGCTGTAAAGGGCCTCACTAAGTAGCCCAAGCTATCCCCGAACTGCCATCCATCTGGGGAGCCTGGAGGAAGGTGAAGTTGTGTAATGGGGCTTCCTTTGATCCTGGCACGTAACAGACAGCCTGGTTCAAAGCTGACACTTTCCCTCCTTTGTCCTCCCTCTTTCCTTTACCCCCTGTTAGGAAAAAAAATCTTCTCATCTGTTTATGGATGGAAGGGGACCTGGTACCTGTGGTTCTGAATTAGAACTGACTTAAGGAAGACGTAGACAGGAACTGTGTCCCTTCTGATAAACACAACACAACCCTGGCCTGCAGATGTGAATAGGAACAGACTCAAAGAAGACTTAGACGTGTGAATTGCATCCCTTCTGACAAGACACCCGCGAGACCCTGAAGAGCTCACCCTTTTTTTTTTTTTTGTGGTACCAGAAATGGAACCCAGGGGCATTCTACTTCTGAGCTATACCCCCAGCCCTATTATTTATTTATTTATCTTGAAACAGAAACAGGGGCTCTTCTCACTAAGTTGCTGAGGGCCTCACTAAGTAGCTGAGGCTGGCTTTGAACCTGTGCAACCCTCCTGTCTCTGCCTCCCAAGTACTGAGAGTACAAGTGTGTGCCACCACACCCAGCTACAAGTTCATTCTTTTTAATTTTTTTTTTTTATTTTTGTACTGGGAATGGAATATCCCTGGGCTACACTCCCTGACCTATTTTATATTTTATTTGGAAACAGGGTCTCACTAAGTTGCTGAGAACCTCACTAAGTAGCTGAGGCTAGCTTCGAACCTGTACAATCCTCCTGTCTCAGCATCCCAAGCCTTGGGATTACAAGCATGTGGCACCACGCCCAGCTACGAGCTGACTCTTAAAAGAGAGAGACTTGATTCCTTTGTTCAGGGAGAATCCAGGGCTTGTTCCTGAACGCTTAAGTTCACTGGTTTCTCTAACTTGCTAGCAAATCACTATCTGTCTTTTTCCTTCTTCCCAAAGGTTTGTTTGATTCTGGAATTATTTGATTCTGGAAGTTGGGTCAGGTACTGGGATTCAGTTACGGTTGCATATCATATTAAATTCATATCAATCACCACCATCAAATACTGCTAGTCTCCCTGGTTCAGTCCTACTTGGCCATCACCCTGACACCCCCAGCCAGCAATTCCTGGGTGAATTCTGATCACACAGGTGCTATCTCAGGACACTTGGGTGTATGAGCTGTATGGACTCAAGTCAAATTTACTGCTGTAGGTTACCAGGGTTGGCCTTTCCTTTTGAGTGAATAGATAGTGCCTAGAGGGTTTGGGAGAGAACTTCTGGAGTGGTACTAATTTCTTTTTCTTGATCTAGGTGTTACTGAGTGTGTTCAGTTCATGAAAATTCATGAGGCCACTGTACATTGATGTATGCATTTTCTGTATGTATATAATAATTAAAAAATTTTTAAAAAGAAAATAACCCCGGATTATAAAGCTGGATTGAGGAATTTGAACCTGATTCAACAGGCAACTGCAGGCCACTCCTGATTGTTCAACCAAAATATGGCATGATGAAAGCATTATTATTGTTGTTGTTGTTGTTGTTGTTGTTGTTGTTGTTGTTATTATTTTGTATTACTAGAGATTGAAGTCATTCTACCTCTGAGCTATACCCTCAGTCATTTTTATCCTTTGTTGGGTCTTACTAGGTTGCTGAGAGTCTCACTACATTGCTAAGGCTGTCTTTGAACCTGTGATCCTCTTGTCTCAGCCTCCCATATAATGAGATTACAGATGTTTGCTACCACACCCACAGCAAAGGAAACTGTCAAGAACCTCAACCAAGAGCCAACAGAATGGGAGAAGATTTTTGCCAGTGACTTCTCTGATAGAGGACTAACATCTAGAATATACAGAGAACTCAAGAAACTCAGCACTGAGGAAACAAATAACCTAATCAAAAATGGGCAAGTGAATTAAATAGACGCTTCATGAAAGAAGAAATTCAAATGGCCAATAAATGCATGAAAAAAGGCCTCAACATCATTGGCAATTCGAGAAATACAAATAAAAATTACCCTGAGATTTCGCCTAACTCCAACTAGAATGGCAATCATTCAAAACACAAACAACAACAAATGCTGGCGAGGATGTGGAGAAGTGGGAACTCTAAAACATCGTTGGTGGGGCTGCAAATTAGTGCAATCACTTTGGAAATCAGTATGGAGGATCCTCAGAAGAATGGGAATGAATTTATCATTTGATCCAGCAATACCACTTCTGGGTATCTACCTAAAATAAAGGAAATCAAACTACCAAACTAATGTATCATATCTATGTCCATAGCTGCTCAATTCACCATAGCCAAACTATGGAACCAGCCAAGATGTCCATCAACAGATGAATGGATTACAAAACTGTGGGATATGTACACAATGGAATTTTACTCAGCCATAAAGAAAAACACAGTTACATCGTTTACAGGGAAATGGACAGAACTGAAGGACATTATGCTAAGTGAGATTAGTCAGTCACAAAAAATAAGAAATTGGATGCTTTCCCTAATATGTGAAAGCTAGGGAGATATGGGTTAAAGGAGGAACTCTAGATGAAGGAGGAGATCCTATAGAGGAGCAGATAAGGCGACCTAACTGAAGGGATGGGAGGGGGGAAGAGGGACACTCTCTAAAGCACATGATATATTTAAACATTCAAAGTCAGTCACTAAGCCAAGCAAGGGAAGGAGGGATGTGGAGGGAATGGGGTGGGGATTGGGTAAGGGCTAATTGGGTGATGTGTGCATGGATGTCTCCACCATCTTTTATGCCATTAAGATGTATGACTACAATGTACCAATAAAAAAAAATAAAAAAGAAAAGAAGAAGAAAATTTGATTGTGTATAAAAGTTTAGATAGAATGAAGCAAGAAAGAGGTACAGTGTCCTAAATCTGGGGGGATAAAGGCTTAGACTAGGTAGGGCGGATGGTGGTGATACTGAATAGGGTAATGGAGACATTGGCTACATACAGAGCCAGTTTTAAGACAAGCTCCTACATAAGTGAATCAATATTCAGCACATGCTGTAGGCTGTTTTACATATGTGAATATTTAATATCGTTTCACACACTTGCTGTACCTCCCGTGTCTCACCAAATCACTTGGGGAGGCATGGGAAGGTCTATGCAGATGCGCTCAGTTCCATGGGTGACGAACCAAGCTCTGTTCTCAGATGCACGCCATTTGTCAGGATGCAGTGAAGGCCCTCAGCAACCGATGAAGACCATCCAACTTGGGTGGCACGAGCCTTACCCTTTTATTTCATTTTGGTTTTCAGTACACCATGATGATGTTGCTGTTAAATACTTAGCCTGCCAGATAACACTACAAAATGTTTTAGGACCCATTCGAAAAAATCACTTTAATAGCTGAATGTTTCAGATGAAAGAAACTATTATTTTCTACAGCCTACAATACCAATTGTAAAGTCTGGATTGAACAGATTGACGCCTATCATTCCGAACAAAGATATGAAGAACAGATTGGCACCAGGCCCTTGCTTTTGTAAAATTTAGATTTATGCAAAACTTCCTCAATTCAGAATTAAACAAACTCAGAACGACGCACATTTGTTGCAATGCAATGCCAACTAAACACTTTAGCCTTTCTTCCTAGAGGTCCACGGAATGTTGCTATTTAACTCTCATTAGGCACCTCATTTGATTTCTGCATGATGATCCAATGGGCAGAAATAGATGAACCACTGACCCGCTGGCTTTTTCAACTCCCAGGAGAAAAACAAAGGTTTGCTCTCAGAGATGAGGAAGGAATTCATCTGGCTCATTAGTTTGCATAAATCTGTAATTATGTACACAAGTAATTTGTGTGTATTGTGCTAACGATATTATTATTATTTAGCTTGCTCTGATGCCAATCACTGAAGCATTATCTAATTTTATTAAGTTCCTTGCAGTCTTGGAGAATCTTAGTTACAAGCCAGTTCTTTGCTCATTAGCATTGACCTTGTGGTTTATTTGGATTTCTTTCTTTCTTTTTTTTTGGCCTCCTGCCCCCAAGTTAACACAACTTTGTTTTGTAATCTACACTGTCTTTGTGCCCTCTTGACCTAGAAGAGAGGCAGATGAATGGAAGTCTTGATGCCAACTTTATAGTTTCTGTATATGGGCAAAGGGCCTGAATTCCTACCACTTGGCGCTGACTTCTCTGGAAACAAAGGAGAGTGGAGACAGAGCAGAACTGAACAGACTTTCAAGGTCTTCAAGGACTCATGACTAGGCACTGTGTGTCATCTGATGAAACAGCACATCAGATATAGGAGGTCCAGTGAAGACGGCGGTGATTAGCATCCTTCCTGTTGTCTCTTGGTATCTTTGAACTTCTATTGCAGTCTTGTCCTTCATCTTAAGTTTTGTCCAAACGTGCTGGACCTCTCACCCCTGACCAATGGAGCAGCAGTTTCCTGCTACCCTTCAAAAAGAGGAGAAGAGGGAGTGAAAATGATCAGCAGGATGGTCGGTGCTATGTGAAGAGGGGCTGAATGGAGGGAATACTCCACCTTGCAAGAAGACCATGCAGCCATGCATTCAAAATCTGTAATGTCCAGTGGCAGGCATAAGACGATTGTGTGCTCCCCAGATCTAGAAGTATTCCAATAAGAAATGGTCTCAGAAGTATAAGGATTCAGAGTTTAATACAAGCTGTGGGTGGAGCTCTGTGGTAGAGCCTATGCTCATTATGCATAAAGCTCTGGGTTCAATCCCCAGCACCCCCTTTTCCAAAAATGTTTATGACAAAATAATGAACTTTTACTTCACACAGTTGGTAATAAACCTATAAATTCACATTGGAATGGGTGTGCAGGATGTTGAATTATAAAAAGGTCAAACATTTAACAATCAAGCAATATAGTATGCAAATCATCTAAAAATGGGAGGTGATGGAATAATAAATTTCAAGGTAAAAAGCAGAATTAAAATTAAATATGTATCACAAATGAAGTGATGTGGAAAATATGAAAGCTTGAGACAAAGATAGGGAATTTATGAAAATGAAAATAATTATGGTAAATATTGTGAATTTTTTTTGCTTTTTCATTCAGGTATTTAATATGATTTTGTTTTAAATTACAATTTTTCTGTTTCATGTATTTATTTTTTACTTCAACTTTTTAGTATTTTTAGGCCTTAAGAATGCACCTTAGTAATATATATTGGAAGTTTTCCTCTTCAATATGACAGTCTCCCCCTATTTCACTTTGCTCTTAACTTGTATGATATTAACATTTATACTCATTGTTCTTATTAATACATTTAGATTTATTTGTACCACATTATTATTTTTAGCTCCTTTTTTGGCTCCAAAATAAATTTAATAGGACTTTTTAAAAAATTTTATTTCTTTAACCTTCTGGTCTGGAAACTAAATATTGTCTAACTAGTTTTTTCTATGGATTCCTTAAAAGTTGAGTAAACAAGCCCGGGTGTCATCAGTATCTTAACCTCTCAAAAGTAACAGAGCCTTGGGATGCTTGCTTCTCCAACTGGCCACCATGGGTCTTATTATAAGCTCCCTGTTTTCTCACTTGTTTGCTTAGCGCTTCTTCTAGCATTGGGGTCCACTTTCTGGATCATTTTCCTTTGTCTTGAAGAAAGTCCGTTGGCTCTCCCTGTCCTGGAGGCCTCCTGGGGGCAAGTCTTCCAGCCTTTGATGATCTAGAATAGTTTCTATCTCTAAGTGAGTTTCTGTGATGATCTAGAATAGTTTCTATCTCTCTCTCTCTGTGTTTTCTCTTTCTTTTTTTTTTACTTTTATTGGTGCATTCGAGCCTCACACCATAATGTAGTTCACAGTAATAGTGACATGCTTGCACACAGCACTTGGGCTTCTTGTTTTTTGATGCCGTTTTTCTGGGTTTTCATTCAGCCCTGGGTACTATTATTCCATACCTTTTGGCTTTCTTTTTTTTTTTTTTAAGTTGAGTGGTCTCCTGTGTTTAATTGCCATACTTCTCTATGAAAATTCTGCCTTTCCTCTTTGTTGGCCTTTAAGACCTTCTCTTTGCCTTTGATGCTTTGTGGATCAACAATTGCAGATGCAATTGATTGCTGAAAAACAATATTATAAAATCGAAATCCTCTGGTTCCACTCAAGAAAAATCCCAAATACCTAAACAGGTTTGACTTTATTCTCAAATTGTTTTAGTACTCACATACTATCATCAATTTTTACATGTTGTGCTTTCTTTAGAACAGTCTAAGTTGCTACTTGGAAAGAAAGGGTTAAAATCAACAGAATATCTGGGGTCCTGCAAATAAATGACTTTTCAGGAAGAAATATGAGTAAAAAAAACCTTATTGAACAGCTTCCTTAATTTTGAATTCAAATCACAACATCTACTTAGCCAACGAAGGCCGTACGACTCTGACCGTGAGTCCAGCATACTGCACTGGCTTTCTGGAAGTATTAGAAGGAAAATTATCTTTACTCATTTCTAGCTTTTATTTCACTTTCAATACCAAAGGAAGGCGAAAGTAAGAAGCATTTCCCCCTCAAGAGGAATAACAAATTGTTGAAGGGTCTGATACCAGTTCTGTGTTATAAACTAATACATTCTCACCACTGCCCAACGGCCACATGAAGCTCTTAAGGTCTTAAAATGTGCTGAGTTCTAACTGAGCTGTTTTCTATGCTCAAAACACCCTGGACTTTAAAACCTTTGTATAAAATTAGAATGCAAAATATTTTTCATTAATTTTTTTTGTGGCCCTAGGGATCGAACCCAAGGGGCATTCTATCTCCCAACTATATCCCTAGCCCTATTTTTTAAAAATTTGAAACAGGGTCATTCTAGGTTGATGAGAGTCTCAGTATTTGCTGAGGCTGTCCTTGAACCTGCGATCCTCCTGTCTCAGCCTCCCAAGTACCACCAAGTGTGCCACCATACCTGACTTAATAATTTTTATATTGAGTATCTATACAAATGCTAACATTTTAGATATATTGGTTTAAGTAAAATGAGTAAATAGTATAATAAAATAATTCAACTTGTTTCTTATTTATTTATTTATTTATTTTGGGTCTGGGGATGGAACCTAGGCAGGGGCATTCGACTTCCGAGCTACACCCCCTGCCCTATATTTTTATTTTTTATTTTGAAACCGGGTCTCACTGAGTTGCAAAGGACCTCACAAAGTAGCTGAGGATGTCCGTGAACCGCGATCCTCCAGTCTTTTTATTTTTTAAATGTGGGTATCAGGAAACTTTGTATGGCACTTGTGGCTCGCCTTGTGTTTCCGTTGGGTGGCACTGGTCCACGTGGCCACAGAAAATCCTTTCTGCCTCAGCTTTGTTCCTCCTGACTGGAAATCAGCCTTCAATTTCCTTCCTGAGTGGGTATGGGGACTACGAAAAATGACATTTTCACTTCCTAAGCTGATAGCTCTGCCAGTTCCAACTCAAAAATTGGTTCCCGGCCGGAAAGATAATTTTACTTCACTTTGACAATATTTTCTATGTGCGCTGACAAGGTGTTAGTTATCACCATATTCAAAATAAGATTTTCCAGAATTTTCTCAGAGTTTTAATCCTGTTTAAGTTGGACTGGGGTCAGAGGGACCAGTGGGGAAGAGAAAGGAGAAGACAGAGGGACATATTAGAGTTGATGCATGCATTTTAATTCACTAGAAAACGAAAATGTTTTCTCATCAGATTACCTAGAGCTGCTTAGAGAGATAATACATATAATGCAGGTAATGGTGAATTACTAGAGAAGGGCTCCCAGGATAATTATTTGGATACTCATGTAGGAACCATTATTCACCAAACCCACCTGAAGTTACAGAGTCCTTCCCTTGGGAGTGTTCTTAACAGGGATCTATGTATCTGTCCATCATATCTATCTCTTACAAGGACCCACTGATAGACAGACAGCAGGATCCTGTCTGGCCTTGCTGTCTCTTTTTATTTTAACTTAATTTTTTTGAAACAGGATCTCACTAGGTTGCTGAGAGTCTTGTTAAATCACGGAGGCTGGTCTTGAACCTGTCATCCTCCTTTCTCAACCTCCCAAACACTGGGATCACAGGTGTGCACCACCATGCCTGGATCCTGCTGTCTCTTGCTCAACCTCTACTGTGAAGGGCTAAAAGGAGACAGAGACTGAAGTGGAACCCAGTGGAGAGGAATTTCCACCCAACGCACAGGAAGAAACTTCTCTCTGTGCAGGAAAAGTGGGCCATAGTCTTTTAGATTTGCAGCTCATATTCCTTTAACCCTAATTCAACAAAAACTCTTTAAAAAAAAAAAAGCGTTTTCAGAGTGTTTTTTTTTTTTTTTTTTTTTTTTTTTTTTTGCGGGTCTGGGGATGGAACCCAGAGGCATTCAACCTCTGAGCTACACGCGCTGCCCAATTTTTTTATTCTTTATTTTGAAACAAGGTCTCACTGAGTTGCAGGGGACCTCACTAAGTAGCTGAGGCTGTCCGCGAACTGTGATCCTCCAGTCTCAGCCTCCCGAATGGAATGCTGGGATTACAAGCGTGCACCACCATACCTGGCTTTTAAAAGTGTATTTGAGCAGGGCGTGGTGGCGCACGCTTGTAATCCCCGCGCTTGGGAGGCAGAGACAGGAGGATCGTGTGCTGGCTTAGGAGACCCTGTTTCCAAATAAAAAATGTAAAAATAGGTCTAGGAGTGTAGCCCGGAGGTAAAAAGGCTTCCAGGAACCCCAGTACCACCACCACCACCACCAAAAAAAAAAAAAAAAGTGTATTTGAAGGCAGAACCTGGCCTAAACCAACATAAAGCAATTTCCAGCCTCACTTTGCCTTACCCAGTACGAGGGTCATACGTGAAACTGGAGACATGTAGATGAGCTGGGTGATGAGTTGGTGCCTCAGCCACCCTGCGGGTGTCACGATACACAGAATGCATTTGAAAGGTTTCCTTCATGAAGTCCAAAATTTTGAGAGTTGTGAAACACATCAGATCCCACGAGTTTCAGATGCGGGATGGGGAGCTGCGTGGCCCCACAGCTCAGGACCAGCCCTCTGCCTCTCCAGTCACCCTCCTGCCTCGGCCTCTGGCTCCAAAGTTAATTTTCCTGTCTGTGTCTTAGTTCCTGGGTCACACAAGCCTGCTCTCTCTTGTGGATGATGGGATGTTTGCCAGGTGTGTTGCAGATGCATCGGGTAATGCGCACTTTCTTTCTAGATGGTGGTCCAGGCTTTGCAAACCTGTGTGCAATTATAGCCATTAGATTCGCAGGCTCTAAACTCACGGAAACAGAAGAAAGGCATGTCGCATCTTTTTAGCATAACTATAAAGACAAGAAACATCTCCCAAGTAATGAGAAGACAGTAGAGCGTGATGATGCGTCCTTGTTATTTTGAGAGAAGGGGTGGCGTTCTCATCTATTCAAAGAGCTTGATTGTTCTTAAGTTCCCCATTAAAAATGATGGTTTCAGTTCATTTTCATTTCAAGATTTTAAGGATTTGGGTAAAAGTTGATAACTGAAATTATAATTAGATCTGAATTACCTTAACCCGAGGCCGGAGGGGGGGCGATATCACACTGTTTCTTTAACAACACTTCTAATTATCTGGCTTTGGAGGTAGCATTTCTGTTTCCTTCTTGGAAATCTTTCCTGAGTAACTATTCATATATCACTCCAGATGGATGCTGTATGTCTGTTACTGCTTGCTGCCCTCCAGACCTAAATTTCATTTTGCATCGATGACAGAATGGGAAAAAATCCAATCAAAATTTTATATATATATAGTCTCTTCCCAAAATTGAAAAAAAAAAGGACCCATTTTCCTTTCATCCTAGGAGTGGGTTAAATATGTAAGTATATATAGTTTTCAGTACGCACTGATTGTATTCAAATATATGTCAGATTGCTCTGTGTTTGCTTGTGATCTTACCCGCTAGTCTAGATTCAAAACTGTAACATGTTCAGCTCACATAATGCACAAGTCATAATATATCTTTCGAGCCAGGTGCAGTGGTGCACACCTGTAATCCCAGTACTTGGGAGGCTAAGACAGGAGGACTGCAGGTTTGTAGCCAGCCTCAGCAACTTAGTGAGATCCGGTTTCAAAGTAAAAAATAAAATAGGGCTTGGGGTATAACTTGGAGGAAGAACACCCCGGGGGTTCAATCCCCAGTACCACAAATAATGCTAATATACCTTTCAAATTTTTGCCCCCCACCAAGAGCCTCTACCTACCAGTCTCTTTGGGAGCCCTTCATCTTTTCTTTCTGGTCATTTGTGTCATGACTTGAAAACCCAGAAAAAGGTTACCCTATGATTAGAACCCCTCTGTCTCGCAGGTCCCGCAAAGAAGTTGACACCTGTTGTTGATGGACGTGTTCAGAATCTCAGCGTATTCTTTTTCTGAGAATTCCTCTGTAAAAATTGGGTTTTCACATAGCTGCCCTTTTTGAGCCACCACTGGAGCCCGAGTCTCTGTCTCACTGTCTCCTTATCTCGATGACTTTCACTCCAGCAATAGATTTGGAAGTGGCTTCAAGAAATGATTCACCTGATATTTCCTCTAAGTATCAGTACACCATCTCACACCATCAGTGAGTAGTGAACTTTTAATTGGTTCATACTTAAATTTTTGTTGTTGTTTTGGTACTGGGGACCGAACCCAAGGACATTCTACCTCCATACTACACCTGCAGCCCTTTTAAAGTTTTTATTTTGATACAGAATCTCGATAGGTTACTGATAGTCTTGCTAAGTTGCTGAGGCTGGTCTCCAACCTTTGATCCTCCTGTCTCATCCTCCCAAGTACTGGGATCACAGGCATGTGCCATCAGGCCCAGCTCCTGCTTAAAATTTTTAAAAGATCTTTTACCATTAAACTTGATTTTTCTGCTTTGTATTTTTTGGGGTATGAATTCAGATGAGCGCTGGTTTAATGGGGTCACCTATCCTAAGCCTTCACAGATGATTGGAGAAAAGATATTCCATGCACAAATAAGATATTTGTCCATGACATACGAGACCCAAGAGCCTTTTTTGTTAAGGTGGTATTTCTGGTTTGATTTTTGTTTCTTTCTATTAACTAGTTTCAGTTCTGCCTTTTACAAGGACATAGGGAAAAGTCCTGCCCTAACTCAGATCGCCTTTAAACTGGGCTGTCTATCCTTTCTTGAGGGTTTTCATCGCCCCAACGGCGCTGTGTTCACTCAGCTCGAACAACTTCATTTTCAAACTCTGAGCATGTGAGCTGTTGCCCGGCCAGCCCGGTGACCCAAGGACTCTGCCAGCTCTGCTATCTGAGAGGCTCACTCAATCTGCCAACGAGAATTCCCCACACATTCCTTCTCAACAAAAACCTACAGTCTCCTTTACCCGTGTGTTTATTTTCTGGATCGCACAGTTACCTGTAAAGCTCCAAGCGACTGCGTTTGCTCTCTGCAGTGTTTAAATGGCACACGATTCATGTAAAATAAAATCCACTATATCTGCCTCCCACAACGTAGCATTTACAACATGGCACAGTCACCGGCACGGTGCCTTCCAGGACGCTCTTGATTTGCTTGGTGTTTTCAGTAGCTTGTGGTACTGTCCCAATGCTGTGTAATCCTCACCACTAGAACATTCCAGAACATTTCCATCTCCCCAAAAAGAACCCTCATTCCTGTTGGCAGTCTCTGGACACTCTCCCCTATCCCTGTCCTCTGGTCACTACAAATCCACTTTCCTGTTTCCATGAACTTGCCTATTCTTTATACTTTATATTAAAGGAGCCAGAAAATGTGGTCTTTTGCATTTGTTTTTTTTTTTAAAATCAGCATTATATCTTCAAGTTTTATCCGTGTTCTAGCACAAATCAACCCTTCTTTCCTTTCCATGGCTAAATAATATTTCATTATGCGGCTGTACCAAATTGTGATTATCTAGTCATCAGGGAATGGACACTTGGGTTGTTTCCAATCTGGGGGCTATTTTGAATAATGCTGCTATGAACATTTGGATACAGGCTTTCGTGTGAACAAATGCCTGTGGTTCTGTTGGGTACCGAGGAGGGAGGTTGCTGAAGAAGCATATAATAACTCTAGGTTTAACTTTTTTAGCAAATGCCAAACTGTTTTCCATAGCACTACTGTTTTCTACACCCAGCAGAAATGCATGAGAGTTCCAACTTTTCCATAGCCTAATTTGTTATTATTATCATTTTTAGTCATAGCCACCCTAGTGGGTGGAAAGCGATTGATATTGTACTATTGTTTTGATTTGCATTTATCTGACTAATGATGCTGAACATAGCTTTAAGTATTTATTGTCCTTTTTTTTTGTGGTACTGGGGTTACTGGAAACCCTTCTACCTCCGGGCTACACTCCCAGACCTAGTTTATACTTTTTTATTTTTGGAAAGAGGGTCTCTTAAGCCAGTGCGGCTGGCTTCAAACCTGTGCGATCCTCCTGTCTCTGCCTCCCAAGTGCGGGGATTACAAGCGTGCGCCACCACGCCCGTCTATTGGCCATTTTTATACCTTTTTTGGAGAAATGCCTATTGAGATCCTTTTCCATTTCTAGATTGGGTTTTATATCTTTTTATTATTGAGTCAAAGAGTTCTTTATATATTCTAGATACTAGACTACTATGGGATTATATGATTTTCACATACTTTCTCCCATTCTGTACATTGTAATTTTACTGCCCAGATGTGTCTCTTGATTGACCCAAGTTTTTGTTTTGTTTTATTGTGGCACTAGAGATCGAACCCAGGTCATTCTACTTCTGAGCTGCACCCCAACTATCTTTTTTTTTCCATTGACTACTTGTGCTTGGGAGACTCTAAGACTGAATCCATGTAGGAGCACACTACATAAAATGGACAGAGAGCGAAGATAATCTAGACCCCCAAAAATGGGAGGTGAGATTTCGTATTTCGGATCCCATTAGGCAATCCCTGACACACCAGGCCTTGAAGTTACCTATGGAATTAGAGAGCCTTTCAGGATGAGTCCTTTTTTGTGTGAGTGGAACTGGAGATTAAGCCCAGGAGCATTCTATCTCTAAGCTCCATCCCAGCCATATTTTATTTTTATTTTGAAACAGGGTCTTGCTAGGTTGATGATAGTCTCGCTACTTGCTGACGCTGTCCTTACTTGCAGTCCTCCTGTTTCAGCCTCCCAAGTACTGGGGTTACAAGTGTACACCACCAGGCCCTGAGGGTTTTTATTTAATCGGTGCATGGTTGTCATACATCTTAACAGGTTACAAGAAGGTAGAGGCACACGTGACTCGTGGAGCTCTTTCCCAATTCCTTTCTAAGTTTCCATTTTTCATTTTCCATCTTTCCTGGAGCCCATCATGACAAGCAATCTATTCTTCCATCTCACGGGATTCTAAAAGACAACGAGCCCATGCAGGTGGAAGAGTGTTTTGTGAGTGTACAGAGTCAGAAAAAGGAAGTCAGAGAGCACAGGTTATCAGAGTAGGAAAATATTAGGATGATGTGGTCCAGCACCGTATTATGTAGATGTAGAAACTGAGGTCGGAAAGATCAGTGGTCAGATTGCTGTCTTTTGGGGAACACTCGGGCCCCTTGAGGCTCTTCCAGAGTCTGGGAGGTCAAAGCTATTTTCATAATAATTCTATGACATTAGATGCTGCTTTTACTCTCTGACAATACACAGTAGAATTTTTCATGATGTCACTGTTTTAACATTTAATAGAATGTGCACTTATGTTTTCTTGGGTTTTATAACTTTCTCAGATTTAATTAAGTATAAATTTAAGTCTACTACACATTAATATCTTATCCATTATCTATCCACCTGTGTAGCTAGCTATTCTCACATTAACAAAAGCAAAAAGCTCATAGGGATCTTTATAAATTTTTTTTTGTGGTACTAGGGGGTGGAACCCAGGGGCTTTTCTACCTCTGGGCTAAACTCCCAGACCTATTTTATATTTGTTTGTAAATAGGGTCTCACTAAGTTGCTGAGATCCTCAGTAAGTAGCTGAGACTGGCTTCGAACCTGTGTGATCCACCTGTCTCAGCCTCCCAAGCACGGGGGTTACAAGTGTGTGCCACCATGCACAGCTCTTAATAAATTTTAAAGGTTTCAAGGGGCCGAGTGTGGTGGTGCACACCCGTAATCGCAGTACTTGGGAGGCTGAGACAGGAGGATCACAGGTTCAAGACTAGCCTCAGCAACAAGCAAGACTCAACAACCTAGTGAGAACCTGTTTCAAAAACAATAAAATAGCTCTGAGGGTGTATCTTGAGGTAGAATGATCCTGGGTTCAACCC
This sequence comes from Muscardinus avellanarius, assembly GCF_963383645.1. Taxonomy (NCBI): domain Eukaryota; kingdom Metazoa; phylum Chordata; class Mammalia; order Rodentia; family Gliridae; genus Muscardinus; species Muscardinus avellanarius. Next base: position 16,075,451 of record NC_137800.1, on the reverse strand, counting down.
CCATTACAAAAAAAGAAAAAAGTCTAAAGGGTTCCTGAGAATAAAAATTTGAGAATGTCAGTCTAACAAGATGAAAAAAAACACAATAATCTACATTTTCTGTAGCATGTTTTAATTTCTAAGAAGGAAAACTAAACATTTCAAAAGTATGAACTACACAATTTATAGTTTAAAATTCATTAATGCATACATGTAAGAACTGGACAATTTGACATCTTACTGTATTGATTTTATACTCAATTTAAAAGTAATTTTAGAGCCGGATGTGGTGGCACACACTTGTTGTAATCCCAGTACTTGGGAAGCTGAGACAGGAGGATCTATATTCAAGGCCAGGCTCAGCAACTTAGTGAGGCCCTCGACAAATTAGTGAGACCCTGTTTCCAAAAAAATAGAATACCCCTGGGTTCAGTCCACAGTACCAAAAAATAAATAAATAAATAAAAGTAATTTTAGAATTTGGGCAGAAATAATGCTGGTGAGGAGTTAGAAAATAACTAGCTCTGCACCAATTTCAGATAATTGCCAAGGTCTATATTTTTACAAAAACGTGAATCAAACTTAGATTTTACTTTCCTACTAATTACTATTTTATTCCCAGAGGCTCTTTACCGTACGCAGTCCCTCTCAGAAATTAAAGATATCTCAAGAATGATGGGAAGGGTCTCAAGGGTGAGATTCCATCAGCGCACAAAGAAATTAAACAAATTTCTATTTAAACAGATGGAAGTCAATACATGTGCAGAGTATAAAAGAAGAGACCACAGCAGGAAATGAATGCATGTGGTGAAAGTGTATTTTTGGGTTTCGCCAGCTTGCTCCATCCTTCCACTACGCCATCTACTTGGACTGCGGGACACAGACCAATACTTATTTGGGGAGGGAAGGTTAGAAAAAACTCAACTTTTAAACTTCATGTCACTGATGATCTGGTGTGAAGAGATGTCGACTATTGAGAAAAGTCCCTTCTCACCCCTTTGACTTTTTAAAGAGCTATGGATTTGTGGAGAGGGAAGGAGAAAGAGTTGAGAGGAAGGAGAAAATTAGAAGCCGTATAAGGACCTCGTTCTCTGTCCCCATCAGAATGAGCTCCACCCAGTGAACCCAATTTTAATGTCGGGGACCCAAAGGAGAGAAGAAATGGGCTACAGGCTACAGTGAGAAAGAGTCTGAAGAGAACGTTTATCCCGCTCCATGGCATCCTGGTATTGTAAAGAATGAATGGTGACATCATGGTATGGGAACTGCAGGAAGTGATTGTACTCAACTCCGTAGCTCCAACTGTGTCTTCTATAACTTCCAGGCCAGAATTTCTCTGCCTAATTTTAGACCAAGATATCCATCGGCCTATTCCACGCATGTGTTTAGTTTTCTCAGAAGCATCTCGAAGTCAGCACATTGGAAGGCCACTTTATAACCTTTCCCCATGTCAACTGTTCCTATTGCAATTGTTTGCAATGCAATTTAATAATAGCCTTCCCTGGCTCCAAAAAAATGAACATCTTCACTTGGAAGTTTAATAGGCATCTCAGAGGGAACAAAGACAGACAAAAACCCCAACCAACCAACCAACCAGCAAGCAAACGAAACTTAACTTTTTATACCTAGAAAACGGTACTATCAAAACCCACTTGCTTATGTAATACTCTAAATGCTATATTTGAGTCTTCTCTTTCTCGCCCTTCATGCCCAATTCCAACACAAAACTCTTGTTTTTTCCTTGCTTTAAAGAACTGGCCACTGCTCTGGATCCTCTCTGTCACCAACCAAGTTACTAGTCACTCTTACATGAATTCATCAATAGCCTTGAAAATGTCTTCTGATTTTCATTGTAGAAACCACCATTCCCCACACAGCAGCTGGAGAGAAAGTTAAAAATACTGATCCTTTTAGAGGCATCCCATGACACATGAAGAAGTAAAAACTCTTCCTCTCTCTGCCTTACGAAACTCTCTGTAATCTGACTCCGACCTACTCCTTAAACTCCTCCCCTTCTTTACCACATGCCCACCATGTTGTCAGCTAAAAGACAAGAAGCCAGATGGGCGTGGTGGCGCACGCTTGTAATCCCCGCGCTTGGGAGGCCGAGACAGGAGGATCGCGCAGGTTCGAAGCCAGCCTCAGCTACTTAGTGAGGCTCTCAGCAACTTAGTGAGACCCTGTCTCCAAATAAAGTATAAAATAGGTCTGGGAGTATAACCCGGAGGTAGAAAAGCCTCTGGGTTCCACCCCCAGTACCACCAAAAAAGATAAAAAATACAGGAAACCTAGTTCAAAGTTATTTGAATGAATATAACTCATGGACGAGTGGTATTCCATGGTGTACACATACAATATTGTCTTTATCCGTTCATCTGTGGCCTGAAACCTAGGTTGACGCTCTATCTCAGCTATCACGAATTGTGATGTGATTAAGCATGGACCTGCAGGGGGCTTTTTGATACCCTGACTTCATTCCCTTTGGATATAGACCCAGAAGTGAGCTAGCTACATCATATGGTACATTTATTTTTAGTTCTTTTGAGGAATCTCCATGCTCATCTCCATAATAGTTGTACTCATTTACATTCCCACCAACAATATGTGAGGGTTCCTTTCCCTCCTTCACATCCTTGGCAGCATTTTGAAATCTTGTCACTTGCAGCAAAATGGATGGTACTAGATGACATTATGTTAAGTAAAACAAGCAAGACACAGAAAGACAAGTGCCGTATGTTCTTTCTCATACATAGAAGCTAAAATAAGTTGATCTGAATGTAGAATAGAGTAATAAAAAACCAGGTGTGGTGGTGATGGACACTTGTAATCCCAGTACTTGGGAGGCTGAGACAGGAGGGTCACAGGCTTGAGGCCAGCCTCAGCTACTTAGTGAGACCCTCTACAATTTAGTAAGACCCTGTTTCAAAATAAAAAAATAAAATAGGGCTGGAGGTGTAGCTCAGAGATTGAATCCATTGGGTTAAAACCCCTAGTACCACATATGCATACGCACGCGCACACACGCACAGTGCACATGCACGCACGTACACACACATACACACACAGAGTATCAGAGGTTAGGGAGTGTAGAAAGGACAGAGGGATGGCTGAGTTTTATTGGTACACACTGCACGCATGTGTTGAAATATCACATTGAATCCCACTAATATGTAAAATGAATGCATGTTAATAAAAATGAAATGCCTTAAAAATTTGTAGATTTTTTTTAAGAAGCAGCGTTTTTGTCTTTAAGTTTGGGAACAGGGTTTCACTAAGTTGCTGAGAGCCTTGGTAAACTGCTGAGGCTGGCTTTGAACCTGCGATCCTCTTGTCTCCATATCCCCAGTCCACGCACCACCATGCCTGGCCAGTTTTTGATCAAAGAAACACTAAGCAGAAAGTACAGAGAATTTCCACATACCCTGCCCACCCCACACATTTTTTTTCTCCTATTATTCACATCTTATATTTGTCTGGTACATACGTTAACAATTGATTAGCCAATATTGATATGCTATTAACTAAAGTCTGTAGTTTGCAATAGCATTCGCTATATTGTACAGTTCTGACTTGGCAAATATATGATGACATACTTGTTGTCTATTTGTTCATTTTATTAGGAGACCATATTGTCATACTATAATATGATATAGTAATGTATCATATCGTGGAATAGTTCACTGCCCTGAAAAAAATCCCTGTTATTCCACCCGTTCAACTTCTCTCCCACTCCCCTTCAAGCCTGGAACTACAGGATCATTTTCCTATTTCTGTACTTTTGCCTAATACAGAATGCCATTGGTTGAAATCACGGCATGCAGCCTTTCACCTTTGGCTTCCTTTGCTTATCAATGTGCATTTCAAGTTCCTCCGGGTCTTTTTGTGACTTCCCCCAGAGCTCATTTCTTCTTGGCACTAAATTGTTATGCCAAGTATGGCTGTCCTACCATGTATCCACTCACCCACCAAAGGGCGCACCTTTGCTCTCTGCTCTGGCAATCGCCAGTAAAGCTGCGATGGACATTCACGAGCAGTTTTTGTGTGGACCTGAGTTTCGGCTCATTTGGATAAACAGCAGAGAGGGTGGTGGCTTGACTGTGTGGTGAAAGTATGCCTGACTTTGTAAGAAACAGTCAGAACGTCTTACAAAGCGGCCGTCCTGTCCTGCACCCCGGCAGTGTCGGCAGCGCGCCCCTGGTACTCCACATCCTTCTGTACTCTGGTGTTGTTGATGTTTTAGATTTTCCCCATTCCAGTCGGTATTTCGAGTTTGCTTTAATTTGCAATTTCCCCGTGACAACTAATATTAACCATTTTTTCATATGCTTATTTCATATGCTTATGGATATCATCTCTGATGGGTTTCTATTTAGATCTTTTACCTGCTTTTTATTTTTTGTTGTTTTTTATTGTTGAGTTTTGGAAACTCTTCATATATGTTGGATACAAATTTTTTTGTCAGATATATATTTTGCCAACATTTTCTCCACATTCGTGTCTTGTCTATAGAAGTTTTTGACGTCTGTAGCTTACATTTAGGTTTACAATAAATTGGAGTTGATTTTTGTGACGAACGTAAGGTCTGTATTTAGATTATTTTTTAATTCTTTTTGCACATGGATGTTCAATTGTTTCAGAACATTTGTTGTAAAGATGACTTTCCATGGAAGCGCCTTGATCCTTTGTCAGAGACCAGTTGACTATTTTTATGGGTCTATTTCTGGGCTCTGCTCAGCTCCACTGATGTATTTGTCTGGTATCTTGCCAAAACCACACAGTCTTGATTCCGGTCACTTTAGAGTCTTGAAGTTGAGTAGTGCCAGCCCTCCAACTCTCTTCTTCTTTAATGTTATGTTGGCTATTTGGGTCTTTTGCCTCTCCATGTAGATTTTAGAATCAGTTTGTTAACATCCACAAAATAACTTGCTGAGATCTTGATTGGGATTTTAATGAGTCCATAAAGCATGTTGGGAAGAAATGTCAACCTGACTACATTTACTCTTATTATCCAGGAACATGGATGATCCCTTCATTTATTTAGATCCTTAATCAGGAATATTTTCTTCATATGGACTTTATACATATTTTATTAGATTTACCTGTACTTAAGCATTTTTTTTGTTGGTGGGGTGTTTGGGGGACTAGGAATTGAACCCAGGGGCATTCTGCCTCCAAGCTGCACCCCAACTCATTTTTGTTTTTTTTATTTTAAGAGAGAGTCTTGCTAAGTTGCTAAGTTGCTGAGGCTGGCTTCAAACCTGCAGCCCTTCTGCCTTGTCCTCCCATAGACTGAGGTTGCAGGTGTATGCTGTCACATCTGGCTCCTTCTGAGTAAAGGTGGTGTGTCTTTAATTTTAAATTCCAATTCTTCATCACGAGTATGTAGGAAAGTGGCCAGCATCTACAGACTAAACTTTTATCTTAAAATCTTGATGTGGCTGCTTATTAGTTCTTAGAATTTTTATTGCTACTTTTGGGTTGCCCAAATATGCTCAGTTAAACTTGAATTTCAAGTAAACATTTCTTAGTATAATATGTCTCAAGTATTGCATAAGGCATTTTAATACAAAAAAAGTTGTTTATCTGAAGTTCCGATCCGAGTGCTTTGTGATTTTTATTTATCAAATCTGTCAATTCTATCCATTTTTCATCCTATCAAGCTCATTTCTACCTTGGGTGATCTTACCAATGTCGTCTCTCTTCATTTAATACCCTTTCTCTTATCTTGCATGGGTTGTTATGAAGTCACACAAGAGAAGGGACCTGAAAGAGTTTTACAAACTCTAAATCAGAGTCCCAATTTAAAATGTCCCTTGAGTTTCTGTATTTGGTGGCCTACACTGTAACATTTCTTTTAGTACTGTGAATTGAAACCAGAGGCATTCTACTTCTGGGCTCCACCCTCGCCCCTATTCTTTATTCTTTATTTTGAAACAGGGTCTAAGTTCAGAGGACTTCACTAAGTAGCCGAGGCTGGCTGCAAACCCACGATCTTCCTGTCTCAGCTTCCCAAGTACTGTGATTATAAGCATGTGCCACCATGCCTGGCTTTGCTAGGCCTTTTAAAAAGGACATTTCACATGAAAGCCTGGATTTCTGGCTTCTGTTGGCAAAACTGATATGTGTAAGAGCACAGTCTTCAGGACATGACACTTGCCATGGAGACCAGGAGATGTGGCTGCCGTTGCTCACTGGAGCTGCTTTGTGTTTATTTATTTATCTATTGATTGATTGATTGATTGATTGATTGCAGTACTGGGGATGGAACCCAGGGGCATTGTATATCTGAGCTACACCCCCAACCCTATTTTTATTTTTAGTCTTTTTATTTTTGAAACAGGGTCTCGCAAACCTGAGTTTGCAAAGGGCCTCACTAAGGAGCTGAGGCTGTCTGTGAACTGCAATCCTCTGGTCTCAGCCTCCTGAATGCTGGGATTACAAGTGCACGCCAACCACATCCAGCTTTGCTTATTGTTTTTTAATGCTGCTTTTTTTTTTTTTTTTTGAAATAGAGTAAGGAGGAACGTGAAATCTTTCCTAGATTCACGTCTTCATCCAAAATTAGGAAATGGAAGCTAGGCTGAGAGCATCGTCAGGACCATCAGAAAAGACTGAAGGTCTTTGCACGAGCTGAGGATATTCTTACGTGTTCAGTAGTCTAGTAAATGTATCTGTGCTCCACGCAGTCCTAAGATGCCTTTATAGAGGAAATCTAGCAGGATCATTGTGATCCTTTCTCTAATACTGCACAATGCTAGCATTGTATGCCAGCATCCACTTAGCCATTATTTATCTCTCTCTCTCTTTCCTATTTAGAAGTATATGAATTGCTCTTGTGTTCATTATGCCTTTCTGTGATCTTAAAGGGCTCTATCACAACATTTTCTAGTATTATCTAATAAGTTCTGAGTGCCTCCAATCCAAATGTGAATTGCTTACTTTTTATCTCCCCACATTTCCAGCCTTAGATTTCAATCCATATAAACATGCTTAATGTTTATAGTGAGCTTGAAATTTCTTAAGTGGAGACTCATCAGTGAGCCCGAGGCAGCAACATTTCCAAAATATCACACATCTCCAGAGAAAGAAAGAAAGAAAAAAGGAGTCTCTCTCAAGATGTGCAACGTCACGTAAACACAGTAAAGCTGCACGAAATACTTTATTTTCACCCAGATGTTTTAGCATCCTGGAGGCAGAAACTTTACTGACCTGAATGACAGACCTGAATGACAGACATGCTAGCATGTCCACCATCCGCTGCAAGAAATCACTCACCCAGGACTTAAAAATGGGCTCACAGCATGAAAGGAATTATAAGATCCAGAACCTTGCCTGCTTGTGTTTCCCCCATGGAGACACCACTATTACTTTTTATTAGTGTCCCCTGACAGAAGACATTCTAACTTTGTTTAATGACATCAACACAATACATGCCCCAACACACAGGCTAGACACTTGAGTTACTTTTGGGCCTTCCTTTTGGCCATCTTTTTTGTTTTTATTAATTTAGATACTGTGTTTCACAGATACTCTAAAATGTCTCTGGAATCTGTGTTATTTTCTCCATCCTCATAGTCAAATATCATTGCAATAGTTTGTTTGTTTGGGTTCTAGGGATTGGACCCAGAGTCATTCTACCTCTGAGCTATAGCCCCAGCCCCATTTTACTATTTTTTTTTTTTTTTGGTGGTACTGGGGTTCCTGGAAGCCCTTCTACCTCCGGGCTACACTCCCAGACCTATTTTTGCATTTTTATTTGGAAACAGGGTCTCCTAAGCCAGCGCGCGGGGCTAGCTTCGAACCTGCGCGATCCTCCTGTCTCTGCCTCCCAAGCGCGGGGATTACAAGCGTGCGCCACCACGCCCGGCTACTATTTTGTTTTTTATTTGGAGACAGGGTCTCATTAAGTTGCTGGGAGCCTTGCTAAGTTTCTGAAACTAGCCATGATCCTGTGATCCTCCTGTTTCAGCTTCCCAAGTGCTGGAATTATAAGTGTATACCACAACACTCGACTCCCCCATGTTTGTGATGTGGTGTGTGTGTGTGTGTGTGTGTGTGTGTGTGTGTGTGTGTGTTTTGCTGGGGATGGAATCCAGGGGCATTATACCTCAGCTACACCTTTGGCCCTATTTTTTATTCTTTATTTTGAAACAAGGTCTCTGTTTCCACCATCTTGTATCCCATTAAGATGTATGACTACAATAATGTACCAATAAAAAATTTAAAAAAAAAGAAACAAGGTCTCACGAAGTTGCAGAAGATCTATTTAAGTAGCTGAGGCTGTCTGAGAACCATGATCCTCTTGTCTCAGCCTCCCAAGTACTGGGATTACAAGTGTGCGCCATTATGCCTGGCTCCCCCCATTTTTAATCATCAGTGAGGTCCAGCAGAGTTCTAACCATGGCACCTTCAGGAGCTGGGCCCTGTATATCTTTTAAACTTCAACTTTCATCATTTCTGACCCTACTCAGAGCCCTTCATACTGAACACTTAAAATACACTTACAATATTCTGAGTGCCTTGTAGTTTCTGGGGACAGATATAGCAGTGAATAAAACAAACAAAAATCCTCATTCATCTGGAGTTTATATTTTGGGGTTGGGTTATAGGTGGCAGATAATAAGACAAATATGTAGACTATAGAATGTGTTTGATAGTGACATGGGATATGAGAAAAATAAGAAAAGAAGAGGAATAGGGTATAGGAGAGGAGATTGCTATTTTATGTAAGAGAGTTAGAAAACTTACCAAGAAGAATGGTCGAGTGAAAACTGAGAAGAATGGAGCAAGCATGTCTGGTGGCGGCTGGAGGAGAAGCTAGGTCAGTGTGGGTGAAGAAGAAGGAGCAAGAGGCAGGACTAGAGGGGAGAGGGAAAGATGTGTGGGGAGAAAGGCCAGGTCAGTGAGGGATGTGAGGGTCCTTAGGGGTGAGAGCTGGAGAGCTACATGATCTGTCTCACAGTATCAACAATCAATCACTCTGCTCTGTTGGGGACAGATTGAAGTGGGGCAATCCTGCAAGTGATCATAGTAGCCTGGACCAGGGTGGGAGCAGCAGAGCTGGTATGGGCAAGAAATTCTGCATCCTTTTGGTGGAGCCAAAAGATTTGCTGGCAGTTAGATAATGGGGTACGGAGAGGAGTCAACAGTGATGCCTAGGCATTTGACCTGAACAACTGGAAGGGTGCAGTTGTCATGAGCTGAAGAAGAGGACCAGGAGAGGAAGCGGAGGACCATAAGAGGAAGAAGAGGACCATGAGAGGAAGCGGAGGGCCACTAGAGGAAGAAGAGGACCACGAGAGGAAGAAGAGGGCCACAAGAGGACAAAGAGGACCACGAGAGGAAGCTGAGGACCACAAGAGGAAGTGGAGGGCCATAAGAGGAAGAAGAGGATTGTTAGAGGAAGAAGAGGACCATGAGAGGAAGAAGAGGACCACAAGAGGAAGAAGAGGACCACAAGAGGAAGAAGAGGACCACAAGAGGAAGAAGAGGACCATGAGATAAAGTGGAGGACCATGAGAGGAAGAAGAGGACCATGAGACAAAGCGGAGGGCCACAAGAGGAAGAAGAGGACCGCAAGAGGACAAAGAGGACCACGAGATGAAGTGGAGGACCACGAGATGAAGTGGAGGACCATGAGAGGAAGAAGAGGACCATGAGAGGAAGAAGAGGACCATGAGAGGAAGAAGAGGACCATGAGAGGAAGAAGAGGACCATGAGAGGAAGAAGAGGACCACGACAAAGCAAGGGCCACCAGAGGAAGAAGAGGACCATGAGAAGAAGAGGACTATGAGAGGAAGAAGAGGACCATGAGAGGAAAAGGAGGACCACAAGAGGAAGAAGAGGACCACAAGAGGACAAAGAGGACTACGAGATGAAGCGGAGGACCACAAGAGGAAGAAGATGACCATGAGAGGAAAAGGAGGACCATGAGAGGAAGAAGAGGACCATGAAAGGAAGAAGAGGACTGTGAGAGGAAAAGGAGGACCATGAGAAGACCCTGAGAGGAGCCAATGGAGGTGGGCTGGGGAAGTAAGCTGCTCAAGATGCTCAATTTGACACTTTTATACCTTTGTTGGTGCATTATAGTCTCACATCATGATTCAGTTCCCTGAGACAGTGACATACATGCACTTGGCAGCCTTCCCCTGCTCCCTCCCCACTCCCCTCTTCCCTCATACAGGGTACTGAGATTGGCATTGGTATTCACACTTACTTATATAGCATCAATGGAAGTGATTCCTTCATTGATCCTCTCCCCCACCCCACCCCAGACCACCTCCCTGGCTCCATTGCAGTTTCCCTCCATTATCCAAAGTCTCTCTGGTATCCAAATTACTCCCTAGCATCTGCAAATGAGAGAAAACATGTGACCCTTCACTTTCTGTTATGCGCTAATCTCACTTAACATAATTTTCTCCAGGTCCACCCACTTCCCTGCAAGCGACATCATTTTGTTCTTTATTGCAGAGTAGAATTCCACTGTGTGTTTATATCCCATAATTTTACCGTCCATTCATCTGCTGATGAACACACAGGTTGGCTCCACAGTTTGGCTATTATGAACCGTGTTGTATCCATGGCTACGCTTGTGTTACTCTTCCATTCTGCATGTTTTAAGTTTGTGGTATGTATTAGATATCTATGTGTGGGGGCTGAATGTGCAGCTTGAAATATGGGTCCTCCACGCCCAGCAACAGCAGTTCTGCATTTCTCTGAACACTTCATTCCTCCCTCCACATCTGCCTGCCTTTTGTACCTGCTCATTTTAAGGCCTTTTTTTTTTTTTACTTCTTTTGACCTATTTTCCTTCCTTCTTGGCACCTTCTTTACCACTTAACTGCATCACATTATGATTCTCGTTTTAACTAACTGGTTCCTTCACCACTCCATCCTGCCACTCATCCTCCACATACAAGATAATCAAGAAAAATTCCTGGGGCGGGTGGACCTCCAGGGATCCCTCCCTCTTATGTTACTCTGTTGGATTTCTTGATGTTTGTTGCTATTTCCCCTCTACCATATACAGAACCACTCTGCGCATATTGTTTTAATAGATGGGAATTAAATTCTATTTTTGCGGCTGGGCTCTTTTCATAGCCCCTTAGGCATGCAATTTATCAAGTGTGAGTAATATCTGGCACACAGAGTCTCTAATAGCTTCCTTTTATTATTAGATCAATGACTCTCTGAATTGAGGAAGGAAACATCTAGGGAGAGAATGCCCCCAAATTCCTTGAAAGTGGTGCTAAAGAGAAAATATGGCAGTCTAAAAACATCAGCAATGATTGCTCTGGGGCACGTGAATCCTTATAATGGAAACTTGGAACCATTTGAAAAGTATATTTTCAGCAGCTAGAGACTTAGAGATGATAGTTTGGCTTCTGAATGTTGAATGTAATTATTGTGTCTTTTTTAGTGTTTGACATCTTTTTAAAGATATATTAAAATTATTCTTTTTTATTTTTGGTACTGGGGATTGAACCCAGGGGCATTTGACCTCTGAGCTACATCTCCAGCTCTTTTTAAAACTTTTTTATTTGAAACAAGGTCTTTCTAAGTTGCGGAGGGTCTCACCAAGTTGCTGAGGCTGGCCTGAAACTTGCAATCCTCCTGTCTCGGCCTCCCAAGTACTGGGATTATAGGTATGTGCCACCATACCTGGCAAGAAAATAATTTTAACAAGTAAATTCTCTTGCATTTCTCCACCTCTACCAGTACATCACGTGAGCCCCATTGTAGCTATCTTCCCCAGTTTCCAGAGATTGAGCCTTAATATAAATTTATATTTATGTCTACCTTTTTATTACACATTTGGAACTCTATGTATACGCTATTCTACCAGTTTTTCACTTAACATGTCTTAAGTATGCATTAAAACAATAGCATACACAGTAATATATATCGGTATGATTTTTTGTGTATCAACAACTTCCCATTGTACAGTAAAAACTATAATCTAATTAAACTATATCCTATTGTTGGACATTTATTGTTGCAACAAAAAAGTGCTATAGTGAAAAATTTTATGTGTATATACATTATGTATACATACAGATAGATGGAGTGATATTATATAACTGTACAGACACATAATATATATGCCTATATGTAAATACTTAATACCAATCTCTCTATCTGTATTATAAAGAGATCTCTCTATATATGTATACAAATATATATAGAGTGTGTGCATGTGTGTTGTGTCTGTGTGTGTGTATGAGAGAGAGAGGTTGATATTAATTAAAAGATAGTCCTTAAAGGGTATTTGTTGTTATCCTTATTTGGGGGGTACTGGGCAGTCTACCTTCAAGCTACACTCCAGCCCTTTTAAAAATTTTTATTTGAGCCAGGCATGGTGACACACACGTGGTTCACAGCCAGCCTCAGCTACTACTCAGTGAGACCCTGTTTCAAAATAAAAAAGATAAAAAATAGGGCTGGGGATGGGTGAAGCTCGGAGGTAGAATGCCCCTGGGTTCCATCCCCAGTACCACAAAAACCAAAAAGCAACAAAAAAAAATTTATTTGAAACAGGGTTCTCTCTGAATTGCTGAGGCTCTTGTAAGTTGCTGAGGCTGGCCTTGAACCTTTGATCCTCCTGTCTCTGTCTCCCAAGTACTAAGATTCCAGGTGTGCAGCACCACACACATCTGCTGTTATAATTTTTTACCTCTAATCGATAACTCTGAGAAACCCAGTTATTTACACCAGTTGGTGTCCACAAGCACACGATACTAAAAATTTAATTGGGACCCAGATACTGAAGCTTCATTAACAGAGGCATCTGCACTCCATGTTGAGACTGTTGGTTGGCCCCAAAGCAAGTAGCAAATGTTGACCTAGCAAAAGTCAACTTAACTTGAATCTGAGGCAGAGGTGAGCACCGGGGACCCGACAGGAGTGCCACCCCAGAGTGGCAGTGCCGGGTTGATGCTCCAGCGTGACTCACACGGATGCTCTGAAAGGCTCCGCTGTGGCTTCGCTCCTGGGTGGGGTGGGGCCTGACTCACCCGCTGGCTGACGCAGCTCCCCAGCACGCCTTCCAACTGCTGCTGGAACTTCCACAGGGGACATTAACTCTGTCACACCCTCCTCCCCAGCAAGCGTGTCAAGGCGAAGAGATCCACGCTGGTCTTTTGCTATATGAGTCCATTACAAGATGCAGTTACTCCCTCCTCTGAGCCTCAATACCATCCACATTTAGCCATGTTTGTTACTCGGCTTCCCTATTCTTGGCATAAAGGGTAAGACTAATTCAACAGGCACACGTGGCTAATACTGTGACTAAAGATCTCAGTTAAATCTATATGTTTAATTATAAATCTATGCATTATCTATAAATGAATTACACCAATGTAAGCATAGTTTGAAAGCCAATCCCTGTTCACTAGGGCAGGAGAGTTTCACAGCTTGGAGGAGCAGGCTTCATGTTTTGGTGGTTTGGTTTGAAGTAGAGACTTGCTCTGCTGCCCAGGCTGGCCTTGAACTCTTGGGCTCTAGTGATCCTCCTGTGTCAGCCCCCAAGGAGCAGAGACTCTAGGCATGACTCTAGGCATGCGCTGCCACGCCCAGCTGTGGTGGGTTCCTCTGTTAAAGCTCAGTGTTTTTCTTATTGATCCCAGAGTCGTTTCTTTATAAGTTCTGGTGGATGCAGTTATGCTCGGTATAGGAAGGATTCTTTGCTGCCAATTCTTGGCTTATTTCTTTGCTTTGTTTCTCTTCCTTTTCAGATATGCTTCTCCCCAAACATTCCCTTTCCTCCTTTAATTCTGGTAAGGTGAATATTCATTTTACAGTTGTTAAAGTCTTTCTGTCTCTCCAGAGATTTTTCTGGCTGGCTCCCTGTGTGGCGGAAGAGGTCGTTTCTCTGCCATGCAGGAAACCACATCAGTGGGTCAGGACGAAGGTGCTCAGGGAGTGTGCTCCTGCAGAGATGTAGGCACTTGCATATGCACAAGTGTGTACACACAAACACACATGCACACACACACACACACACACACGCACACACGAGTTTCTATGATAATTGCTGCTTCTACATTTCAAAACCCACCTGGCAAAGGCCGAAAGGTCCCTTTAGCCCCTGAGCTGTTGACCCCCATTTTGTGTCCTGGAGTTGCCTGAGCTGAGGCTGGGTGTGCGCGGAGGGAGGGGGCGGAGGTTGGGGAGGCGCAGTGGGTGGGGTGTGTTCTTTTCACCACCTGGGTAGAATGTTTACAGGTGGGGCTGGGTAAGAAGGCAGAGGTCCATTTCTCAAGGTGATGGCTTGTTCATCCTAAGCCATGGTTTCTGGTTTGGGCTGCTTTTCCCAAGTCCCTCATGCCAAGACATCCTGCTGCCTCGGCATCTATGTGTTGAGACCCCACTCCACATAGTTAAATCAGCAAAAAAGCCCCGAGAAGGAGGTATCGTCTCTGGCCAAAGTACCCCCCACTTTTAGATACCCTTCACTATTATTCCTTTTAACTTTCTACACAAATTGCTCCAGTGATGTGAAATTAGGACTATAAAAAGAAACTGAGTCCGTGGAAATAAACTCTCTAATAATTTGTCTAAACGTCCTTGGCTCTGCTCAACAATAATGAGAAACTGGCCAGAATTCAGGTACTGTGATAAGCACCCCAGCTGCAGCAATCACAAATGGCCTCCGACCTTCATCGTTAACTCCGGCAAATCCTGCCTAGAGACAGAGAAAAACTTTGTGTGTGACCTTAAAGAAACAACTTAGCTGCCCAAATACAATAGACCCAAAGAAAAAGACTGTTAACTATTACCTCAGTGTGAGCATTCCAGGAGATAGAAAAACTGGCCGCATAATTAGAAATAAATATTACAAAATAAAGGATAGACATTCTAAATATATATGTATGAAGGAAAAGAAATACCGTAAGAGTAAGAAAAGCATTTTTGCATGAAGAAGAGCTTATCATAAGAAAGTCCCAACTGGGAAAGAAAGGAATTAGAAAGTTAGAAGCAGGTTGCAGAGAGTTTGTGACAGGGAAGTGGATTCTTTTAATAGGCTTGTTGTTTAAAGAAGAGTGCTCAGCAGTTAAGGAAATACATTTGACAATTAGAACTAAGAACCTTGTGGTGTTATTTGCGGTATTTTGTCTACCAAACTGTGTTATGAGTATGCTTAAGCTTTCAGATTTAGAAGATAAGATGCCAACACCTGAATTACCACATCTCCCCACACTTGCATATGAACTGAGCCCAAAAGATGGAAAGTTCCAGGAAAAGTTCCCGAGAAGCTCCCAAGCCTTGACTATTCTGGGAGGCTGCCACCTGAAACTGCTTATCTACAAGACCTTGGGACCTTGGAGAGGAACAGGAGTTAATTCTTCAAAGGCCAATAGCCAGCTGAAAGACACCCGCCCCCCTTTCTCTTAACTTTACTGGTGAAGTGTATAAATTTCTTGGGGTTTTCGTAATAAAGTGTCATTGGCTCAAGAAGCCTTTGTCCACCTCAGGTTCTTTTCCAAAGCGTCGTAACTAAAAACTTAAGGAATTCATAGAGGGGAAAGAACCGCTGCAGATAAGGATCTGCAGAACGCCACCTGCCTTTTGTCCCATCTTTCTGAGGCCCCCCACCGCTAGTGGACTTGCCCCCCACAGGACTGAACCCGCTGGCAACACCCTCACATACTGGCTGGTCATCCATACACCCTGTGCAGGAATTATTTCTGTGTTTCTTTAAATTCCACCCTCATGCCTATGTCCAATGCTGTGGAGCTGTATCTAGTCCAGGAGAAGTAGTGGCCCAGGTGCACTACGTCTCCACACACAGTGATTTTTTTTTTTTTTTTTTGCAGTACTGGGGATGGAACCCAGGGGCATGCTACCTTTGAGATACACCCCCAGACCTATTTTTTTATTCTTTATTTGAAACAGCATCTCACTGAGTTGAAAAGGACCTCACTAAGTAGCTGAGGCTGTCCATGAACTGTGACCCTCCCGTTTCAGCCTCCCAGTGCTGGGATGACAAGTGTGCGCCACCACGCCCGGCTCATGGTGATCTTTTTGATCGGGCACCGAGCTCAGCGCAGGGCAAGTGACCTTAACAGGAGGAGGAGACCTGCACTCTGGCTTCGCTGTGTGGCCTGAGCAGACCCTTTTGCTCCCGTGTTAATTGTCTGGAGGCAGGAGGCTGGCACAGGCCTTTCGAGGACCCTTTTTAAGCATCACTCTTAAATCTTTACCTAGCATTTACCACTAATTGACATGCTCCTACTTGTTTATTTCAATTATTTTGTGTCTCTTTGTCTCTTGCCCCATAACCTCCTCCATGCCCGAGCAGCCTGGTGCAAGCCCCATGAGAGCAGGACCTCACCTGCTTCGGCGCCTGCTGCGTCCCAGCCCCTGGCACTTCCTTGGCAGGTAGGACTTGCTGAATAGATGTCCATTAAAGGAATGAATGTTAGCTCCATCCTGGGGAGGAGGGAGGACAGAGCCCCTCGCCCTGCTAACCTGGGCTCACTTCCTCTTCCTTGCTTAGAATTTTGGGCTACATGGTATGAAATACTCGTCCTGCATCTTGTCACAAGAATACAGTTTTTTTTTTAAACCCCAATTCAAGTCTATTAATAAAATAATGAGACTTCTAAACTATCATGAAAGAACTCACTTCTTCAACACGTTTAAAAATCTTTGCTTTCTAGTCTTTTAAAGTTGGTTGATCACTAAAGAGGCAAAATATCACACCCCAGGCCTTCCTGCTGACTCTGTGTCCTTGGGAGCAGAGAGGCTGGGGATAGGGTCTGGCGGGCTGGGTGGGCGCAGGGAGCGATCATTTAGTACAGCCCCCCTGACACTATGCAACTCAAATTGTGTGGGACTGACAGACAGGAGGCAAAATCGCAGGCCACTGAGAAGAACCTGGCCATGGAAGTAATCACGGCAAGCTAGGTCGGCCCGAACCAGTGATGGAAAGAAGCTCCGAGGCTCCGCTTGGACTGAGGCGGCTTTGCTGAGAGCTGCTTGAAAACAGGCTGGAAAGCCGGCCTCCTGGGTTGACAGGAGGAACGGCCGCTCAAAATAAGGCAAAAGCTCAAGAGAGGCCTGACTCACAGAAGTATGGCTGGGATGTGGTGTCATGCCAACCACACCCATCCACTCATGCATGTGCATGCGCGCGTGCACACACACACACACACACACACACACACACACACACACACACACACACACGGAGGGATCTGCCAAAGGCCAGGCTCTGAAATGAAGTATGGAATCTCTGGGGAATATGTCGGTGGAACCAGAGACAAGATTTAGAACACTCCAACTGAAATCTACTGCAGGCCACGAGATACTGTCGGTGATTCTAACTCCTGACGGTCATCTGAATGTCACATTCCATAGGGTTCTTTCACTACGTTGTTTTGCCTGCTTCATACAGTAGGCAGGGTAAATAGTATATTGTCCTTGTAGCTGGGAACACTGAAACTCAAGGAGGTCGAGAAAATTACCACTGTGTCCTGCAGATCAAAATCTCCTTTTGGTTTGACTGTACCAAGAAAATATATTTTTCTAAGTTTTAGCTATCAGTAACTTACAATAGTTTAAAGATTTTGCCATAATATGATGACATTTAGAAAGTGAAGGTAGTATAGAGGTCAACCTCATTTTCAATAAACCGAGTAAGTGAAGTGAGGCCAGGCGGCACACGCCTAGGAGTCCAGTACTTGCAAGACTGAGACAGAAGGACCACAGGTGAGACCAGCCTCAGAAACATAGCAAGACCCTATTTCAAAATAAATAAATAAATAAATAAATAAGGTCTGGTGATGTAACTCAGAGGTAGAATTGTCCTGGGTTCAATCCCAAGTATCACAAATAAATGAACAAGTAAATATAAATAAAATGAGTAGGTGAGATTTTATATTTCTAAAAAAAAATTGGAAGGATTTTTCATTTTATAAAAGGAAATTGAATTTATCAAGAGGATGATTCATTTAAATGAAAAACTCCTTTAGATTATTTTCAAACAGCTTTGTTAAGGTATGTATATTGGTCCCTTTTTATTTATTTTTTTGGTGGTACTGGGGTTTCTGGAAGCCCTTCTACCTCCGGGCTACACTCCCAGACCTATTTTATATTCTTATTGGGAAACAGGGTCTCTTAAGCCAGCGAGGCTGGCTCCGAACCAGTGCGATCCTCCTGTCTCCGCCTCCCCAGCCCCAGGATTACAAGCGTGCGCCACCACGCCCGGCGACATTGGTCCATTTTAAATGACCAAATTTATTGTATGAACCCAATGGGCAAATCTGAAATACATATTTTATCTCATTGGTCAAGACGCTCACCAATCATTCACAGTTATCCATACTACTCAATAAAAAAAAAATAAAAGAGCAAAAGGTGTTACCAGTTGAGTCAGAGAAATGGAAACCCCGAAGGCCAACAAACATTTGCTTATTAGGAAATGCCCCTCCCCCCTCCCAATTTCTTCCTGGTCACCTGTACTTCCCTGCTTACCCGGGGGATGTTCCTATGCACCTATGGGGTGAAGTTCTCCACAGTGGAATTCTAGTGAAAGGGACACAGGCAATCTCTGCTGTATTCTGACTACAAGACGATTGCTTTCCTACACTTTATATCTTATTCCAGAAGCCAGTATGTGGCAACATACCGTGTGAACTAGACTAATGGCCTACGGGACGGCAGTATGATGGAAGGAAGGGTCTCTGAACAGCTGGGCAGAGCAGACTCCTCTCCATCACCAGCCTGCAGCATAGCCTGCATATGATTGTTATATAAGAGAAGTGTCCTTCTAACTCAATACTGGCTCTGGGGGTCAGGGGGTATCTTTGTCATAGCAGCTTAGCATTTATACTACCTAATAAAAGGTCCAATTGCACTCGTAGTGTGGGGAAGGGAAGTCAAACTGAGATAGTGTTTGATACCCTAAGATTGGTCACATTTAAAAAGTCCTGTGCTAGCAAGAATTGACAAAAATATGGAAGAAAATAAACTTGTGTATTTCTGGCAGGAGTGTAAACTGTTATAAATCTTTGGAGAACAATTTGTCGATATAACTAAATTAATTGTAATCTTCGATTTAGTAACTTTACATAGCGAGGCACCATAAGATCTTCACAACTTCATTTATATTAGTAAAAATTAAAAACATTCTGAGTGATCTCTTATAAGACAATGGGTAAATTTATATATTTTTATATGATTGAGCAAAATCGGTAGTTAAAACAAATAAACCACACCTATATAAATCTACATGTATAGATCTCAAAAAATATTGAAGAGGAAAGGAAGTTGAGGAATATGTACAAAATGAGAGCATTAGATAAGACTTAAGATGTACAAAGTAAATAATTATGCATTGTGTCGAGTATACACAGAAGTAGTAAAATACAAAAACATGATCCAATAGAATACATACCAGGTTCTTGGTAGTAGTTGTTTCTTGGGAAGAAAAGTGAAGAAATGGATCTGTGGAAGAAAAAAAAAAGTGCTCTTCAATGATATGCCTAATGCTTTATTTCTTTTATAAAAATACAAAAACACTGAACTGTTAATATTTACCAGATACGGACATTAAGTAAAATCAGAAATATGCTTCGGGTCACATGGAGGAAATCTGAGGGTATACATCTCTTTCCCAACTCCTCATTGGCTGATTTCATTGGGATACCTTGAACTCCATCGTGGTGAAAACATTTACACCACAGGAATGGGCAAGTGCTACCAATCAGGATTTTGTCTTCTTCTGGAGAGTGCCTTGTTAACACTGATCAGGGCATCATTGGGTACAATGTATCTACTAAATTCATCTTGCTACTTTCTAATTATTTTTAAACTTTTATGTAAAAAATTTGTATCTAATATTTTAGGATTTTTATTTTTGCATAAATCATCCTGAGAAATACTAAATTGTTAACATTTACTAAATATGGGTATTTAGCATATATGTTTTCTTCCTGGTGATGAAAATCATTGGAGAATTTCTCAAAAAGGTCCGTCTGAAGGCTGAGTTTTATTTGGCTTTTGAGAACACCTGGCTTATTTGGGTCAGGAGAAAAATTTGGGTCATCCTTCTTATCACGCAATTTCAATAGCATATAGCTTCAAATCTTTTTGACATCCCCTATGTGGCAGAGGCTTCCTACCATCTCAAAGAAGGTAACACTTTTATTACCACCAGAATGTCTACCTTTACACCAGTAAATTCAAGTAGTTGAACCACAAATTTGAGTTCCACCTGTGCACAAATAAGTTGGATGCTCACAATATGTGCTTCAGATTCCACGCGGTGTGATCCACCCTCTGCATTCATGACTAAGGACATGGTAGCTGTATTTTCTGAAATGTGACCATAGAAGTACAGAGGACCACAAGGAAGAATGACATAGAACTTGAGTTCTATCATGAAGATTCTGGGCTTGCCAGGCATGATGGTACACACCTGAAATCCCAATATTTGAAAGGCTGAGACAGGAGGATCATAGGTTTGAGACCAGCCTCAGCAATTTAGGGAGACTGTCAGTAATCTAGAAAGAACCTATTTAAAAAAATATTTTAAAAGAGTCGAGGTGTAGCTCAGAGAAAGAATGCCCCTGGGTTCAATCCTCAGGACCCCCCAAACAAACAAACAAACAAACCAAAACTCTTGAAAGAGTCTGAGCTGGCCTGTAATCATTTTACTAGTACCAGGCAACAATGATGATTCATTCCTCATTTAACAGGGCAGTCTTATGCTGAATTAACTAAATAAAATACACATAGAAAAAAATCATCCATAATTTCAAAACCCAGGGAAAGAGGTTAATAAATAATTTTTCAGCTTTTGTATCTATTTATATATATTTTTCCAAAATAACATTAAGCTGTGTGTGCGGTTTTAACTGTCACTTTCCACGTAAGAGTATCATTAACTTACTTTCATATCTTGAAATTTTCTTCAAATATGTCTTCTTATCTCTTTATAGCATTACATTATAATGTTGTAACCGAAATTATTTCCCTCATTCTCTCAGTGTTGAATATTTAGATCATCTACAATCCACCCATGTGAATAGGATGATGCGATCATAATCCCAGTAAGTCTGCATATGTCTCTCTACCTTTCTTTGAAATACATGTTAATAAGTATAATTTCCAAGTCAAAGTCTATGAATGCTCCTCAAACTTCTTTATGATGATTTTTATGGAAATTGGTTATTCATGTGGAAAAATTTATACCACACATAAAATACATTTCAAGTATATTAAAGATAAGCCCAAAAAGGAAAACTTGGGAACTCTAGAAGAAAATTTATTAAAACATCTTTTGTGATATTCAGAAAAAGAAGAAAAGCATAACAAAGATAATAGGAGATAATTTGAATATATTAAAATGCAAAACTTTTATACAACAAAAGGCACTAAAGAAGACAAAACAGACTGGGAGAAAGCATCCACAACTATAGGATACAAGAGAATTAGGATCTAAAATATAAGAACATTTCTAAGTCAATAAGAGATGATACCATAGAAAAGTAGGCAGAGAATAGGAGAGGCAAAAAGGAAAACCCAAATGGCTACTAAACTTATGATAACATCCTTAAATATACTAGTCATAGGTGACCTACAAATTCACAAACTGGTTCATATCCATCAGATTAGCAAAAATTAAGAAGTCTGATACCAAATTTAGCAAGAATGTGATATACCTGGGACTCTTCAGATGCTGCTGGTGAGGATGTAAGTTGTTCCAAACACATTGAAGAGCAGTGTGTTGGACAATTATTAAAGTTAGCAACGTGTGCTCATTAGAGTCAGGACCAGCATGAGTCAAGCAGGTGCCCAGGGCAGGGCATTTAAGGGGGCCCTCAACTTTCAGGGTCAGACAGGGTAGGGTTGGTGCCTGGGAGTGAGCGCCACCTTAAATACTGGACTCAGGATGTTCCCTTGCCTTACACTGGTCCTGGTCAATAATGTGTGTGTGTGTGTGTGTGTGTGCGCGCGCGCGCGCGCGCGCACATGTACACACACAGAGTCACAAATTCTTTCACCCATGTACCAAGCCATATAAACATTCTACAGGCTAAAATCTGTTTTGGGGTTTGCTTTCTGGAGAATCCCGCCTGTGAAGCTGGGTGACCTCAGGAGTGGGTGATGGAGGTAGTATGGATTATTTTGTGTTTTTTTTGTTTGTTTTTTGTTTTTGTTTTGTTTTTTTGGTGGCACTGGGGTTCCTGGAAGCCTTTCTACCTCTGGGCTACACTCCCAGACCTATTTTTTTACATTTTTTTTTTTTTTAATTTGGAAACAGGGTCTCCTAAGCCAGCGCGCGCTGCTGGCTTCGAACCTGCGCGGTCCTCCTGTCTCCGCCTCCCAAGCGCGGGGATGACAAGCGTGTGCCACCACGCCCGGCTGTAATATGGGGTTTTAGAAGTGGATCACTTGTCACATCACTAGAAATGCAGGTCCCAGCACTGGTGGAGAGTTGCGCATGCGTATGTAGCTCGTGGCATAGAATGGCTGTAGACTAGAGTCCCCACAGAATCCATGTCCACCTGGAATGTGACTTTATTTAGAAATGGGTTTGTGTAAATAGCCAAGAATCTTGAGATAAAATCATTCTGAATTCAGAGTGGGCCTTAAGTCCAGCACCTGGTGTCCTTATCTGAAGAGGGGAAGACACGCAGATAGACAAGGGGAAGGGGAAGGAGGCCATGGGAAGACAGGAGCGGAGGACAGAGTGATGCAGACACAGGTCAAGAAAAGCTTGGGCCAGGCTTGGTGTTGAACGCTTGTGATCCCAGCACTTGGGAGGCTGAGACCTGAGGATTGCAGTTTGAGGATAGCCTCAGCTACTTACGGAGGCCCTCTGCAACTCAGTGAGACCCTGTTTCAAAAAATAAAAAGACGCGGGGCATGGTGGCACACCCTTGTAATACTTGCACTTGGGAAGTGGAGACAGGAGGATCACGCAGGTTCAAAGCCAGCCGTGCTGGCTTAAGAGACCCTGTTTTTAAATTAAAAAAAAAATGTATAAAATAGGTCTGGGAGTATAGCCCGAAGTAGAATGGTTTCCAGAAACCCCAGTAGCACCAAATAATAATAATAATAATAATAATAATAATAATAATAATAATAATATAAAAAGACTAAAAAAATAGGACTAGGAGTGTAGCTTGGAGGTAGTATGCTCCTAGGTTCCATCCCCAGTACCACAGAAAGAAAGAAAGAAAGAAAGAAAGAAAGAAAGAAAGAAAGAAAGAAAGAAAGAAAGAAAGAGTGCACGTGCCTGGAGCCTCGAGAAGCAGGAAGAAAGAAGAAAGGATTCTCCTCTCTAGCCCTCAGAGGAGCATAGCTCTGCCCACACCTCAGCTTAACACCGTGACCTCTGGGGCAAAAAATTCTATTGTTTAAGTCACCTAGCTTGTGATAGTTTGTTAGGGACAGTTCTAGAAAATTGATACAGGACCCACTTGTCAAAACTTTAACCAATGGCAAACAGAGATAATATACTAGTGGAAGGAAATTCAGTATCTGGAATAAAGTACCAGATCTTGGTAAAGTTTGGAGAAAATGGTTGCCATATGAGAGTGGAATCAGATAGCTATAGCTTTAATGTAGATTAACACTTTATTTATTTATATGTATATTTTGTGGTACTGGGTATGAACACAAGAATGTCTGCCTTTGAGCTATATTCTCCCTCCCACCTACTCACATTTTGTGGTTCTGGGAATTGAACTCACAGGCTTTCTACCACTGATATATACTCCTTTTTCTTTTTTCATTTTTCATTTTATTTTGAGACAGAATCTCACTAAGTGGTCCAGGCTGGCCTTGAACTTGTGATCCTTCTACCTGAGTCTTCCCAAGTAGCTCAGATTTAGGCATATACCGCTGTGCCTGGCTTGGTTAACGCTTTGGAAGGAAAACCACAGAGCAATTTACAGGCAATTGATAATCAAATTGGAAGGCAAAGGGGACCCTTACTGCATATGAGGCTCTCATCTCATAGAGGAGGAGGCAGAGAGAGCTGACTACCAGCCTCAGGACCTGAGTCAGAGCAACAGAGGTTCAAAGAAAGCTCACCTCTAATCCAAGGCAGGTCTGCTCTGCCAAAGTCAGGACCCAGGTCTGAAAGAAAGGTGCTACGCAACCAGGATGAGGGCATTCAGTTTGACTTTAGCACTCCCTTACCCTGAATCTTGAAACATCTAATTCCCTGACAGCAGAGGCAATAGGAAGGACTGAAAGGATCTAGAGTGGCAGGCATGTTGGGGTGTGTGTGCTCTGCTCCATTTATGACAGCCCAGCCTACAGTGTGAGGCAAAGGTGTCCAAAGTCAAGCTGCCACCCCAGGGACAGCCCATGTCCAGTGATGCTGGGTGCAAAGACTAGTCCTCAGCCTCATTCAGGAAGCACAGCCATCATCTCATGCAGTCTGGGTATTTGCACTAAACTATACAGGTGGAGAGATGAATATTTGCAAGTCTGCCCACCACAGATTGAACCGCTCAGAGCCCCATAAACTGTTCCTAATTTCTCTGCACTTTCAGTCAGTTTCAATAATGAGTTTAAGAACATTTTACCATTAATAGTTTCAGGCACGTTTACATTTGCTAATTGAAAGACTCTTGAAACTAAAATCAGTCTTTGCACACCAAAGCCCTCTTGCATATCAGAAACAAAGGGCTCTCAAGAGAGTTCAGGTTGACCAAGGCGCATCCGTGCTTGGAAATTTATGGGCTTAGCACTTTCAATTAGGTCACTTCATATCTTTAGGTTTTAGATTGGAGGACGGTGAACACGCAGGTCATGGGACATTAATTGAAAATAATGAAGCTCTTCTAGTGCCTCTGCATCCACTCCAAGGGAGACACACAATTTAAAGTCAGTACAGTGTGCCCTGTGGCTGCCAACCTCCTCTAATTAGATTATCTGGGGGTAAATGTGAAGAATTAAATAATTTCTTTACACAAAAGAAATTCTCACAGTCATGTGGCCCAGAGGAAAAGGGGGCGTGTGCTTCTGTTCTTTCATCTGAGAGACTTTGGCAATCTAACTCCAATGAGGGTAGAAAGGGCTTTATCTGAGTGAGAGCAGCTACTATTCAAAGGCTGCTGATCAGACACAGCTGAGTTGGTTCATTGTCCAGCCAGTTGTCCAGGGTAGGTGGTACATCAATAGAAAGTGTGACTGTGGTTGGCTTCTTTTTAATGAAATACAGTCACAGCCAGGGCTAATTTGACTCTTCATACCAAAGCATGTGAGGCCATAGCTTTCAGTAACCCTTCTCCCAGCATCTTATTACAGTTGACGCAGTCAAGAGGCCCTGGTATCAAAGAAGTAAAGCTTAAAGGTCAAGGTAAAAGAACTTCATTCTATGACACCATTGAGGAAATGTAAAACTGACCCACAGAATGGGAGAAGATTTTTGAAAATCACTTCTCTGATCAGGGACTGGTATCCCTAAAAATAAAGTACTATTACTGCTCAATAATAATAAAAAAAAGCAAACTTAGTAAAAAGGAGTGAAGTCTTTGAATAGAAATTTCTCCAAAGAAATTGTACAGATGGCCAGTTGTTCCATGCTCAGCAACATTAGCCATTAAAGAGATGCAAATAAAACTCACGATGAAATACCGCTGGGCTGGCTACATTCAAGAAGACAGATTATCACACATGTTACACAAATGTGGAGAAATTGAGAAACTTCTACATTGCTGATAAGGATATAAAATGGTAGCCCAGTGTGGTGGCACACACTTGTAATCCCAGTACTTGGGAGGCTGAGACAGGAGGATTACAGGTTGGCAGCCAGCCTCAGCTACTTGGTGAGACTCTTTGCAAATTAGTGAGACCCTGTTTCAAAATAAAGAATCAAAAATAGGGATGGAGGTACAGTTCAGAGGTAGAATGCTCCTGGGTTCAATCCCCAGTACTGCTCCCCCCCAAAATATATGTTTTCCAAAGCAGTGACACTATATATATGAATTTATAAAATTCATAACATTTTATGAATTTATAAAATTATGATGTACTAATCTGCTTTCACTATAATTCTGTATTTAAAAAATCAATGGCTTATAACACAAACATATATGTTTATAGTGTAAATATATCATATATAGAGAGATATATAAAATAGCAAACATATATATATATATATATATATATATATATATATATATATATATACACACACACACACACACACACATACATATAGTCATTGCTTTGGAAAACAATTCAGCAGTTCTTAAAAAGTTTAAAATTAGCATATGACCCAGCAATTCCACTCCTTGGTGAAACTCAAGAGAAAGGAAAGTATGTGTCCTCACATAGTCACAGAAGAATTATTCATAATAACCAAAAAGTAAAAAAACAACCCAAATGTCCATCAGCTGATGAAATGGGTAAACAAAATATGGTATATCTATACAATGGAATACTACGCAGCCACAAAAGCTTACGAAGTGCTGATATATATGCTGCAGTGTGGCTGAGTCTTGAAGGTACATGCTAGGTGAAAGAGAAAAGGTACAAAAGACCACATATTGTTTGAAGTTATTTAGATGCAATGTCCAGAACAGGGAAATCTAGAGAAACAGAAAGCAGACTTATGGTTGCTTATGATTAGGGGCTAATAGGTCCAGTCAGCTAATGGGTATAAGATTCCTTTCAGAGGTGATGAAAATGTTCAACAATTAGATTGTAGTGATGACTTCACAATTCTATGAACCTATCAAAGTCACCAGATTGTACATTTCAGATGAGTGAATTTTTACAATGTAGAGTGAATTTTATGATATGTGAGTTAGTTACACATCAACAGTGCTGTTAAACTTTTTAGAAATAACTTTCTTTCATTAAGATTGTTCCCCCTATTTTTCTATGACATAGAAAGGAGCTGTTTGTTCTTAGTTCCTTGAGGAAAACTGCATGTTAGGCTATATCTGATCTGTATTTTACTCCACCTAAGTATGTTTTCCATGGAAACATGGATGGCCAATCCCCATGTATAAAGTGTACCAGGGTGGAAAGTTAGTGTGAAGGCTCTTTGAAGGCAGCTGCCTGGCTCAGTGGTAGCTTTTTATGGCACTGACTCATCTCTGTAGGTTCGATTCAATCTCATCCATATCTCCATCAGCTCTGGAGTGCACTGTATTATTTTTTGGTCCACATCCTTCTCTCCTCTGAGCCTGCTCTACCCCCAATGGAGTAGGAATATATTTCCAAGTGGAAATGGGTTTGGCTGGGTGGCTTGCCCTGGTTAAAGAATGAAGGAAGTAATGACTCTCTCTTGGTTGGGAGTTAGTCTTACAAACACTTTGAGACTTTCTTTTTTGAATCCATCCATGATGGAGAGTGAGAGTGAGAGTGAGAGTGAGAGAGTGAGAGAGAGAGAGAGAGAGAGAGAGAGAGAGAGAGAGAGAGATGTGTCTACTTCAAGTCCTTGGAAAGAAGGATGCTTGTGTTATAAACCATTGATATTTTTTAAACACAGAATTATCATAGTGAAAGCAGATTAGTACATCATAATTTTATAAGTTCATAACATGTTATTTTTTAGCATTAACATACTCAAATCCTGTGGCTATTTTTATAGTGAACAAAACTTCATGTCTCCTTAAGCACCTTACGATAGAAGGTAAGACAGAAAAGGGTGCGGATAAGCAAAATACAAATTATGTGCTGAGTGATATGAGAGATATAAAGTATAATAAAAGGTTTACAGTAGAAAGAATCTGGATGTGGTGGCGCATGCTTGTAATACCAGTGCTTGGGAGGCTGAGACAGGAGTATTACACAGGTTCAAAGCCAGCCTCAGCTACTTAATGAGTCTCTCTGCAACTTAGTGAGACCCTGTTTCCAAATATCATATTAAATAGGTCTGGGAATGTAGCCTGGAGGTAGAAAAGAACCTGGGTTCCACACCCAGTAACACACACACACACACACACACACACACACACACACACAGTAGAAAGAAGAATCAAAGAGTTTTTCAGAAGAGATGGGGTAGCCGGGCGTGGTGGCACATGCCTGTAATCCCAGCATTTGAGAGGCTGAGACAGGAGGATCGTGGTTGACAGCCTCAGCTACTTAGTGAGGCCCTTTGCAACTCAGTGAGACCCTTTTAAAAAAAAAAAGGGGGCTGGGGGTGTAGCTTGGAGGTAGAATGTCCCTGGGTTCCATCTCCAGTACCACACACACAAAAAGAAGAGATGGGGTCTTGTGTGTGTGTGTGTGTGTGTGTGTGTGTGTGTCTGTGTGTGTGTCTGTGTGTGTGTGTGTGTGTCATTCTTGAACTTTTTTCTATTGTTATTGAGAGAGGGTCCTGCTACGCTGCCCAAGATGATTTCAAACTCCTGACTCTCTCACCTCAGCCTCCAGAGTCCTGGGACTGCACACCCATGCTACTGCACCCAGAGTCTGGAGCTCTTTATTCCAAGTCAGTAATTATAGGGGATAAAACTTTGATTTGACACAATATAGCTATGTATTAACACAGACAAGTATGTGGTTATAATGCAATATAGAATAAAAAGAAGATAATTTAATATGCTTACTTAATTTAACAAATTGAGCCCTAGTATAAACTTACCATAGATTTCTAATTGTTTACAA
The DNA here is from genome assembly GCF_963383645.1 of Muscardinus avellanarius. Taxonomy (NCBI): domain Eukaryota; kingdom Metazoa; phylum Chordata; class Mammalia; order Rodentia; family Gliridae; genus Muscardinus; species Muscardinus avellanarius. Next base: position 16,046,882 of record NC_137800.1, on the reverse strand, counting down.
GCCTTTTCTTCTTTATTGTGGACAAATGGCCCTTTTTGTTTTTAGGGCAGGTTCATAACCTCAGTACTTCCACAGTGAAAGGGAATTGCTTCACCCTGAGCACAGGGTGCTTTATGGTGGATGGATGGGTCAGGTCTACTTGGGAGGAGAAGGCAATCCTATTTGAGGGAGAGTTTAGAGGGGAGACCGGCCCATCATAAAGCTGTCTCACCCATCTCAGGACTGGAAGATGTTTCACATACCCTAATACCATTCTTTCACTGTGCGTGTGAAGGACGGAGGCACAGAGAAGCTCATGGACTCACTGCAAATCATACGGCCTTCTAGTGGCAGCCAGGGGCTTGGGATTTTCTTTCAAGGTTGGATACTGTTTTGAGATAAGATTTATTGGGGTGGAGAAGACCTTTTTTAAGAGAGGGAATGATGTTGACAGGGACAGAGACATGGGAAGGTGGACTTAAAGCCAAGCCAATGGTCTGATTTGAGGAAATATGAAGACAGGTGTTAGGGAGTTGTGTTGAAAGGAACAAGGGTTTAGGAAAAGGCTCACTCCAAAAGTCACTCCACCTTGGGTAACAGAGAATCCTACCCATAAACTTCCACCTTGTGGCCGAATATTACCCTCTTAAATCCAAAAGGAAGCAGGTGTAACTCGCCTGAGGGGCTAACTTTGGAGCATGCACAGAGCACTAAGCACATGGGTTTCCCTTGGGTACTGATGAGAAAGTTTCCAATATGGTTAAAACAGCACAGATACACTAACCTGTGACACAGAATAGCTGTAATCACCCCAACCCCGTCCAAGGACATAATGCATGAACAAGAAGGTTTTCAGATGAGATATAAAACTCACCACATGGAAGACCTATTGCTGTTTCCTCCCTTGGAACAGACAGCTCCATGACTCTCTCTAAAGCATAGCTCTTCCCTTCTAGCACCACTCCCTCTCTCTCTGAGATTATCCATTACTTCTCTAAATGAATATATATATATATATATATATATATATATATATATATATAATTACATTGTGAACATATCCCATAGTTTTGTAATCCATTCACCTATTATGGACATCTTGTCTGGTTCCATAGTTAGGCAATTATGAATTGTGCAGCTATGAACATAAATACACATGCATTAGTTTGGTAGTTTGGTTTCCATTCTTTAGGGTAGATACCCAGAAGGAGTATTGCTGGATCATATGGTAAGTTCATTTCTGTTCTTCTGAGGATACTCCATATTATTTTCCAAAATGGTTGCACTAATTTGAAACCCCACCAACAATGTATTCGAGTTTCTACTTTTCCACATCCTCACCAGCTTTGTTGGAACTCTAGATAAAGAAGGAGATACTACAGATGAGCAAATAAGGCGACCTAGCTGAGGGGGATGGGAGGGGGAAGAGGGAAATCCCCTAATGCACATGATGTACATTCACAAACATATCAAAGTCAATCGCTAAGCCAAACAAGAGCAGGGAGGGGGGAGGAAATGGGGTGGGAATTGGGAAAGGGCTAATTGGGTGATGAATGGATGTACGCCTCCGCCATCTTGTACTCCACTAAGATGTATGACTACAGTGCACCAATAAAAATTTAAAAAAGAGAGAAGGAGAATGGGGCAGGGACAATCCTACAATGACTGGAAAGCCTTGCAGTGATATATGTACTTGGAAATGACTAGATTTTCTGTCTTCAGGAAGAATGGAGGTTTAGGTTAGATGTTAGGCTTAATTGTAGGGAAATACAGGCAGATAGACTAATGTATACCAAAGTCAGTGCCCACGGAAGTCATACTACACACAGGAAGCGGGTGCCATTCCAATGAAGCTATGTATCTTAGAAAGCCAGGTGCTTGGATCCTTGCCTAGATGTTGTTTCCTTAGATAACTGTTCTATTTCACTAAAACACAGTCCTGTGAATTTCATAATACTGTGCTATGACTCAGATCTAAGCAGAAACATCAGACCTGAATGCAAAATCAATACACTTGTTCTTTTCTATGTTGAAGGCAGGCCCGGGAAATGTGGAATGTCCTACCCAATGTTTTCATTAACCCATACCTACCCACGCCATTTCTTCTTGTTTAAAAAGTGCATGGACAGCATGGAAAACCTGCATGTGCCTTTATCACATGATACAGAAAACAGACCACAAATAACACTGAAAAGACTCAAAACCGTGATGAAATTATTCAGGCAGTTTTGATGGTCTGAGTTTAACGTAAGTAGGTTTTTGTGAACTCCAAATAGGAGGAAAACACGTCCTCTGGTTTCTTGCAGTCGAGTTTTAGGGTAGCCACTGGGTCGCCAGAAGGTTAAGCAATGGTATGTGGTATTGCAGCAGTGCGTTTATGGAGACAGCGTGCAGCGTCTTCAGTGAGGTGCAGTGGGAGCATCCCAGCGGGCTGGTGCTGCCCCTGGCTCGGCAAGTCCACCAGGCTGCTGTCCCCCATTGTCTTGTTCTTAAAATGATGTGACCCCTCCTGACCTCGAGGCCCTTTCCAGCTCTCCGGCTCTGTGATTCTACTCTGTTCTCCTTCGTGAAACTTCTAGATTCAGAGCTTGACAAGTCCTTTAGAATTTAAATTTTCCCCCATCCCAATAGTATGTGTTTTGACCAAAGTCCTTTGGAGATAATTTATTCATCTTCTTAAAGGTTGTTTCTAGATTTAGACTTACACATAGGAGTGCTCATGCTGGAGGGGCTGTTCTCTCATCTGGACCATGTGTAATCGCAGCGGTGATGGAGAGGGACTGTGTTAGCTCGGAATTTTCCCTTTGGAAGAGCGTCAAGCATATTCCAGCAGGGACAGCCCAGTGCAAACCCTGCCTCGTCTCTCTATTCTCTGGCAGCTCTAGCGGCAGATTCATTATGGTAGCATTGTGCTGGGGGCTGTTACGATGTTGGTTTTTGCTTTCAAGCACAATTTTGCTAAGCGGAGAGTTCAAAAAATCATTACAATCAGTGAAATTCTGTAAAAAGCGTGGCATGCCAGGAAGGATTGCTAAAATATTTCAGAGGAGAAAGAGGTAACCAGAAAGAAAAATAAGATGATTTAAAAAGATCCCAGGGAAGAAATGTAACAGCATCTAAAGTCTTAATGGAAAAAGATTCAATTAGCAGTAGCAGATGATACAGAAATGAAAAGGAAACAGAAATCATATTAGAGAATAAGCAATGAAATGTGAAGAATTAGTAGACTAAATGAAGAATTCAAAAAACTAAAGTGAAAAAATTCTTACGTGAAATTCATAAGTGGTTATCTTTCTCATTAGCTTAGTTGACTTAACCTGTATCACTGGATTTATTCTCATCTTGGTGGGTGATTTAACCCAGGACTATGTTGTTATAGCATTTAAGTGATTTGCTGCAATGTTTTTAGATGGCAGATAGTTGAATAAACAAATGATTAGAAACATGTACATGTCGTCTTAGTCTGTTTTCCCTTGCTATAACTGAACACGACAGATTGGATAATTTATCATAAATAAAGGTCCAAGGTCAAAGAACAAGGTTGCTCTCAAGGGCAGAGCACTCATGACCCAGTCACCTCCCAAGTTTCACATGATCCTACCTCTTAGGACCTCACAATGGGAATTACACTTCAGAGTTTGGGTGAGGACACTGAAACCAGGGCACATGTATCACTTAGGTGAAGGTTAGGATGTAATGAAAAGGAACGAAAGATAATTTCTGATTATTTTTCCCTCCAAAACATTACTTTTCTTAGATCCACTCTGAGTATGCAATTAAATATAAACTCTTAGGAATATAATGTTGAAGGTTAGCTATCAGATTTATAGTTATAAGGTATTTTTAGAAGATAGTCCAATAGCCAGGCATGCTATTGCATGTCTGTAATCCTATTACTTAGGAGGCTGACACAGGAGGATTGCAGGTTCAAGACCAGCCTCAGCAATATAGTGAGACTCTCAGCAACCTAGTGAGACCCTGTTTCAAAATTTAAAAAAAAATTATAAAGGGAGAGGGTATAGCTCATAATTGGAATGACCCTGAGTTTAAAATGATAGTCAAATAATTATACCGAAATTCCTTTTGTGTGTGTATGTGGTACTAGGGATTGAATCCAGGGCATTCTACCTCCAAGCCACAACCCCTGCCCTATTTATTATTTATTTTGAAACAGGATCTCACTAAGTTGTGGAGAGCCTCGCTAAGTAGCCGAGGCTGGCAGTGAACGTGTGATCCTCCTGTCTCAGCCTCCCAAGTACTAAGATTACAAGTGTGCATCACCATTCCCAGCCATGCTAAAATTTTTAAATCATAATGCAGACAACATTGACTATTTTGAAGAAAACTGAGAAGTGTCACTAGATACATCTTCATTATAATGAGCAAACCGATTCAAAGTAATTATTTGTGTTTAAAGAAATTTGTGGAGGAAGTTCTTTGTCAGAGAGTACTTAAAATTTTCCTGCTATTGATTTCCCCTTAAAAAATTCCACACGTTTTCGGACAGTAGAGACCAAGTCTGCAGACACTATCCCAGAGGCAGAAAGCTGCCATATCTTCTGTTTATCATTGTAACCAATAAAGGTTGTTCCTCCTATAGTTAAAAAAAAAGAATATGACACCCAAATTCATAAGTGTCTTTAAACAAAAATAACTTGTAATAGGCAGCTCAAAGTGCATGCATTTAGACCATTTCAATGTTTTTCTTTTTGTGTGTGTGGTACTGGGGGTGGAAGGGGCTTTCTACCCCCTTTCTATTCCCAGACCTATTTTATATTTTATTTGAAAACAGGGTCTCACTAAGTTGCTGAGAGCCTCATCAGTAGCTGAGGCTGGCTTCGAACCTGTGCGATCCTCCTGTCTCAGCCTCCCAAGCGCGGGGATTACAAGTGTGTGCCACCACGCCCGGCTCAATATTTTCTTGCTCATAGAAAGCCCATTAAAAGCAAGACTCCACGCACACTTGTAATCCTAGCATTTGGGAGGCTGAGACTGGAGGATTGCAGTTTACGGCCAGCCTCAGCTATTTAGTGAAGCCCTCCACAACTTAGTGATACCCTGTTTCAAAATAATGAATAAAAAATCAGGCTGGGGGCATAGCTCAGAGGTCGAATGCTCCTGGGTTCCATCCCCAGTACCACACACAAAAAAAGTGAGACGCCAGTAATCCCTGGATTACAGGATGTTTGGGATGGATGCTATTCAGCGCCTCATTTTGCAAGAGAGATTTATTTTATTTTTTATTTTTTATTTTTGGTGGTACTGGGGTTCCTGGAAGCCCTTCTACCTCCGGGCTACACTCCCAGACCTATTTTTTATACTTTTTTATTTGGAAACAGGGTCTCATAAGCCAGCGCGCGCGGCTGGCTTCGAACCTGCGCGATCCTCCTGTCTCTGCCTCCCAAGCGCGGGGATTACAAGCGTGCGCCACCACGCCTGGCTGCAAGAGAGATTTAATGGGAGACTGACCCAAGCTTCAGGACCACATATGTAAATCCAGTATTGAAAACCTAGGTCATAACACAATATGCTTCTTGAGAAAAAGAATGAATACGATTGTTTACTGCCAGGAATTTAAACACCTTGTATAGCAACGAGACGGGGACGAGGAAGGTGTTGTGGCTTACCCAGAGTCACAGAGCACACAAGTGACTCTCAGGGTCACCAGGCATCTTTTGATTTTCAGGTCATCGCTTCTCACCTCCCCATGCTATCTTTATTGCAATTCCATTTTCTCTTCAGCCACTGTTTCAAAAAGCAATGCTGGGGCATGTTAAACGTCATGAATGTATGGCCTTAGTTAAAATACAGGCTAATCTTACTTTCTAAACCCTTAAGGTCAGACATGGTTAACAGGTGTGCAGATTGTTTTGACTTATGAACAGCCCTTTTTTTTAGAAAACAAGGAAAAGTCATAATTCTGTGCTGATAATCAAACTTTTTTGTCAAGACCCCCAAGTTTTATTACTGTCTCACCGTGTGATCTATCAATTAACATGGATGGAGCAAACGACCTGGAACAAGTATTGACCAAATGATAATGATGGTTCTCATCTGCTGAGCCCTTTATTTTCTTTCTTTCTTTCTTTCTTTCTTTCTTTCTTTCTTTCTTTCTTTCTTTTCTTTGGAATTGGAGATGGAACCCAGGGGCTTTCTACCTCTGGGCTACACTCCCAGACCCATTTTTATATTTTATTGGCAACAGGGTTTCACTAAGTTGCTGAGAGCCTCACTAAGTAGCTAAGGCTGACTTTGAACCTGTGCGATCCTGTCTCAGCCTCCCAACTGCAGGGATTACAAGCGTGCGCCACCACGCCCAGCTCCACTGAGCCCTTTTGACATGCCAGGCACTGTTTGGAAAAGCTTCCGTGTATAAGTCATAATGATGGTTTGGATTGGGGGTGCCCCAGCCCTCATAGAAACAAGGTGGCAATGTTGGAAGTAGGCTTGATTATAATCTCAGCAGTGGTAGCCTAGGCTGTTAGGGTCTGGCTAGAAAAGATGGTTCCCTGGGGGCTACAGCCTTGGGGATTATATATGGTTCCTCCTCCCCCCTTTGCTTTCTTGATTCCATCCTCCATAATGTGAGAAGCACAGCCTTGTACACACACACTCTCTCTCTCCACTTCCTGCCGCCATCCCTGAGATCCACAGTCCCCGGCCTAACAAGAACTGAACACTAATATCTCTCAGAAAAATCTAAGTTACATGGTCAGGTCTTTGGATTATACCTGTGAAAATGCTGACTAATACAGTCATTTAATTTTCAAAACGATCTCACCAGGTAATATTCTCATATGCATTTAAACATGAAAAAGCAAGTTTGGACAGGCTAGGCAACTTGCCCAAGGTCTCTAGGTAGGTGGGAGAGCCAGGATTCAAATCTAGGCAGAGCCCCAGCTCATGAATGGGACCAAGTCCCAGCCCATGGAGCACAAAGGCTGCTACGTAAGAAAGGAACTCAAACAATCAGGCTGAGCTGTTGTGCGCTGCATGGGGCGTAGGTGGGAGTTTACTGTACTTAACCTTCTTTCTTCATCTGCCTTGGGGTTTAAATTGTTCCAGCAGAAATGCCAAGAAAAAGAAAACATTAGCACTCAAAGCCTGACATTCGGCATAGGCTGTGTCGATTATAAAATAGGCTTGCTTGAAAGCCAGGGACTGTTCAGATGTACTGAGTGCCAGGTTGTCCGTCCAGACCAGAGTTAGTTTCCCTTGAGGAAGGGATTTTAGCAGGGAGGAAGAAGTAGAGGAAAGCCTTTTTTGCATGCCAAGGGAGTCTGGGAATAACATGGCCCATGAATGTTGGTGCATGTTTGATAGATTTTTGGTCACTTTGCACAAAGAGAACGCTCTATGACTTCAGGAGGATGTCGGCTGTGATTGTGGAACCAGAAAGCGCCATGGGCGGGGGACGTTTAGCAGTCAGCTAGGCTTGCTCCTGAGCTGAGTCCTTGTACCCCTCTGATTTCAAGGTGGACGAGTAGCTAGCAAACAGTCAACACCAGGAAGGTACCATCTGAAAGCGTCAGGAGTAGTGTGTGCTGTGGTATGGACTGGGCAGTGTGGCCGAGAGGGGCAGGAGAGGCTGCTGGGAGGTTGGCAGAGGCCATATTCCAAAAGGCCTCGATTGGCCCGGGGAGAGCTGGGAGTCCAAGGAAGGACTCCTGGAAACTGGACATTTCTTCAATCTACAAACTATTCTAGATACTTTTCCTTTGGAGCTTTTCCCCTACGCATTTATGGGTCATATGTATTTCTTATTTTATCAGTTTCATATGTCTATATTTTGTCTTTTCAATGGAATATTTATCTTTTTGAACACTCCTAAAGACTTTGCCTTTAGGATACTAACAGGCATTTGTTGTGTATGTTTTACTCAGTCTGTTACATCACTTGAATTTATACTGTTCTTTATATGAAAAGTTCAATTATAGCCAGGCACGGTGGTGCATGCATGTAATTCTAGTGCTTGGGAGGCTGAGACAGGAAGGATTGCAGGTTTGGGGGCAGCCTCAGCTACTTAGTGAGGCCCTCCACAACTCAGTGAGACACTGTTTCAAAACAAAGAATAAAAAATAGGGCTGGGGATATAGCTCAGAGGTAGAATGGCCTTGGGTTCAATCCGTAGTGTCTCGGGGGGGAAAAAGTTTAACCATTTTTCTGTGATCAAATCTATACATTTTTCTTTATGGTTTCTTCATTTGCTTATTCTATTATTATAAAAATACTCTTTTTTTACCCCAGCTCAGAAAAGTAGCCCATATTTTCTTTTATCTGCCTCCTGGTTCTTTCACTGCTCAGAGATTAAGAGCTCAGGTTCTAAGGCCAATAAAGGTGAGGCTGAGTCCCAGTTCTAACTTTTACCACTTATAAGAATCTTCTTTCCATTTTGCCCCCTTCCCCACCTTTTTTTGTCATGGTACTAGGGATTGAACTCAGGGGAATTCTACTTCTGAGCTACACCCCCAGCCTTAGTTTAGTTTTATTTTGAAACAGGCTCTCGCTAGGTTGATGAGAGCCTCGCTAAGTTTTTGAGGCTTCAAACCTGCCATCCTCCTGTCTCAGCATCCCAAGTACCAGGTTTACAGATGTGTGTCACCATGCCTGGCTGTCTCCTCCCTTACTGAGCCAGCACTCAGCAATCAAGGAGAGCAGTACTCTCTCATCACACAGATGGGCAAACTGATGCTTGGGTGAAATGACCTTGGGTGAATGCCCTGAGGCATCCAGAGAGTGGTAGCCAGGAGGGGACCCTGGTTTGCCTGTTTAGGGAATCCTGAACTTTTACTAGGTATACTTACACTGTACTGACTTCCATGATCATGATAGTTTTATTCCTTTTTATATATTATAGAGTGAATTTTGCTAGTATTTTACCTGGGATATTTGCATCTATAGTCAAGAGTAAAGATGTGGTGCCCTTTGCCTTACAGAGATGTGTTCTAGCCTTGGCATTTGAACCACCTCGTGGCCTGGCTGGCATTTAGAACTTCTGATGTCATTGGAGGCCTTGATTAATGTATTTGGCCTGTTTCAAACACCAGATGGGACCAAGTGCATGGACCTGGCACATGAGCCCTCTAGCCAGACTTACAGAGGACAGGGGGCTGGAGAGAGGAGAGAGCACGTCACGGACAGCACTTGTTAGCTTCCCTGCCTGTCAGAAATAAAATGCACACACTGTAAACAGGTGAGAGGCCTCCACCCCCCACCCAGCTTGAGTTAGCAACAAGGATTGTCGGTTGGGAGTTGCACAGTTCAGAGAATGGTTTTTTTCTTTTTTGTTTTGTTTTTACTTAGCTTGATTAGAAACAGCTGGAAAGTCAGGATGCTTGAGTAACCTTTCCAATGATGCAGAGGGAAAGAATGTTTGTGGTGATGTTACCAGGGGTTTCAGACAAGGAAATGGTTTGCACTAAAGCCTCAGATTTCTGGTCCCTGCAGTTCCCATCTATTTGGGGGGGGGGGTTAGTGGATTGAACCCAGGAGTGTTCTACCTCTGAGCCCCACATCTCCAGCCCTATTTTCTTTTTAATTTTGAAGCAGGGCCTTACTAGGTTGCTGAAAGTCTTGCCAGGTTGCTGAGACTTTAGTGTTCATCTTTACACCTAGTCAGGTAGTCTTGTCTCCTGATGCTAACCACTGGTACACACTGAGCATCCCTAACCTGAAAAGTCAAAATTCCCCAGAGGAATGGAGGAACAGGAGCAAGGGTGCGGCTGAGCCAAAGGGCCTCACAAAGAGCGTCCTGTACAAAGCTTGCAATGCTATAGAGAGACACGTGTCTGGGGGAGAATGAGATGCTGGGATTCCAGGCATGTGCCACCATGCCTGGCCTAAAGCAAAATAAGGTAATGGGATAAAGGAACTTTTACCATTTGCTAGCGAATACACTAAACATTTATGCCCATGATTGGTTTTCAGTCCTTATGAAAACCCTATAAAGTCTTCAGATATTATTAAAATATTCACAGAAGAGCTAAAGAAACCAGGGCCCATAATGGTTAAGGATCCCCAGGCTGACATAGCTGATAAGTGGCAGAGCTAATATTTGAACCCAGGCTTTCCAACACCAGAGTCTTTAGATTGATTAAGAAATGTTCTGGGTTGATTGTTCTTAATGCAAACAAGTAACACTCAAGTATGAAAATCACCTCCTGGGAAAAAAATGTACTTGTGAGTCAGATCTCTAAGGCTGTTGAGATTGGCCTGCAACAGATGGTTTTCTATAGTAGACACATTCGCCATTTTACAAAGACCACTGTAGTGACAGCAGGTTGTTACCAGCCCGTGGCTCTCAGTGGGATGGTGCCGTGCACACAGCGCAGTCATCCAGACTCATTTCTGCTGCTTCCTCGTTGGTTATTTAATCTCTCCCTCTCCATTTCCTCGAGGGAAAGCTGGGGGGAGCACTACACCTACCTGGCAGGGCGCTGTCATGACTCTGGGGTGATGCCCATCCGGGGCCTCTGGGGCCTGGTGCATCGTTACTGCTCATGGATGCTGGTGATGTTTCTCGTCCACCCTCTTCAGGACAGAGGAAAGCCCAGGACCAGCCACCATCTCTGATCTGTGAGCCTAACGCTGCCCTCTGTGCTCTGTGGCAAAGCACATTAGGGTCCCCAGCCAGCTCACAACTGTGCTATGAACCAATGGAAGGCCTTGTGCAAAATAGCTTGACCTCCCAGGGTCTGAGTTGGTCTCTGGCAGTATAGATAATGCATCAGTCAACACAAACTTAGTGGCCAGGCTAAAGATTTCTTTTTCAATCACAAGTATAAAGAAAATAGAATACAAGTTGTTTGGTTATTTGCATTTTGTGACTAAAAACAAAACATGTGTAACATATGTAGTCTATTAAAGAAAATCAACTATGGGACAATAAACTATGGAAAATAAACTAGTATAATAATAAAGGTTGTTTGAGAAATAGATTAAGTATTTTTAGTAGTAAACTATTATGGACTAAGTATTCTTAATGATAAAGAGATGTGAAACTTAAAGAAAACCAACATTTTAATGATAAGAAAATGTTTAAAATGTTCAGAAATTGAAGGCTTAAAAGGAGACAGGTTTTTTTTTTGTTTGTTTTGTTTTGTTTTGGTGGTGGTACTGGGGCTCCTGAAAACCCTTCTGCCTCCAGGCTATACTCCCAGACCTTTTTTTAACTTTTTTTTTTTTTTAATTTGGAAACAGGGTCTCCTAAGCCAGGGTCTCCTAAGCCAGCACGGCTGGCTTCGAACCTGTGCGATCCCCCTGTCTCCGCCTCCCAAGCGTGGGGATTACAAGCGTGCACCACCATGCCTGGAAAAAGGAGGCAGTTTTTAATTACTGGGTATAGTGGCTCACATTTTAAGTAATCTCAGTACTTGGGAGGCTGAGACAGGAGGACCATAGGTTCAAGGTCAACCTCAACAATTTAGCTAGACTCTCAGCAATACAGCAAGACCCCGTTTCAAAATAAAAAATAAAAAGGGTTGGGGGTGTAGCTTAGAGGTAGAATGCCCCTTGGTTCAATCCCCAGTACTATACAAAAAGTTTAAAAATTTATAATTACTTGGAAGCCATTCATTCAGAGTGAGATTCATTTCCTGTGTTTTTATAATCTCCCTTTCTACTTAGCAAACACATTTACGAGAGAGAGAGAGAGAGAGAGAGAGAGCCTGAACACAAAGAAATAAACTTCATCCATATAAAGTCTGAAGGACATGAGAATTCTCTTCATTCCAATGGAGTTTAGAAATACCTAACAGTGAGCCAGGTGTGATGGCGCACACCTGTAATCCCAGCACTAGGGAGGGTGAGACAGGAGGATCGCAGGTTGGAGGCTGAGCCTTAGCAACTTAGTGATACCTTATTTAAAAAAAAAAAAAAACCGCTGGGGGCATCGCTAAGAAATAGAATGCCCCTGGGTTCAATCCCCAGTACTACACACACATACACAAAAGCAAGAAATCCTGAGACATGTAGGTGGTCCCTGCTCCTATGTATAATGTGACTCTAGTAATCAGAGTTTCAAGAGGAATCTTTATACAGCCTTTTCAGCAGCTGGTGCTACATTCGTTTGTACCCAGCCAGTGGGTAATTCTTATTTTCCCAGGCCAGGCTTGACTAAAGGCATGGTGGTAATAATAAAACCCTAGTGTTTTGGGCCATGCCAGAAAGTAGTAGTCTGGGTGTGGAAGTAATGTTTTGTATCTTTAATTCCTGACACCCTACGAACAATAACCATTCTCCCTGAAAAGAATGTTATAGAACAGTCTGGAGCAACACACACCTGCACCTGTATTCTGACTCCAGTTCATCCTGTGTGACATCAGATCAAGGCTCGCCTCACTCAGCTTTACCTACCTAGCTACAAACTGAGGGTGGAATCCTGACCCACAGCTTGCTCCGAGGCTCGCTGAATTGCCATCTATATAAGGCATCAGGCAGGATCTAGAGCAGCCTTACTGGTATTCAGTACAGGTAATTATTTCTCTAGCATCTTATCCTTCCCCCTGGAGCTTCATGTGTCTCTCTGATAGCTTTGCAAGCTTTGTACAGGATGCTCTTTGCGAAGCCCTGCAGCTCAGCCACGCCCTTGCTCCTGTTCCTTCATTCCTCTGGGGCACCAGTGACCTGTGGTCATCATCTCCTCCTCCTCCTCCTCCTTCTCCTCCTCCTTCTCCTCTTCTTCCTCCTCTTCCTCTTCCCCTTCCCCTTCCCCTTCTCCTTCCCCTTCTCCTTCTCCTCTGCCTTCTCTTCCTTCTTCTTCTTCCTCCTCCTCCTCCTCCATCTCCTCTTCCTTTTCCTCCTCCTCTTCCTCTTCCTCTTCTCCTTCCCCTTCCCCTTCCCCTTCTCCTTCTCCTTCCCCTTCCCCTTCTCCTTCTCCTCTGCCTTCTCTTCCTTCTTCTTCCTCCTCCTCCTCCTCCTCCATCTCCTCCTCCTCTTCCTCCTCCTCTTCCTCCTCCTCCTCCTCTTCCTCCCTTCTTCCTCCTCCTCTTCTTCTTCTTCTTCTTCTTCCTCCTCCTCCTCCTCTTCTTCCTCCTCCTCCTCCTCTTCCTCCTCCTCCTCTTCTTCCTCCTCCTCCTCCTCTTCCTCTTCTTCCTCCTCCTCCTCCTCCTCTTCCTCCTCCTCCTCTTCCTCCTCCTCCTCTTCCTCCTCCTCCTCTTCCTCCTCCTCCTCTTCTTCTTCTTCCTCCTCCTCCTCCTCCTCCTCCTCCTCCTCCTCCTCCTCCTCCTCTTCTTCCTCCTCCTCCTTTTTCTCCTTTTCCTCCTCCTTTTCTGTTTCTATTTGTTTATTTCGTTTCAGAAGACTGAGCCCAAGGACATTTTGCCCCAACCCTATTTGACTTTATTATTTAGAAAAGGGTTTGTTCCTTTGCTGAGGGTCCCACTAAGTTGCAGAGACTGCCTCGACCTGCGATCGTCCTGCCTTAACCTCCTGAGTACTAGGATTACAGGCATGTGCCATCACACCCAGCTCTTTTTAAAATGTTCACTGGCGCACTGTAATCCCACAGCGTAGTGAAGTTCAGAGCGATAGGGACCTACATGCACACAGCACCTGGTGAGCTTCCGCTCGGCTCCCTCCGCCTCCCTCCCCTTCCCCATACCAAATATTGCGATCCGCACTGACAATTTTGTATATGCCTATAATGGTGATTGAAGGAAATACTTTTTTATTCTTATCACTAGCAGCTCCTCAAGCAGTGTGAATCAGGCCCAGAAGTCGGCCTCATGGGCTGGGGCCGTGCATCGAATTAGGCTCATTAATTGCTTGCATTCCAGCTACAAGGCTTGACAAGCTTTATAACACGCAAAGTGCTTCCTTGCATTGACACCAGTAAAGAAAGATCTCAGCTGGCATGTGTTCAAAACACACAAGAAGAGATGGGCGTGGTGGCGCACGCTTGTAAACCCCACGCTTGGGAGGCTGAGACAGGAGGATCACACAGGTTCGAAGCCAGCCTCAGCAGCTTAGTGAGGCTCTCAGCAACTTAGTGGGACCCTGTTTCCAAATAAAATATAAAATAGGTCTGGGAGTGTAGCTTGGAGGAAGAAGGCCCCTGGATTCCATCCCCAGTACCAATGAATGAATGAATGAATAAATAAATAAATAAATAACACAAGAATCTCTACACTATCCAAGATGGTAACCGCTGTCCACACGGGGCCACACAGCACTTTAAATGCAGCTGGCGGAAAATCCCATGCTGAGGAGCAAAATCCACACTGGATTTCAAAGAATTTGTACAAAAAAGTCACTGAAAACAGTTAAATATATTTTATTGAGTAATAAGATTTGTCGTTATAATCAACTGTCATTGTTTCTCTCGTCTGATTTTAATGTAGCCACGTAAAATTTTTGATGTGGCTCAAACTATATTTATCATTTTTAAAAGATTTTTAGTATAAATTTTTACTTTATTTTTCTCCAAATTAAAAAAAAATGCCTTATAATTATTTGTAATAGGGAGATTCATTGCCTTCATTAATGGCTGTGTGTGTGTGTGTGTGTGTGTGTGTGTGTGTGTGTGTATTACAGGAGACTGAATCCAGGGGCATTCTGCCTCTGGGCCCTTTTGATTTTTGTTTTGAAACAGGGTCTCACTAGGTTGCTGAGAGTTACGCTACTTTGCCGAGGCTGTCCTCCACCCTGTGATCCTCCTGTCTTAGCCTCCCACGTACTGGGATTAAAGGCTTGCACCACCATGCCTGGCTGTTTGCATTGCATTTCTGTTGTTGTAGACAAACCTGAGAAGTGAACACATTAACTGTTGCAGAAATCAACAGCTACAGGGCTGTGGATGCAGCTTTTTCTCGGAAGACACCAGGGACTGTAATTATTTGTTTTGAAAGCGTGGTACAGCCTTTTCATTTCCCTTTCATATGGACCGTGTTGTTATATGATTGGGCACTTGTTTTACTTTATTGAAAAAAAATTATAGGCAGACACTTTTCAATTGGCAAAGAAGTCAGAAATCATGCAGAGAGTTTTCTTTTATGAGAATAGTGAACAAAAATCATGGGCTGATAAGTATTTGTTATATTCAAAGTAGAATTTATGACCATGGACTAGCATCTGGTTTATTTATTTTATTTTCTAACACATTTTGTATACATTTCCCAGTTATTTTGGACACTATTTCATAAATGGTTCTGGATAAGTAGATCACTTCATTTTAAAATTTTCGATGACTGTTCAAGAATATATCAAATTCATTAATTAGTTCAATGATTCCCTTGATATTTTTATAATTTGAAGAAAGCCTTTCATTATAACATGGGAAAAATAAACCTTCCACTGAAAACCTTAATAACCACAACTATTTTTAGTGATCAAAATCATACGACATGTCTTTGTTCTTCAAGACACTGACCTGGTATGTTCTCATTTCATCCGTTCATGCTCCAAGCAAACAGCCTTCTTATGCTCTATGACATTTGAAGACCCTCAACGCAGTCATCCAACCTACAAACTGACCTACGCCATGTCTACCTCGTTGAAAACAGCTCACAAACAAAATAGTATACAGTCCTGAAGTAAGCCAGCCGGAATCTCATGATAGTCTGATCATTCACAAAATTTTTTTCCAAAATATCTATTTTTATGTTCTTATTTATTTATTTTTTATGGTACTGGGGGTGGAACCCAGGGGCTTTTTCTACCTCCAGGCTGTGCTCCCAGACCTATGTTTATACTTTATTTAGAAACAGGGTCTCACTAAGTTGCTGAGAGCCTCACTCAGTAGCTGAGGCTGGCTTTGAATCTGTGCGGTTCTCCTGTTTCAGCTTCCTAAGCACTGGGGTTACCAGCGTGTACCACCACGCCTGGCTCTCAAAATATCTATTTTTAAATTTTTATTATTTATTTATTTGTTCTCGGTACTGGTTGAACCCTTAGGGCATTCTATCTCTGAACTATACCCCTAGCCTGTTTTGTTTATTTATTTATATTTATTTATTTAGTGGTACTGGGGATTGAACCCAGGGGCATTCTACCTCTGAGCTATACCCCCAGCCCTATTTTTTATTCTTTATTTTTGAAACAGGGTCTCACTGAGTTGCAAAGGACCTCACTAAGTAGCTGAGGCTGTCTGTGAACCACGACCCTCCTATCTCAGCCTCCCAATTGCTGGGATTACAAGTGTGTGCCACCACATCTGGCCTTTTTAAAATTTTTTTTGAAACAGGGTTTCCCTAAGGAGCTGAAGATCTTGCTAAATTGCTGAGGCTGACCTTGAACCTGTGATCCTACTGCCTCAGCCTCCTGAGTACTGAGATTACAGGTAGGCACCACCATGCCTGGCTAAAACATCTTTTAAAAATGTGCTTAAACATCTATTTGATTTCCTCTGAATGTTATTGGGCTGATGATTTAGTGGAGTAAACATTATATTTTCATGTAATGGTATAAAATCTATAAAGAGATCAAAGTATTTATCAGTGAATTCATCAAAACGAAGCTACTATTGGCCTCTGTGGACTCTTTGTACAAATTGTGTTTTACACTCTAATTCTAATATTCTACTTTTTTCCGTCTTTTCCATTTAAGAGTGTCCTGATCTTCATTATTATTATTATTATTATTATTATTATTAATTATTAGTATTAGTGGTACTGGAGGTGGAACTCAGGGTCTTTCTACCTCCAGGGTATACTCCCAGACCTATTTTATACTTTTTTTTTTTTTTTTTTTGGTGGTACTGGGGTTCCTGGAAGCCCTTGTACCTCTGGGCTACACTCCCAGACCTATTTTTACATTTTTATTTGGAAACAGGGTCTCCTAAGCCAGCGCGTGGGGCTGGCTTCGAACCTGCGCGATCCTCCTGTTTCTGCCTCCCAAGCGCGGGGATTACAAGCGTGCGCCACCACGCCCGGCTATTTTATACTTTATTTTGAAACAAGGTCTCACTAAGTTGCTGAGAGCCTCACTAAGTAGCTGAGGCTGGCTTCGAACCTGCGCGATCCTCCTGTCAGCCTCCCAAGCACAGGGATTACAAGCGTGCGCCACCATGCCCGGCCTTCATAATTATTTTTAAATCCTTCTGTGTCATTTCATTCTCTACATATTTTTTATTTTTCTACTGTGATATAGAGGAGAATTTTGGACATCGTAAGCTCTGCTAGTCTCTTTTTCCATGTGTAGACTGGGCTTCTGTTCGGCTACTTCTCTCTTCGTGCATTTGAGTTTTAGTATGAACAATAAATCTGAAGAAATATGCTGGATTAACTTGAGGCCAAGGCACACACAAAAGCACTTTGAATATATTCTTTACATGTTTTTGATGCTGCCTTGCCTTATTATTCTAAGCTGTGCCACCGTTTAATCAAGTCCCTCTTCTTCTGCTCCACACACTGACAAATTATGGGTGACTGAGTTCAGGGTTTTTATCACTGGATCACTCATGTCAGAGACGATTTTCCACATTGTTTCCTTCGGAACCACCAGATGTCATTAGAACAGGGTATATGAATATATACTGAGAAATAACGCAACGTAAGTTGTTTGAAGCATGTAACTCTGCACACAGATCCACTCCCCGTTTGCTGTTCTGTGATAAGGTCTGTGCCCTACACACACAGGAATTCCGATCAGTCCATCTCACCGATTTTCTTCAATAAAGAGAGACACTGTGTGGGGCTTTATTTTAGACAATGGATTTCTGAATCTATTCCTGAGAGAAGAGTACTTCACTCTGACCAGGTACATTGAAAACAAAACCCTCTGCTTATTGTTTGTCGTGTCTGCTAATAGCAAGAATTTTCCATAGACCGCTTTCTGTCTCTACATCCTAAATCCTCAATTCTCTCATCCTCTGGCTGCACCATTTTGAGGCTGCAGGATAAGTCCTATAGTGAGATTGACCCCTGGGTCTACACCCATAGCAACACCACAGTGAAGGTCAGCATTGGGGAACAGAAGTATTTCTAAAATCTACCTCCGTACTGGGACAGCTGACAGCAGCTTAAACCTACACAAAGTGACTGTCACCTAATACATATTTATCTCACGGTGTGTGAGGGGAGGCTCACTAAGCCCTGTGGGCAGGTACATCTCCATCACTCTGAACTCCATTAGGATGTGTGACGGAAGTGCATTAATAAAGGTATCTTTAAAGATATATCTCACTAAAACCAACTAAATGCATCCCCAACTCCACTTCTCTTAAATGGAGACTCAAATTTCCTATAAGCATTCTGCATGCACTCGACACGAGAGAGGAGGATGGGGAAAGCGGGTGTGGACAGAAACAGAGGTCTTGCTCAGTAATGCTTAAGCTATCTTTAAATTATCTTTGTATAGTTTACAAGGATATCTGGCCATGCAAGCACATTGTAGAGGCCCCTCTCAGGCTCTTGGAAGAGGTCCACAACTGCAGAGCACCCTGAGGCGTCAGCTTTATTAACTCCACAGTAAGCCAGCCACTACCATATGGCGACCCTGGGCTAGCATGCCAGGACATGGCATAGGTTTCTCGGTTCTTTCCTGTACCAGAGTCCATTCCTCGCCCGCCCACTGGGCTCCCTGTCCGGGTTGGGCACCTTCTGCCTCCTCTTTTTTCAGCTCTGTTCAAGAGTGTGGAGAAACCCCGTTAAAAGGCCTGAGCTTTCTCCCAGGTCATCTGTTGCATCATAGTGAGAACTTGTCTTCCCCTGGCCAGTTCTGATAGCTCAGGTCTCCTCAACTAGGTCCCCTAGTTGGCTTCTCTGCTCTTCACTATGAGTTATAGAAGAAACCATCTTCACGTTGGTAAAGAACATGAAAAGTCTAATACAATCCTATTGGGCAGCATTCAAGGTGGTAAAGAATGAAAGTCAAGAACCTACTCAAACTTTGTTAACGGTGACAGTAAAAGAGTTTGCCCGTAAAAGATATTATTACAAAGCTGGAAAATTACTTGGGAGACTGAGAGAGGAGGATATCAGGTTCGCAGCCAGCCTCAGCCACTTAGCGAGGCCCTCTGCAACTTAGCAAGACCCTTTTGAAAATAAAAAATAAAATACGGCTGGGGATGTAGCTCGGAAGTGGCATTCCTCTGGGTTTAATCCCCAGTACTACAAAAGAAGGAAAGAAAGAAAGAAAGAAAGAGAAAGAAAGAGACTATTATAGCTATCGTAGTGTATTTATCACAGTGTGGATAACTTGGAAATGATTCTGGGAAAAGCATTAAAACATCAGAGAAGATGATGTAATGTGAACCCTGAAGAAATTTTAACCCAGTGTGGGAAGTAAATGTTACCCCTGCCTTTCAATAACTGCTGTGAGCCTTTGCAAAGAAAAGAGTCAATAACTAAGCCTGGTGCAGGGCAATCTAAATTAAACCAAATGAATTAAATTAAGTAAAAGATAATTAGGGCCAACTGTTGTGAAACTCTATTAGGTTATGGAAATCTCCCAAAGGAGATGAAAGTAACACCATTACTCAGAGCCGCGAAAACAATATTATCACTGAATATGTCATGAGTAACTGCCCTGCGTTTCTTCCAAGGGTGAAGGAAAACCCAGACACATGTTGACTGTTTCTCTTTACCAAATTCCACGACTCTATGGTGACTGCATTTTTGTTTACTCAGTACTAAAAAAAGGAGAACAAATATCTTCATTAATATAATACTTAAATACAAAGACTTGCCTAAAGAATTTAATTACTTAATGCCCTAATTAAAACATGGCCAGCTGACAGAATGGCTGCATTTCCCATGAAAGCCATTTAATTTTGATGCTACAAGAATAAATGTCAGACTGGAAGAAGAGGAGAGGGGGAATGATAAGTTTCATTCAGCAAGTCTACTCTAATTTATTAGTAATGTCTGCTTAGAGCTCTAGGTTGAGAAGGGTTTTGAGAAAAATGGTATCACGATCCATTAGTGATGTCTGCCATGGCCTGGGCTAAGTCAGCAACAGTTTGTCTGCCATTTTTTGCAAAACTCTTTAAGTTGCAGCCAAAGGTCACTGACCACAAACTCACCAGAATCCCAGGTGCC
This sequence comes from Muscardinus avellanarius, assembly GCF_963383645.1. NCBI lineage: Eukaryota > Metazoa > Chordata > Mammalia > Rodentia > Gliridae > Muscardinus > Muscardinus avellanarius. Next base: position 16,026,927 of record NC_137800.1, on the reverse strand, counting down.
CAGAATCTCAGGTGCCCTGGAAGTAGGAACCTTGCTCTGGAGAGGAAGGTGAGGCTCTCCACTCCTTTTAATGTATGGCAGAGGCTAGGATGTTGTAGGTGCCACACCTTTACACTTAGGACTCATCACTATACAATTGTGACCTCTGGTTTCAGGGAATGTGCCTGGAGGCTATTTTATACAGGTGTGTCATTTTAAAATGTGGGGACACAGAGGCCCAAGAAGCTATTTCATCCATCTGTGGCCACAAGATAACTGGGAGGCAGAGTCGAAACAGAACCCAAGCTCGCAGACCTGAAGTTCTGTGGGAATTGAAGGCCCCTGCCCACTCCCACTCTGTGGCCCTGGTTCCCAGGTCCTGTAGCCAGGTTAGTCTGAGAGCTGTGCAGGGACTTGTGGATCTCTGATGCATTGGCTGTTCCCTTTGGGAGGTTCTGTTCTGATCTTTGTTGGTGTTGTCAAATCAGTCCTCTCTTGAGCTTCAGGACTCAGTGGCTTGGTGGGCACTTTAACTCAAGAGACAGCAATAATAGCGGCTCCCAGCATGCCCCATCCAAGTTCAGGCTGGACTATAGTGTCCTTGGTCATGTAAGCTGTGAATCTGCATGCTCTTTAAGTGTATCTGGGGAGCCCTGAGCTAGCCCCAGCAACTCTGGTCTGTTCTGCTGGTGCTGAGAGCCCACTGAGGGGAAGCTATGAGTCAGGCTCCGGCGTCAGGCTGAGCTTGACCATGCTCTGTCGGGTAGAGGCCCAGGATGGCTGAGAGAAGGCCTTGCAATAGGCACAAAGGCTTTGCAGAGAGTGAACTCACCCACTTCCAGCTGGCTGCTTCGCATCTGTGCTTTCCTCTCTTCCTATCAGGGCACTGAAGGCTGTCTAAGAACATGATTACAACTACCTTTCCTAGAAGGCCCCAGAAAGGCACAGACAAAAGAGAGAGAGAATTTCCTATCTGCAGAAAGCCGAGTGCCTCCCATCTCCCTTCCAGGATGGATGGATGTTTAGGATATGTCCTTCTGTCCTTCTGAGTTTCCTTCTTTGTTTACTTTCAAGATTCGGTTATGGGTGGAGGCCCAGGGAGATTGCGAGCAGCTGGAAGAGCCTGACACCACCAGACTTCTTCTCCCTTTCCACAAGGACAGAAGCCATTTCCAGTGTAGGGCTTCGAGCATTTTTTTTTCTTTTTTTTTTTCTCTTTTTTTACAGTACTGGGATTGGAACCCAGGGGCATTCTATCTCTGAGTGACACTCCCAGCCCTATTTTTTATTCTTTAGTTTGAAACAGGGCCTTACTGAGTTACAAAGGGCCTCACTAAGTAGCTGAGGCTGGCTGAAAACCACGGTCCTCCTGTCTTAACCTCCCAAATGCTGGGATTACAAGTGTGTGCCATCATGCCTGGCCATTTGTTTTCTTTATACATGAAGTGGCCTTGGCTTGACTGACAGGCCGGTGTTGCTCTGGCAACAACTGTGATTACTGAGATGGACATGACATTCGGTGCAACAACACAGATTTCTCAGTCCTCACAGCATCATAGGAGCAGAGAATGATTCCTCTGACCACTTGTTGGATTTGCACGAACCTAAGTCTCTGTGAAGGGTTCACATCACTAAATCATTATATAACATTTATAAAGGAAATATTCAATTTCTCTTTTAAACCATTTGTCACAGTGCCTAGAATACAGTAAGTGCTCGCTATGGTTAACTATTAATACGATTATTATAGTTTTTATTATGTGATAGCTCTGGCCTATAGTGTATAATACTGTATGGTTTAACCTAATAGGAGTGGACATTATAGGACTTTATAGTGATTAAATAATTTTCAGTCATAATCTCATTTGATCCTAAGAAAAATGACTTTGACTTCACCTTTACATATAAATTTCTCCATGGGTTCCAATCTCTCCCTTCTCCGAATCACCATGATACTTAATTTACTTCTGTCTTTTCTTTTTTCCTCTCCACACTCACAGCCCTGGGAAACCATGCTCTCTCCTCTGCTCTGAGCCCCAGGAGGGAGGCATCATGCAGGCCCCCTGCTGACTGGGTTTGGCCAGAGAGTACCTACTGGACGTCAGAGAGTACAGGGTCAGGTCCTCCAGAAAATCAAACCAATAGAAAGACATATAAGAAATCAGTTCACATGGTTTTGGAGGCTGCCGTGTCCCAAGATCTGTAAGTCCAGCCAGCACGCTGGAGAGCCAATGGTATAGTTTCAGTCTGAACGTCAGAAGGCTGGAGACCCACAGAGCCAGTGTCCAGAGGCAAGAACACACCTGATGTTAAATAGTTCAAAGGGAACAATGTTCTTTTTTTTTTTTAATTTTCATGGCACTAGAGGTGGAACTCAGGGGCTTTCTACCACCAGGCTATACCCCAGCCCTATTTTTTTTTTATAATTTGTTTGGAAGTTTCTGAGAGCCTTACTACCTTACTAAGTAACTGAGGCTGGCTTCGAACCTGTGCAATCCTCCTGTCTCAGCCTCCCAAGTGCTGGGGTTACAAGCGTGTGCCATCGGTGGCAATGTCCTTTTACCTGGGGGAGGGTCAATCTTTATTCTGTTCAAGTCTTTGCATATATATATATATATATATATATATATATATATATATATATATATATATGAATGAGTGGGGGAGTGGGGTTTACTCTGCCTTACTCAGTCTTGTAAATGTTGGTCACATCCAAAAATACTCTCACAGAAACTCAGAACATTTGACCAAATATCTGGGCACCCTATGGCCCAGTTAAGTTGTCACATAAAATGGACTAGCACAGAAGTTAAACAGAGGAAATCGGGAGCACTTCCCTCCCACCTGCCCCGCTTTGACACAGTGTATCTGCAGTGGCCAGGTTCCCCTGACACTACAGTTCCAGCACCTCGGCCCCCACTCCAGTCTGCAACTGTGTTTTCTCCCCTGACTCAGCAGCTCCCCACTGTGGGTGGTGATAGGGCTGTCTTCATTATCAGTCTTTGGGAGCCTGAGCCAGCTTTAATGATTCCTCTGTCCCAGCATGTACTTGGGTGGTCTCGCCATGCAAGTGCCTTCCTTTGAATCTTTTGGGTGTATGTTGTTTCTTCCTGGGACTCTGAAAGGTGTCATATCCCCTATTCTTTCCATTTTATACTTATAATATAAATATGGATTTAACTTGGGAGCAGAAATTTGAAATTTCTGATTTTTAAAAAATTTTAGAATATTTTCATGCCAATAATGAGATTTCTTATGAATAGGACCCAAATCTAAAGACAAAATTCATTCATGTTTCATATACATCTTATACACATAGCCTGAAGGTTATATATATATATATATATATATATATATGTATATATATATATATATCTGCATCTGTATTCTCACTGGCCCATAATATAAGGTCAGGGATGGAATTTTCTACTTGTAGCATCATCTTAGTGCTCAAATGGTTTCAGAGTGTAGAGAATTTCAGATTCTATCCCCAGTACTGCAACAAACAAACAAATAACAACAACAACAACAACAACACACACACACACACACACACACACACACACACACAAACGAGACTAAGCTGGGCATGGTGGTGCATGCATGTATTTCTAGTACTTGGGAGGCTAAGACAGGAGGATCACAGATTCAAGGCAAGCCTCAACAACTTACTGAGACTCTGTTTCATAATAAAAAAATAAAAGGGCTCGGGATATAGCTCAGAGGTAGATGAATTCTACCTCTGAATTCAATCTCCAGAACCATGTGAAAGGAAGGCAGGCAGGAAGGAAAAACTAGAAGATAAAATAAGCATAAGCATAGTATAATAAGACTTTCAAAAGTGGGGTTAGACTTAATTCCAGTACTTGGGAGGCTGAGACAGGAGCGTGACAGGTTAGACACCAGCCTCAGCAATTTAGTGAGAACTTGTTTCAAAATAAAAGGGCTAGGGCTATAGCTCATGGGGTGCCCCTGGGTTCAATCTCCAATACAAAAAAAAAAAAAAAAGGAGTGGAGTTAGAATCTAATCATGTAAACATAGAATGATACACTCGTGACTGGGTATATAGCTTGGTGACAGAGCCCTTACCTAGGACATAGATGTGTGCAGTGTCTTGGATTCAGTTCCCAGTAACACACACACACACACACACACACACACACACACACACTGAATCCTACACTCCTCTATTAGCCATAACTGAGTTATTTCATAGACATTAAGTTACTTAATTAGAATTTTCATAAAGTAAGAACCAGCCAGTTACCCAGAGTCCTCCTAATAGAAAAGCTTAAGCAATCTTCAGCAATATCCTTACAGTCAAGGGAAAAGGAGGTTCATAGAGCTATGTCTTATGAAACCTGCCTCTGCAGACTGAGGGTATTATGCCAGATATGACGAGATGCGTTCCTGGAACACAGCTCTCGATCCGGCCTGGCCCAGAACGGAGTTCCAGGAGTACAGAGAAAAGCGTGGCTCCATATTCGTCAAGAAACTCCACGCTGGGACTCTTCACTGCACCTCACTTCTTTATATTCATGTATTATGTGGCAGAGCTCTGGTTTCAGCAACATGGAAATATGAACTAAAATAGATGCCAACCCTTCTACAAACATATAAAATATAATAGAAAATCAAAATCGTGAACACAGCCCAAATCGAAAGAACTAATAGACCATCTCTAGGTATCAGCAACACGGAGGAAGATCTTGGGCACAGCAGTGGGCCAGGAGAACACGGAATCTCTGTAAATACAGAGCCCATAGGGTGATGTTTTATCACTTCAAAGAGAACATCTTGATAAGGTCCTGGGCCTCTGCAAAGTAGGGGGATGAAACTGGGAAGCAGCTAAGTTCCTAAAAAGGAGGAGGAGAAACGTTCTACTCCAAGCATATCACTGGTTAGCACTCTGATTTAAAAATAAAAATCAGAGCCAGGCGTGGTGATGCATGCTTATGTCCCAGTACTTGGGAGGCTGAGACAGGAGGATCACAGGTTTGCGGACAGCCTCAGCTACTTAGTGAATCTCTTCACAACTTAGTGAGACCTTGTTTCAAAATAAAGAATAAAATAGGACTAAGGATAGAACTCGGAAGTAGAATGCCTCTGGCTTTAATCCCCAGTATGGCAATAAGTAAATAAAATTTTAAAAAATGAACAAAAAGCTTTTTTGTATGAATAATAGCACTCCAACCCTGAGTTACGTGTTAAGTGCTGACTGTTACAGCTATAACATTAACATAAAATTGTTCCCAAACCCTTGAGATCCATGGGAAATTTGGTAAAAGAAAATGCAAAACAAATACTTAAGAATGCTTTCCTACCAAGGCCCATGGGACACCCACAGAAATAAACAACTTCACTCAAGATGAGCTCCAGGCACAATCTGCAAACCACACATACATGCGTGTGCGCACGCGTGCGCGCATACACACACACACACACACACGCAGGCATGCACACACAGACCTAAGAAAAAGCCAATAGATATAAATATCCAGGAAAATATGTACTCCCTGCCCAACTGAAATACAAGAAGGGACCTATGTAATAATCATGTTTAAATACTTAGAAAGTTAAGTGTGGGAAGAGAAACCATATGAAAGATCGGGACGCCAAAGAGGGGGAAATCTAAACAGAATTTAAAATGTTCTATGTTCTATTAAAGTTAAGAACTCAGGAGATGGGTTACACAACATATCTAGACCAATGAAGGAGAAAAAAGACCTGGAATTTCCCCAGAATTCAGCTCAATAAGATAAAATGATTCTAAGATCCCAAGTGATGTTGAACTCAAGATTACATTTAACTTCATACTTACCTGGGTAGCATGTACTCTGTCGGCAAGAACTGTGCTGTGTTCTTTATAAATATTATCTAAGTCAGTCCTATCAACAGTCCCTCTTTTTGTGGTATTGGGGATTGAACTTAGGAGATTCTACCTCTGAGCTACACCCCCGGCCCTATTTTTTATTCTTTATTTTGAAACAAGGTCTCACTGAGTTACAAAGCACCTCACTAAGCAGCCGAGGCTGTCTGCAAACCGCAATCCTCCTGTCTCAGCCTCCTGAATGCTGGGATTACAAGCGTGCCCCACTACGCCTGGCTAACAGTCCTATTTTTCAAAGAGTTTGATATACTTCCTAATATCATACAGCCTGTAAAACGCACAGCAGGGGTTGGCAGCCAAGTGACTTGCAGCCACCCTCAGATACTTGGTAATGCCATCTCTCATTGCTGGATCCATTCCTATTAGAAAAAAAATGATATTCTCCTATTTCCAGACATAAAAGCCTCCTTCTTGACCTTATATTCTCAGTCAGCTACCAGTCCCATTATTCTGCGGTCACCATCAGCACTTATAAGTGATGCCTACAGAGGGCGTGCAGCTCTCTTGTTGCTGTTCACTCCTGGATCCTCTTCCTCTATCATTTATACTCTGCCATGCTATCTTAGAGCACTTCTCTGAACTTCAGTTTCATAAATGTGATTGCCTATTTGAATTTCAAATGTAAGAGTTTATCTAAAACTAAAATCTTGGTCTCTGCCTTCCCATTTATCTTAAAGAATGTAAAAAATAATGTGGAAGCAAATTATCCCCTCCAATGCTTATTCATAACTAAGACAAAATGTAACTCCACTGGCATAAATAACCTTAATCAAGTAACGTCTATCACTAAGGAAATAACATGATGGATGGGGATTGTGTGACTCTGGATACAGCATACTGAGAAGGGTGCTATAATTATTTCTTAAGTCCTGATAAAAATGTGTGTCCTGAACCCAATCAAAGAGAAACATTAGACGAACCCAAATTAAGGGATGTTTAATTTAATTAATTATTATTTATTTATTTTGTGGTACTGGGGATTGAACTCAGGGGCATTCTACCTCAGAGTTATACCCCCAGCCATATTTTTTAGTCTTTATTTTTGAAACAGGGTCTCACTGAGTTGCGAAGGGCGTAAGTAGTAGCTGAGGCTGCCTGCAAACCCAGATCCTCCTGTCTCAGCCTCCCGAATGTTGGGATTACAAGCATGCGCCACCACGCCCAACAAGGGGTGTTTTTTTAAAAAATAAATGATCTGTGAATTTTTTAAAGGTGAGGTCATAAAAGGCAACAAAAGAAGACTGAGGAGATTCAACGGATAAATAGTAAATGTAATGTGTAGCCCTGGATTGGATCATGAGCCAGAAAAAAATATTTGTTTCTTTTATTGACAAAGGCTATTAGTGAGACATGTGGTGACATTTGAATGAGATATGTAGATTAGATAGTATTATCAGCCACCAGTCCCATTATTCTGCTATGACAATCAACACTTGTAATAGATGCCTACTGGGGCTGCCCGGGCTCCCTTGCCTGCTGTTTGCTGGGATCTCTCCCTAAGAGTCTTGGTCAGAGACTCTGCACCTGAGTCAGAGCCCCCCTTTCCTGAATGTGTACCTCCTTACTACAGGGGGCGCTGTGATGTGAATCTGAGCATCTGAGCATCGGTGGGCCCCACAGTCTGTACATTGTGTAGAGACAAGGTAAATTTGTTAGGGGATGTTTACGTGGTTCCAAATGCAAATGCTTAAGAAAGAAAGAGACTTTCTTGCTTGCTTTTTCTACCTCAAACCCAGTTATATCTGCTGGCAGCTATTGCCTACTGATTAATTGTCTCAATTAATAGATTGAAGCTGTTCTTTCCGCTTTCAGCTTGATTTCCTTACTAGCCTTTGGACATAGCACCTCCAAAGATTATTACTTTTAAATAACTAAAGCTACAGCCTTAGGGGCTTGTAAGGAAAACTAATTTGTCCTTATGTCAAATTCAAAAAATTCTGTTATACTGTTATAAATATTATAAAACATTGGGTTGAGAACACGTATGAAAATATACACATTTAGTTTGGGTATCATTACACTGGTAGGGGAGAGGGATAGACAATCAATAATTTAATGTCTACTAAAAATGTATTATTCATTATCATGGAGAACAATAACTCATAATCTAAAACCACAGATAATATTAAAAATCAAATATACTGTGGGTTTGGTGGCACATGCTTGTAATTCCAATACTTGGGAGGCTGAGACAGGAGGATCATAGGTTCGAGGCCAGCTTCAGCTACTTAGTGAGGCCCTATGCAACTTAGCGAGATGCTGTTTCAAAATAAAATAAAATAAAATAAAATAAAATAAAATATAGGGTTGGGGATATAACTCAGAGGTAGAATGCCCCTGGGTTCAATCCTCAATACTGAAAAAAAAATGTACTTTTCATCTTTTCATACAATATCTGCAGGTCATATGTCTTTTAAGTTATATTTCTGAAGAGACTGGACATTACTCAAGCACGTGCAGCTTGGCAAATAAGAAAGCCATGGAGACTTCCATTTGAGACTTGAAAAATAAGAGACTGAATGATTTGAAAAATATGACTGAGAATAAGCCTATTCTAGCTTTCCTGTCAACTAACCCAATTGTTCCTCGCTGGGGTCTGAATGGTTTAGGCTTTACAGTCCTTTCAGATGTTAAAAAGGGAAGGAAACGACGAAAGAGAATTAAAAAGTAAAACAAAATAGACCAGAAAGAAAAAGAAAAGACGCAAATGTTGAAAGGACGCCCTGGGAGTTTATTGCTTCTCCCTGGTGACATTGGCTACCATTGCATTCAGTTCCCGCTTGAAAACCCAAGAGAACAGACAAGAGAAGCGGGGAAGGGGGAGGGGGCTGGGGAAGGGCCGAGTGAGTGATGTGCGCATGCGCGCCTCTGCCATCCCGTGCCCCATTAAGATGTACGACTTTACCTCTGAGCTGTACGCCTAGCCCTTTATTTTTAATGTAAGTCATGAAATTTTCAACGCATTATGTTCAGTGTAAGTCACACAATGTGTGACTGCAAAAAATAAACCATTAATAATTTTTTTTTTTTAAAAAAGAAATTCTAAGAGAAGGAATCCAGATGAGGCAAATCAGAGAAAGAAGGGGTCTGGGGATGGGAACCAGATGTAGAATTGTTGATTTGCTATTCCTGGGGTCACTCTGCTAACACAGACGCAGGTCTAAACAGCAGAGATTCCACAGCACCTTGGGCTTGTACAACCTGCACAATGTTAAGTCATATCATTTTCTATGTATTACGTTCAGACACCAAATGTTTGGAAAGAAAAATAGGTACTTCTGCTGCTGTGTGCATTTAGTATCCAGACCAACCCCGCTGTTCTGCATGAGCCCTTTACCGTAAGTGCCAGAGGTAAAGTCCCTGGAATTCCTTTGATCTTGTGCCCCATGGCTCATTGGCCTTCTGTTATACTCGTGAGTCTCCGATTGGCGGGCATCCTCGGTTCCACTCTTTGGTCAACTCGTGGTCCAGCATGGACTCCCTGGTCCAAATGGTCTGGCCATGCTGCGCCCTGAGGCCTTTGCTCTCTTTTTATGGTGTTTGAGCTTGAGCTTGGGGCAGCTTCTTGATCTCTTATCTCTTTTGATGCTTTAGAAGAAGCTTTGTGTAAAGAATAGTAAAGACTTATCCCCTAAGGATGCTTAAAAGTCATAAGTACCTGACACAAAGCAACCCAAGCGTGGTGGGGCACACCTGTAATCCCAGTCCTTGGGAGGCTGAGACTGGAGGATCGCAGGTTCGAAGCCATCCTTGGCAACTTAGCGAGGCTCTAGGCACCTAGTGAGACATTGTTTCCAAATAAGGAATAAAATCGGGTTGGGGGTGTAGCCCTCTCCCTCCTTCTCCCAAAAATAAAGTAAACAAAGCAAAGCCAAACCAAGGAAAACATATTTTGGGTTTTGTAGCACATCTCTGGATAGTGAGGCAGAGAATCCTAGCTGACTCTGAATTCCAATGTTAATTTTTTTTTTTTTAACCCCAGGGTTGTTCTGCCTCTGAGTTACATACCCAGCCCTATTTTATTCTTTTTTAAATTTTGAAACAGGGTCTCACTAAATTGCAGAGGTCCTCACTAAGTTGCTAAGGCTAGGAACAAACCTGCAATTCTCCTGTTTCAGTCTCCCAAGTACTGGAATTACAAGCACGCACCACCACATCAGGCTCCAAAGGTAAAAATTTTAAAGAAAGACAATGCCCCATGTCTTGGCTGCAGCATTTGATCCTTTGAGCCGGGCAGATGACAGTTAAATATTGTATTGTTAAACACACCATCTAGATTGAATGTGCAACTGGGATGCTGATGAGTCAAGTTTTGTGTACTAATGGATCCAGCCTCAACAATAGCCCTCTGACACAGAATCTTACGGTCCATTTGCAATGGAAACACCAGAGATACACATCACCTAGCAACCCATCACTGCACAAAAGATAATTCAACTTCATAGGCTCAGGTGTTTCAAATGTGCTGTTTTAGGCTTTGGAAGCCATAGGAAATAATCAGGTTTTAAAAAATATGATTTTTTTTCAGTATGTGTTCTTCATCAAAATTTTAAATTCTCACATTGATCTGTTGGTGTGGCTTGCATTATGCAGAGCAAAAATAGAAACTGATTTAAACACCTTGTGTAAGTTTCCCACTGTATAGCTATAATTAGAACAGCGGTTCTCAAAGTTTCATCTTCATACTACCAGCAACAGTAGCACCTGGAAAGTTATTAGAACTCAAATTCACAGGCTTCTCTAGAAACATGGAATCACTAACTCTGGAGGTGTGTGTGTGTGTGTGTGTGTGTGTGTGTGTGTGTGTGTGTGTGTATTTTGTCCAGAGGCATTCTACCTCTGATCCCTTTATTTTTTGTTTTAAAACAAGGTCTCCTAGGATGCTGAGAGTCTCACGACACTGCTGAGGCTTGGAACCTCTGATCCTCCTTTCTCAGCCTCCTAAGTACTGGGATTGCAGGTGTGTACCACCATACCTGGCAGTAACCTGTATTTTAGGAAGCCTTCTAAATGATTTTGGTACAAGGAAACGTTTGTGAAAATAAGACAAACAAGAAAAAATCCAAAAAACTCTCACCATTTACTACTGATTGCATTAACATCATTGTAAGTAAAAGGAAACCATCATATTTTATATTTTTGACTGTTCTAACATCTGCCATTCAGCAAAAGAGTTGGTTATGAAATTGCTGTGTCTACCTAGAAAAATCAGTCATGAATTTTATAGACAGAAAGAAAAGACCCAGAAGAGCCAAAGCAATTCTCAGCAATAAAAACCAGACAGGAGGCATCACATTCCTGGATTTGAAATTATACTATAGAGCAATAGTAGTAAAACAGCAATGGTATTGACACAACAACAGGCAGACTGACCAGTGGAACAGAATAGATGATACAGAAACAATCCCACCATTGTTGGGATGGTGCTGGGAGAACTGGCTATCCATTTGTAGAAAGATGGAACTAAATCCTTACCTCTCACCACTGCACAGGAATCAATTTGAGATGGATCAAAGACTTAGAAATTAGACCAGAGACTGTGAAGTTATTAGAGGAGGTTATAGGTCTCACACTCCAACATATAGGCACAGGCAGTAACTTTCTCAACAAGACCTCCAAAGCACAGGAAACTAAAGCAAGAATTAACAAGTGGGATGGCATCAAACTAAAAAGTTTATTCTCATCAAAGGAAACCATCAAGAACCTAAAGAGGAAGCCTATAGAATGGGAGAATATTTTTACCAGTCACCAATCTGATAGGGGGCTAATATCCAGAATATACAAAGACTTCAAAAGACTCTACACTAGCAAAACAAATAACCCAATCAAGAAATGGACAAATGAACTAAATAGACACTTCACAAAAGAAGAGATACAAAGGGCCAATAGATACATGAAAAGATGTTCTTCCACTGGCCATCAGGGAGATGCAAATCAAAACTACACTGAGATTCCATCTAACCCCAGTCAGAGTGGCAAGCATAAAGAAATCAAATAGCAACAAATGCTGGAGAGGATGTGGGGAAAGAGGAACTCTCTTACACTGTTGGTGGGAGTGCAAACTAGTTCAGCCACTATGGAGATCAGTATGCAGATTCATTAGAAAACTTAAAATGGATCCACCATATGATCTGTGTACACCACTCCTGCGTATCTTTCCAAAGGGGTTGAAATCAGAGAACTATAGTAACATATGCATACCTATGTTCATAGCAGCACAATTCGTAATAGCCAAAATATGGGACCAGCCTAGATTTCCATGAAGAGATGAATGGATTGCAAAATTGTGGAAAATACACACAATGGAATTCTACTAGCTATGAAGAAGAACAAAATCATGTCATTCTCAAGAAGATGGAAAGACCTGGAGAACATTATGTTAAGTGAGATCAGCCAAGCACAGAAAGAGAAGGGACATATGCTTTCTCTAATATGCTCAAACTAGGGAGTATTAGGGGTACCAGAGGGAGTCCAGATAATGGAGGGGGAAACCTCAGCAAAGCTAGAACGGGAGGATGGGAGAGGAAGAAGGCTGAGGTTGGTTAATGAAGGAGCTACATCCGAATTTTGTATAAAAATATAAATATAGCATGGTTAACCTGGACACTCATTGTTGGGTGCGGGGGGGGGGGTAAGGGGGAGTACCAAGCCTAGTCTGAATGTATGCCATTTTCAATATGTTTCACAGAAAAATAAAAAAATAATTTAAAAAAAGAAATTGCTGTGTCCATAGCATCTTGAACATAAATTTTCTGGGCATGGTGGCATATACTTATAATCCCAGTACTTGGGAAGCTGAGATAGGACGATTGCAGGTTCTCAGCTACTTAGTGAGGCCCTCCACAACTTAGTGAAACTCTCTTTCAAAATAAAGAATGAAAAGTAGGGCTGAGGGTATGGCTGGGAGGTAGAATACCCCTGGGTTCAATCCTCGGTACTGCAAAAAAAAAAAAAAAAAAAAAAAGAAATAATAAATAAATAAATAAATAAAAATAAAATATAAATTCTAGGTTCAGTCTTTTGAAAATAGGACACTAAAGATACTTTCTCTACTGTTTGTCACTCAACTTCTAAAGAAGCATTAGATCCTAAAGAAAGATGCTCCATCTGTGTTGTTGACATCATAGATTATTCTAAAGGACAGATGTTCTGTAGTGTGGGGCCGATGACATTTGATTGGCCTGGGCAACTTAAACTCCCACCGCAAATCATGAGTGTTTTGACTTGAAAAATAGATGTGAATAAAAACTAAACAAAAAAGGATAAACACAAATGTTTGTTTGGATAGGAAGGGCTGGAAATATTTGGGAGACTGAAGAAAAGAATAAACTATACCCAATATCACTAGCATGATAGTGCTCTCCAACCCAAGGGACCTCCATTTTAAATTAGACCATGTTTTATGCTGATGTAAAGCACTGAAATAATCTAGAGTCACAAAAGTACAAAAAAAAAATAAAGGAAGAGTCTTCAGGTAACTTTTTCACAACTTAAAAACATGGCTGAAATAAATATTTTTGGGAAATTTTTCAAAAGTGTTCATGGTCCTCTAAAAATCAATCTACACACAAAAAAATTAAGAATCTAAAGGGCCAGCTCACGCTGATATAATCAGTATGTTACTTCCTGTAAAAAAGGAAATCCACAAAACAGTACATTGGGATTTTAAGGAGGGCTGGGAATAAACTTTACAAAGACATGGAATCAGGGCAACATTAAATAAATTTGCAAACTCTAAAAGGATCAGCTACCGATTTCAGGTTATTAGGCTTCTTTCTGTGCAGATGACACAGGGCTGCAAAGGTCCTGGGAGGCCCTGGAGCTTCCCTGACGGGCCACTGCTCGGCTTGTTCTCAGGCTCTCGATTTGTGCAGTCTTACATCTTATTTCCTGCTTCTTGGCTGCTTTTTAATAAGTTTTTCCCTTTCAGTTCAGTGTTTGCACAACTGTCTTTTGTTTCTTGGGAGAGAGTTGAAAGTGTGGTTTTTCAGGGGTTATTAATGGCTTCCAAGAAAGCAGTCCCCTGTGCAAACAGGAAGAAAAGCAAAGCACAAAAGGAAGAAGAGGAGGAAGAAACGAGAAGTAGGCCAGGAGCTAGAGACCCCACGCCAATATATGGCACCAATGAATCATCGGACTTCGGAGACACTTTTAAAGGAACACACTCGGACACGCAGGCAGGCTCCTCGGGGTAACTGCCTGGGCAAGTCTCAATAATGTGGCAAAGGGGTACTGTGTAGTTTATAAAAAGTATTACAATTTTATAAATGAGACACACAGTACTTGTGCCCCAGAAGTATTTCCCTCCGTGACTCTAACAGGAACTTCTAACAGGATCCTGGGTCGTGGAGGTCCACAGATGCTGGGTATGACAACGGAACTCCAGTTTTCATTTGAGTTAACCAAAAGGGCCCAACTGGAAACCGCTCAAGGTTTTTGTGTCCTCATAAAAACCCTCTTGTGTTTTGGCCCATCCCAACAGCCAGGATAGAACAGAGATGACTTAGGCCTTTGTCACCAAACGTCACTCCATTATTTACCAGGGCAAGGACGAAGAGAAACAGAAATGGTGATTTCTGGGGTTTAGTGTCAGATATTTTGAAGCATTCTAATTTCCTCAAGAACCTAGGAGAGAGGAAAACAGTGGAAAACAATGGGGAATCCACACCTAGAAAAATCACTAGAGAGGACAGAAGCTGCCGCTGAGTCTACCTCCTCAGCCCTCACCCTTGGAAAGAGCATTAAGGTGATATTTAAGGGTGAAGACAAGACTAGGGAGAGGAGGAGAAGGAAGGTAGGGCCTGCTTCACACACCCAGGGGAGGAGGTCCAGAAGGAAGGCCTGGGGGGCGGTCCAGTGAGACGCTACTCAGAAGGACCCTGGACTTGGTGGTTAGAACAGCACAGTTGACTTTTGCTGTGCTTATCGCAGTTGAGTGCTGAGCACCGAAACCAGGATTTGAAGGATTGAGCAGCACGTGAGAAGTAAGCAGGCTCCTCTCCAAGAAGTCTGGCGGTGAAACAAAGAAGAAAGGGAAATATCCTGATGGAGAATGTCACACTAGAGGAGATTTTTGTACAAGGGTAACACTTGCATATGATTGTAGACTGAGACGAAGTTAAAAATAGAAAAGAGAAACAGAGGAGAAAATTAATAGAGAAAATCCCCAGAGAAGGAAGGAAAGGAGAAAGAAAGCAGAGGTGAAAAGAATTGATGTTAGAAAGGATTAGAAGTTTTTTTTTTTTTTCTCTAAGATGGGGAGAAGAAAGGATGACTAAGTACACATTACCTTTGGAAGCAGAAAATAGGAAAAATTAAGGCACGAAGATGCCTCACAGCTTGTCTTTGGAGTAACCCGGGAAGCCACTTTGTCTTCCACGAGCAGATGGGATGAATGGAGGAGACGAGAGAGGAGCAGACGGGGTTTCCACTGAGAATACGAGGCCAGTCTCTAGTGACCAAAGCTTTAGAAAAGAAAATGGCAAGCCATTGGGGAAGCACAAGTCAGCTACACTGAAAGCCTGGTGTGGTGGTGCACACGTGTAATCCCAGCATTTGGGAGGCTGAAACCGGAGGATCATGGTTCACAGACAGCCTCAGCTACTTAGAGAGGCCCTCTGCAACTCAGTGAGACCCTGTTTCAGAATAAAGAATAAAAAATAGGGCTGGGGTGTAGCTCAGAGGTGGAACATCCCTGGGTTCTATTCCCAGTACTGGACAAAATATATAAACAATGATAATTGCTGGAGAGAACATGGAGTAATAGGTACTCTTATACACTATTGGTGGGATTGTAAACTATGGAGGTTCCTTAAAAGACTAGGAATGAGGCTATCATATGACCCAGTTATACCACTCCTCAGTATCTTTCCAGAAGAATTAAAGTCAGAATACTCTAGTGATACATGGAAGCCCACGTTTGTAGCAGCACAGTTCACAGTAGCCGAATCATGGAACCAACCTTGGCATCCATCAGCAGGTGAACGGATAAGCCAATGTGGTATACATACACAGAATGGAATTTTACTCAGCCATATAGAAGAACAAAATCATTCCATTTTCAGGAAAATGGACGGAACTAGAGAATATTATGCAAAGTGAGAGATCAGCCAGCCTCAGAAAGTGGAGGGTCAGATGTTTTCTCTCGTATGTGGGTTAAACGAGGAGAGAGACCAGTAGAATAGTAGACGGAGAATGGGGAAGGGAGACTCGAGGAAGGAAAAAATTCAAATAATGGTACCCCATATATGAAGGTATCACACTAACATATATGAGGATGGAGGAGGGCAGAGCCCGGTGAGACACGGCGGGAAACAAGCCAAGTCCTGAGTGCATGGATTATGTATCACTTTGAATCTCCCTATGATGTATAATTACGATGCACCCAAACAAGGCTTTTTTAAAAAGAAAGAAAATAATAACCCCTACTGATTCAAAGTGTCTTCCGCTAATCTCTATACTTCCGGGTTAAACGACACCTTAAAATGAGAAGGGAAGCCATGCTCAGGTGCGAGGGACATTCATTCACTGGCGCCGGTTTTGTCTGAAAGAGAAGTCACAGTGGATTGGGACCTTAGACCTGAACACAGGGCATGGTGATCTCAATTGCCGTCATAGGGGACAAAATGAGCGTCAGCGCAGGGGAAGGCCGCGATTGCCTGCAGTCTGGGTCTCCACCAGAAGTGCTGAGCGGCCTTGTCCTGACTCCTCTCGGGTGTCCCTGACCTGCGTGCTTGGCTCAGAAGGGAGAACCGAGCGCTGTGTATCTCTTTCAAAGTCCTTGCTTCTGCCAAGACAAGAGGGAAACCATGCTAAACTGGTGGAGAGTTTAAGGAAATAAACAAGTCTTAGGAGAAGATCAGGTCACTTCTGTCTGCTTCCCACAAAGTCCAGAAAACAGTAAACTCTTAGAAGCCAAAGTTTTATTAGAAACAAGAAAACAGCTTTCCATGTAGACCCTGACCCACCCAGTAGGACAAACTTTTATAAAATGGTAAGCCTAAAATGTGTGCTATCATGTTTTTTGTGTTTTGATTTTTGGGTTTTTTTGGTGGTACTAGGTTTCCTAGAAACCCTTCTACCTCCGGGCTACACTCCCAGACACCTATTTTTTATATTTTTATTTGGAAACAGGGTCTCTTAAGCCAGAGAGGCTGGCTTCGAACCTGCGCGATCCTCCTGTCTCCACCTCCCAAGCGCGGGGATTACAAGCGTGCGCCACCATGCCCGGCTCATAATATGTTTGAATACTGCAAATAGCCAAATAGCCTAAAACACTGTTTCCAACAGAGAAGCAGCCACCAGAAAAGGAGTTATACTTCAAAGCTTGGGTACACAGGTGATAAGAAGTAATACACCTACCTGGTCACAACTCAGCCAATCAGGCTTTCCTAAGAAGATATTATTAAGAAAGGAAAAATATTAATTCTCACAGAACCAATATAAGCTGATGTAGAAGAAGATATGAAGAAACTCAAACACCAGGTATATTTTGATACTTAATAACTAGAATTAGCCGGGCGTGGTGGCACACGCTTGTAATCCCCGCACTTGGAAGGTGGAGAGAGGAGGATCACGCAGGTTCGAAGCCAGCCTCGCTGGCTTAAGAAACCCTGTTTCCAAATAAAATATAAAATAGGTCTGGGAGTATAGCCTGGAGGTAAAAGGGTTCTATCCCCAGCACCACCAAAAACAAACAAACAAACAAACAAACAACCTAGAATTAGGTTTAATATTTCTGACTTTAAGACTCACTGAGCCATTTCTCAAGATCAGAAGTTATCTCAGATGTAACTTTTTTTTACATACAGAGCCAATCTAATTTGACAAGACCGCTTATCGCTGCCGTAGCTGCCGGGGGTTACATTCCCTCCTTACTTTAATTATTAACATTCTTTTGACTAATTTAGTCCATGATACCTGTAATTCAAATTTATCTGGTTACCTTACTCTCTACTTTGCTACAATACTGTCTGAATTCACTAGCTAATATTTATTTAGTTGATACGAGATGTTAATAGTTCCCATAAGCTGAAGCTAGAATTTTAAAAATCTAGACAATACAAATGAAAATAATAAGACAACACCGCTGCTACGATTTGACAAGTCTCCCTCAAAGTTGAAGTATTGGAAACTTGGCCCCCAATATAGAGTGTGGGAGGTGGAGCTTTGGGGCCCACTTGTGGCTGAGTGGGTTGTCATGACTGGCTTTGTTATAAGTGAGCTTGCTCTGACACACTTGCTCTGTTTTACTTTTCAGCCCTCCACCATTGTGACCCCACGGTCTTCTCCAGACACCAGCACCAGGCTCTTAGACTGCTCAGCCTCCCAAAGCATAAGAAACAACTTTCTTTTCTATATAAATTATACAGCCTGTGATATTCAGTGATAACAACAGAAAGAGGAATAAAACCACTAAAAACAAACACTCTGGGATTAAAATTGGAACTATCATGTAGCCTCTGGTCCAGTTGTCAGATCTTCATCGGTTATTTATGAGACTTGCTCTGAATGGGAATACGGAAAGATCCATTGGGCAGAAATTACGAATCACAATTAAATCCCCCTTAAGAGTCCAGTCAAACTTATCTACACAAAGTTGGGCTATGTGAAAGAAGCTTTGGAACAACTAGTTTCTATTTTGAGATATCTCCAATCAGAGGACGAAATCTCCAATAACTTTATCATATTAAAAATAGCATCCAAAACTTGCCTTGAAATAGTAACCAGTATGAAAATACTGTGTTATATACTTTTGATATGAAAGGCATATTGGAGATGACTTGTGAGCATAGATATGGTATTAAATGAACAAGCAAGTAAGGTATAACTGCAGCTGTGATTTGATTATTAAAATTAGTATTTGATTTACCTTCTACATGGTGAATGTGGTTTTCCACTGAAAGTTTTTAGAGTCTCAACAAGTTACATCATATGTGGGCGTTTCCTCTTTCCCTTTAGTGGTTTTTAATTTGAACAGTTGTTTGTTTTTGGTTTTGATTTTTTTTTTTCTTTTGCGATACTGGGGATGGAACCCAGGGGCATTCTACCTCTGAACTACACCCTCAGCCCTATTTTCAATTTTTTACTTCTAAACACGGTCTCACTAACCATGAGTCACAAAGAACCTAAGTAGCTGAGGCTGGCTGAGAACCACAATCCCCCTGTCTCAGCCTCCCAGATGCTGGGATTACAAACGTGCGCCACCACGCCCAGCTTGAATGAGAAATGATGGATTCCAGTTATTTTTTCATTCCAAAGCCCATCTAGGTAAAGGTTGCTAGATCTGCAAGTGAGCCCCCCACGCTCACAGGGGTTGTTTTTGCTTGTGTGTGTGTGTGTGGGGGGGGTGCTGGAGGTTGATCCCAGGGGCATTGTAAAAGGTATACCTTCAGCCGTATTTTACTGTGAAACAGAGTCTTGCAAAGCTGTTGGAGGACCTTGCTAAGCTACTGAGGCTGGCCTCAAACCTGCAATCCTCCTGTCTCAGCCTCCCAAATATTGGGATTTATAGGCATGTGCCTCCATGACTGGCTTGAAAGTGCTTTTTTGTTTTGTTGTTGTTTTTACAAAGCTGAAACCATCAGCCAAATGGAATTGTAAAAGGATTGACCTTGAAGAGGAAAAGAGAGCGCACTTGTTTGGAGGGAGCTGTGTGCTGTGTTTCCCCTCCACCACCCTCAGCCTGCCCTGGGAGAGGAGGAGGTGTGTGAGGGGGGCTGGCACAGGACCATAGAGCTGGGCACACACATAACGTGGCGGCCTGGCATGGCTTCACAGAAAGAGGAAGAAAAGGACCTTATCGGAAGTGTATCACTTTCCACCAATGAGTGGGCGCAGGCATCCACTCTGCCCTTGGGTTTGTGGGGCCGCTCACTGACTGAGCCCACAGATGACAGCTGGACAGGTTCATTTACCGAGAGGGATGTTTCCCCGGGCCTCATTCCAGGGGCAAGCCTACCTCGCCTCGGCAGAGAGGATCTGGAGTAGACGTCAGTTCAAGGGGCTGAGGGAAGAGAAGAGGTCAGACATGGCTGCCTGAGAAGTCATCATCTACCTTAATGGAATTCAACTGGAGGGACCCAGCAGGGTTTCTTTAAAAACTCACTAAAGTCCCCTCATCGCTCAGAAGAAGAATCAGCTGTGGGAATCCGCCACTCAGGGGGAACCTGCAACAGGTTGTTGTTGTTGTTGGGGTGGGGGGTCCAGTTCCCTTCCTGGGGCCCTGGGATCAGCCCAGCTATCTTTAGGTGGTAGGTAGGCAGTGTCTGGATAGGGGTCAAGTAGATGAGCAAGATGGGAACAGAGAACAAAAGCGTACTCGTGGTATCTTTTTTGTTCTTATTATATTATATTTTATTTTTGTGGTACTGGGGATTAAGCCCTGGAGCATTCAACCTCTGAGCTATATCTGCAGCCCTTTTTCTTTTTTGTTTGGAAAAAGGGTCTCACTGTGTTGCCGAAGTTGCCTGTGAACTCGTGATCCTCCTGTTTCAGCCTCCCGAGTACTGGGATTACAGGTGTGTGCTCCCACACCCTGCCATCAATATATATATATATATATATATATATATATATATATATTTTTTTTTTTTTTTTTTTTTCCATGCCTTGACTTCTGGGGCCTGACTGACCCTGGAGATACTGCCCCTTCCTGGACTCACCTGTTAGAATCCCTCTTATATGCAAATAAACCCATCCAAAG
This sequence comes from Muscardinus avellanarius, assembly GCF_963383645.1. Classification (NCBI taxonomy): domain Eukaryota; kingdom Metazoa; phylum Chordata; class Mammalia; order Rodentia; family Gliridae; genus Muscardinus; species Muscardinus avellanarius. The sequence goes on along the minus strand of NC_137800.1, from coordinate 16,006,353 downwards.
CCTTCCCTCTTGGGACATTTACGCTCTGGGTCACTGTTTTCTTGCTCTTCCCACCCCAGGACCAAGTACGAGAAAGGTTACAGATAGCCCTTATACCCTAGGACCTGCTGAAATTATGCAGACTAGCCAGTCCTCTGCCTGTTCACCTGCCTTCTCTGTCCCCATGGAAACCACAATGGGGGTGGCCCTCCTGTTCCTTTTGCTTTTGCTCCCCCCTGGCCGGCCCTGGTGCTGCCCCAGAGCCGTGCATGGTGGTGTGCTGTGCCTCTTGCTTCTGGAGAACTGTGTGCAAAAATTTCTACCATCAGCCAGCCCTGGTGGTGCACACCTGTAATCTCAGTACTCAGGAGGCTGAGATTGGATGATCACAGGTTCAAGGTCAGTCTCGGCTACTGAGTGAGCCCTTCAGCAACTTAGTGAGCCCCTGTTCAAAATAAAAATAAAAAGGGGGATGGGGGTGTAGCTTGGATGTAGAGCGCCCCTGAGTTCAATCCCCAGTCCGGGAAAAAAAAAAAAAAAAAGACTTTTGGTCATGATAGTCAGTTTTGTGGCTGCGTGTTCACATGATCAAACCTGTGTAAATAAAAATTCCTGGGCCGTAGAGACAAGGAAGCCTGCCATCACCCACCGTAGGCTTCCCAGAATGAAACAGGCCTGCGCTGGGGAGAACCCTCCCTCTGAGTGAGGCTTGAGTTTGATTCTTTCACTAGATTGGACATTTAATTACTGAAATGAAACTCTTCTTGAAACTAATTTTTTATTTTTGCAGTACTGGGGATGGAACCCAGGGGCATTGTACCTCCGAGCTACATCCCCAGCCCTTTTTTTTTTTTTTTAGTATTTTTATTTTTTTGAAACAGGGTCTCACTGAGTTGTGAAGGGCCTCGCTAAGTAGCTGAGGCTGTCCATGAACCACGATCCTCCTCCACAAATGCTGGGATTACAAGCGTACACCACCACGCCCGGCTAAAACTAATAGTTATCAAAGACTTATTGTTCTCTGAGCATAAGAGGGCCTGGAAAAGCCTTCTTTGAGACCAGTGCAGGGAAACAGAGTTTGAGGGGTTTTTTTTTGTTGTTGCTGTTTGTTTTTTACAGTAGCTATTGTTATGGTCTTATTTTAGAGGCTATTTTTGAGAGACAGAATAGTTTTCAAATTAATACAGCATATACACACCTGTAATCTCAGTTAGAGGCTGACATAAAAGAATCATAGGGCTGAGGCCAGCCTCAACAACTTAGTGAGGCCCTCAGCAACTTAGAGAGAACCTGTTTCAAAATTTAAAAAAAAAAAATGCAGGACTGGAGCTTGGAGGTAGAATGTACCTGAGTTCAACCCCCAGTACCACACACAAAAAAAGCAAGTAAGCAAGAGATACAGCATAGATTAAATGGCATAATGACCCATGGGGTCAGATTGCTGAAGTCTTAATCTTTGCCCAAATGGATAGCTTTGATCAGATCACTTATCTCTGACATGTGGCTTCCTCCCTCATTGAGCGGCCATGGGGACCGTATTTATATCTACTCAGAGAGTCCTTCTGAGGATGCAATTAATTCTTTGGATTAATCCCTCCCTTGGAAGAGTATCTGCCATATACTAAGTGCTCAACAAATGTTAGCATTTTGTGCTCATTTCATGCTCACCATGAATCCATGAGGGAAAGGCTATAATATTTCCACTTTTCAGATGAGAAGCTCGAAGCTCAGAGAAGCTGATAGAACTGGGAGGACAAGGACATTTGAAAAGATGAGACACTGGCTGGGCACCCAGGAGGAAGGCCAAGTGCCCCGCAGTCAGGTTTGAAAGAGAAGCTAAAAAGCCCCAGCGATGAATGGTTAGCCATACGGCGTTAATAGAGTGAATATCGCCTGCACATATGCATAGTACCTAGTTCACACACATGTCTGCATGCTCCCGGCACTTCTTTCTGGCAACCATCATTGGACCATAAACTTGGGGATAGTGTGTGCATGATCTTGGGGTGGATCCTGGCTCCAGACCCACTACTTAAATGACCCTCTCTCTGAGCCAAAGTTTCCTAACCTGCCAAAAAAAAAAAAAAGAGTTATAGCATCTACTAGTACCCAAGGAGTGCCAGGCGTGTGAGAGGAATAATGCCAGCCATTTTGCACAGCAGTGAGCCTCTGGGCATGGAAGAACATGCCTGCAATCCCAGTACTTGGGAGGCTGACACAAGAGGATTGCAGGAGCCTCAGCAAGTAGTGAGACTTTCATCAACCTAACGAGACCCTGTTTCAAAAATGAAAAATAAGTGGAGCATATTGAAAGTGGCGTACATTTAGATTGTGCTTCGTGCCCTCCCCCCTCCATTTCCCTTCCCCTCTCCCAATAGAGAGTGTCCTGGTTAACCATGTTGTATTTATGCTATTAGCAGAGAAAAAATGAAAAATAAAATTTGGGAGCTGGGCATGGGGGTGCACACTTGTAATCCCAGCATTTGGGAGGCTGAAACAGGAGGATTGGGGTTCACAGACAGCCTCAGCTACTTAGTGAGACCCTTTGCAATGAGACCCTGTTTCAAAATAAAGAATAAAAAATAGGGCTGAAAGTGTAGCTTGGAAGTTGAATGCCTCTGGGTTCAACCCCCAGTACCCCCAAAACAGAACAAAACTGTAAGCCCTCAAAATCTTGTGACTTTCCCTTTCTTCATTTCTTCATTTTCCCAGTTGAATGACACATATCACATCCACAATGGATAATGCTTTCCTAGTGCTAATCAAGGAGATATTTATCATTCACTGTTCCCCCAACAGGTCCTTACAGAGTTGCCTCTGGGTCCCAGTACCGGGCCAGGGTCTGGGAGAGTAAGAAAAGTATCTTATGCCAGCTCTGCAGTAGTACTTGGCCTAGTTAGGGAGACAGTTACATAAACAAGTCACTAGAGTATAATGGGGTATAAAACCCCATATGTGAGGCAGATGATCTTTTTAAAGGCTTAATAATATTTAATTTCAGCTACAAACCCTTGTGGAATAAACTTCTCCTCATTTGGCCTTCCACTGCCAAAGAATACTGCCTCTGGGATTTGCCCAACACCAAGGATTATTAGCACCTGTCTTACTTTCTAGGAAGCTCTTCTTCCGGCAAACAGTGCTTCTCTCTTCCCTTGAACCTCTCTGTTGCAGAGACAGTGAACAATACCATGTCCCTCTGGCAGGAGATTTTCTTTCTGTGCTTTATAGCTGCTCTCAAGTGCCAGAAACTACAGAAACTATGAATTTAGAGTAATCCAGGACACAGACCTTGGAAGCCTGAGAAACTACAACCTAATAAATCTCTTTATGTTTATAGTACATCCTTGCTTCCAGGGTGACTGAAAGGGATGTGAACTTCTCCAGCTAAAATTAAGTTAGGTGAAAAAGAAACCTCAGCCTAAGAAGGCTATAAACATTTCTTGCAGAAATTCTTTGGAACCATGTAGAAATAATGCTTCCTAGCTGGGCATGGTAGCACACACCTGTAATCCCAGTACTAGGAAGGCTGAAACAGGAGGATTACAGGCTTGAGACCAGCTTCAGCAACTTAGTGAGACTGTCAGTGACCTAGCAAGACCCTGTTTCAAAATAAAAAAATAAATAAAAAGGGCTGGGAGTATAGCTCAGAGGTAGAATGCCCCTGGGTTCAACTTTCAGTACCCCCATCTCCCAAAAGTGCTTCCTATAAATGGAGAAACCCGCTGGAGTTTTTACTCAGCTGTAAAGTACAAAATTGTGTAATTTGCAGGGAAATGGATGAACCAGGAGAATACCGTGCTATGCAAGATCAGCCAGACTGGAGGATCAAGGGCCATGTGATTTCTCTCAAATGAGGAAACTAGAGAGGAAAAAGGAAAGAAAAGGGGCCCCATAAAAATGAGGAACGAGGCCAGTAGAGGAGTGGAAGAGGAAGGAAGAGAAGGAAAGGGAGGCCCCAGGAAGGAAACAAACCAAATAATGTAACATACATATATGAGCATATTGTTGTGAACGTCACTATCATGTAGTTACAATGCATCCATATCGATACATGAAAATGTATAAAAATGGAGAAATGCACAGCATAACTTTTTCAAGATCCTCTTCCTCCAGTGCAATGAAGGAGGATAGATTAGTCACATTCAGTTCATGCAACGAATATTTACTGAGAGCATACTCTGTGCCAGAGGCCGCCACTCGAGATACATCAGTCAGTATCAAGCAGTGAAAGGAACATTCAGAAGAAAAATGTGAGGATATGGGGAATTTAGCTATTGCTGTCTCAGGAGTTCCATGCTAGAAGAATTCTAGGAGTTTGGGAGACGAGAGAGAAAGGGAGGAAGAAAGAGAGATGTGTAGACCTATACAGTGGATACTTCTAGGAGACGTTGGTGAACCAGGGGCCTAGGGCTTCTTGCATTGATGGCTATAAACAAGGATAAAGGTACAATGACATCGGACAGGAAGGGCTAGCAGCAGCCCATGAGGACAAAGCAGACCTGTCAATGGACTCAGGAAGAGCAGGTAGGCCTTTCTGGTCTGGTGGTGCCACTTATTATTTATGAAATCTTGAATTAATATCTGGCCGTCACTACCCATACATATGAGAGGGTTGGAACAGAAATATTTTTAGTTAACTTTCAATCCATAATATAAGATTTTAGGTCGAACTTGCATAGCCCCAGTGTCAGGAAAATGGCTTGCCATTTTCTGGTGCAGCCCATTCGGGTGACTGTGGTGTGGCCGTGCCCGGTGTACCTAGCACAGAGGTGCACACTTAGGCAACAGAACCAGCCAGGAATCATCCCTTCTTTCAGCTCTCCCCATCCAGCTTCTGACTTGAAATGCACCTACTCGACTTCTAACATCCACCTCTCTCCTTGCCCCATCCTGCTTCCTATGGTCCTACAGCTCTAGGATTCCAATTCTCCACTTGAGATTCCACCTCATCATAGAAGAGCTGTCTCAGCAAACCTCAGTCCCTCTCCTGGCCAAGGGCCTCTCTAGCATGGCCTGGCCAAGACTAATACAATTATAGCATTCTCAAATCTTCCTGGCTGACTCGTATTTGTTTACAAAGGGCAGGAAGCCTTTTCTCCTCTTTTTCTCCCCACACAGACACCCTCTACAAAGCACAAGAGGCAAGATCTTGAATCAGGCTGTTCTTTTTGTGAATATCTTAAGATCCAGGAGACAAGTGCTGGACAGAAGAAACCCTGGTTTCCAGAGGTGCCTTAATTCAAACGCTTGACCCTCCTCCACTCCTGTGAGCATTTTCCCTTCCAGTGTTCTACTTGTGCCAAGCAGTAACCAATGATTCTGTATAAAGATGCAGGGACTTCATGGGCATTCTTAGGCCTACCAAAAGATGGACCCTCTAGAATTCCATACGCCCTCTGGGAGTTCCTCTGGTTTGGCTGGGACCCCTCCTGGGAATTTTATTTCTTCCTTTTCAGGAATAAATAGAACACCCAGATAAAGATAGGGAGGCTCGATTTTTTTCCTTTGTCTCAGGGAAAATGAAATTCTCAGGATAGGGAGAAAAAGAGAGAGGAGGGGGGAGGGAGAGAGAGAGATTGAGAGAGAGAGAGAGAGAGAGAGAGAGAGAGAGAGAGAGAGAGAGAGAGAGAGATAGATCACATCTCAAGACTGGAAGAATTCTTCCAGAAAAGTTGGTGTACTCAAGTCCATAAAAGTACATTACATACTCACCGGCCATCTGCTCTGCATGACAACTCGTTATCTGATAGGTCTGAGAAAGACGTTTCTCTTTGGCATTTAATAAACTAAAAGGATTTCACACTTCAGATAGTTCCCCTATCACTCATGAAGGAAAAGGGTGATATACAAGTTAACCCCAGACCTCACCTCCACAAGCCCATGCTTGTCCTTTTTTTTTTAGTGTGTGTGGTGCTGGAGATGAAATCCAGGGAACTTCTACCTCTGGGCTACACTCCCAGACCTATTTTATATTTTATTTGGAAACAGGGTCTCACTAAGTTGCTGAGAGCCTCACTAAGTAGCTGAGGCTGGCCTTGAACCTGCGCGATCCTCCTGTCTCAGCCTCCCAAGTGCAGGGATTACAAGCGTGCGCCACCACGCCTGGCTCATGCTTGTCTTTTAACTCTTGCTCCTATTTTATATCCTGCTCAGTTATCCCATTGTGCTTGTGAAATTAGGCAGCCATGGAATCTATATTCCACAATTTCTAACACACACACACAGTGTATATATACACACACACACATATGCACATAATATATTCACATATATACACTCGTTCTAACACACACAGTGTGTATATATACACATATATACACACGTATATGTATATATATACATGACACACACAGTTTACATATATATATATATACACACACACACACACACACACACACACACACACAGTATACGTGTGTGTGTGTGTGTGTGTGTGTGTGTTACTGGGGATTGAACCACTAAACCTAGGGACATTCTACCTTTGAACTATACCCTCATCCCTATTTTTTATTCTTTATTTTGAAATAGGGTCTTACTAAGTTGCAGAGGACCTCACTAAGTAGCTGAGGCTGGCTGTGAACCTGCAATCCTACTGTCTCAGCCTCCCAAGTACTGGGATTACAAGCGTGCGCCACCACGCCTGGCTAACACACTGATATTTAGTGAGTGTGGTCAATTTTGATGACACAAACATAATATTTATTCTCCTTGGGAACGTAGAACCTAACACAAGGTTGCGCATTTTCTAATAATTTTTTCTAATTATGCTTAAACTTTTGTTCTTGGTGTAGTCATTGGTTGTCTTTGAAAGAAATAGTGGTGTTTCTTGTTGTTAGCAACTGTTCTGCATGGCAATTGGTTATCTAATATGTCTGGTTAAGAAGTTTCTCTTTGGCATTTAAAAACTTGGAATATATATCATATGTAGGTATTTCCCCACTCATTTTGTGAGAGTAAAGAGACCTATAAAATCCAACTTAGTGGGTTTGATTATAAAACTAAAGAAAATATTTATAGATAAGTAAAAAAGAAAAGGTGTTTTTAAACTCTGTTTTGAAGTTTAAATGGCTATCTTTTCATTGGAAATATATGGTATCTCAATTCTAATATTTTTACTCTTCACAGTTTTCTTTATAATTTATTTGTCTCCAACAAAATGCTGTTGCTATGAATTCCTCTCCTGAACACTAACAATAGTGTTAAATAAAGGGCAAAAAGCAAAATTTCTAGTCCATGTTTTTAATGGAATTAGATGTCCTGAATCAAGATAGATGTAAGTTTTCTAATGAAAAATATCATTCCTCAGTGTATATTCATAAAAGCTCTCTCTCCATACATATATTTTTGCTATTTCAGAAATATTAAAATTACATAATTTGCCTGTCACTAACCTCTCTAGATCCTCAAATACCATGGAATGGCAATTAGATTTTATGCCAGAAGAGATGGAGATTGGTAAAGACAAGAATATTTTTCTGATTCTCCAAAGAAAAACATGTCCCCAAACAGCCTGGCAAAATACCCCAAACCCCCCTCTCCCACCATGTCAGAATTCTTATTTTTACACAATCATGGGTATAGAGAGGACAGAATATTTAAGGACCCCAAACATTTCCTCCCAAAAATATGTTCTCTCTAGTGCTTTGCTTCAGAGGAAAGTTTAAACCCGAAGCAGTGACTTACCTACCAGGCGTGCATCTGCCAGCTCCTTAGAAAGGGTCCTCCTTGGGCTTCAGGCTGCGTCTGAAACTTAAAATGTAACACGCATTCAGTTAAAGCTGCCTGGCGCTAGTGACTTTGTTTATGTCGGCAGACTCCACAACAGAGAGAAATCCCAGTCCGATCTCTCCTCAAAATCCTCGAATTATTCTCTTCCTCATCTTCCTTCTCTCCTATGTGCCAAATTATGGAGAGAAAAAAGAAACCTCACAATCTTGGCTCGCTTATCAAGGGAAAGGTATAAAATGTACACGGAATCCACCAAATTGGAAATGATCAGTTGCAAAATGATTTAAAAATTTCTTTAACTAAGTGAAGCTAACCCTATACGTTCTCTGCTTGTATATATTTCGCAAGAGAGTATTTTTTTTTTTGGTATAAGTGAAGTAAGGTATACCTCTGTTAACCAGAGAGAGAGAGAGAAAGAGAGAGAGAGAGAGAGAGAGAGAGAGAGAGAGAGAGAGAGAGAGAGAGAGAGAGAGAGAGAGATTCTAAAACCAGCCAGAGGGTAATTGGACCCTGTGGCTCTGACAGTTAATCCAGAGCACACTGCAGGAAGTGCACTGGTTAGCTAAACTTAGAGAAACAGTGGCCTCTTATGGAGCCCCAGATGTCACAGCGATTACACACGGTGTGGTAACTTGCAGCTTATTGTGATAGTCATTCAAGTTAAATGAGAGGGCTGCTGCAGAAAGGCCACCTTGGGCCTAATTCATTTCTGTAAATAAGGGTCAAAAGGTTCTCTATTCTACTATTATGCACTCTCCTTCCTCCCCAGCAATATTTCCCTTCTTCCTTTTAGATATTTTAAAGAAGCAAACATACTGCAACAAGATTCATCTTTTAAAAAATTACTCTCGGCCGATGAATGTTTGAGTTGTTTTTTTATTGGAATGGCTTCTTCTACTGTGATATAAGCAAACAATCTTACAGTGTTTATTTGGAAATAATACATTTCAAATGTAATATATTGAAAAAGTATCTCACAAGTGGGACAAGCCCTCTATCTCTCTATGAAGCAGTTTTGCCCATTCGGCACATAAGTTAGAAAGCAAGAGTCATAGAAAATAGGTAGTGACAATTTCGGGTTCTTCTACTCATTACTAAGTTAATTTTCTTTTATGTCTTGTCTACAAATGTGGGCACAGTCAAGAAAAGCAGCTTATGTGGGCATACTCAAAGTCTAAGAAAAAGCTGAGTTAAAGAAAACCAGACAAAGAGGCTGTGCCCTTTCTAGAGTGGGTATGTTTTGAGATTTCAGAGAGGTATATTTTATTGAGCGATACCCAGAGCAGAGAGTGATGGTTAATATAGGCCAGTCCAGTACAGATTGTAAGGAGGGAAAAAAAATCTATTTGAAGAGAGTTCCTTGAGCTTTGAGTAGCATGCATATGGTGAGAAAACAGTTCACAGGCAAACATAAAAATAAAATTGAAGGTAGATAAAAAGGAAGGATCCATTCATCAGAAAGTTATCTGTGAAGGGTAGTTACCTTGACATTCACGTCAAATGGTAGTTCAAGGTCATGCGAGGCCATCCACTTAGCAGAGAAGCTTGAGCCAGTGGGAGCTTTACTGTTCTGCCCTACCTCAGACGTATCGTCCATTGACAGAGCACAAAACTAGGAATTATCATGGATCAGCAGCAGGATCCTAAGATAATTATTCTATTGGCTTTCTATTATTATTTTCCTCAAGGGCACATTTGATCGCATTTTCTAGAAATAGTATATCAAGTTATAAGCACATTCATAAAAAATAAAACCCTCTCAACACGTGAGCATTTCATAATCGCCTGGATGGGCAATTTTCATTTATGCCTGAATGCGTAGTCACTGAAAACATTTTGCAGTCCTAAAGGAAAACCAAGAGGAATCCTGGCAAAGGTCTCCTTGAGGTTAGCAAGCCTCCTGAAATGCTCTGTACAATGAAGCATTGTTTGCTTGTGACATAACTGCATTTTTATCTACTTCCGGAGTCCATTTTCTATTTATCTGAGCTGTAAACAACTCCCAAAGGTCAGTCTGCCTCCCTGACAAGAACTCTGATTTCCTTCCAGTTAAGGTATATGTTTCTGCCTTGTTGACACTGCGTTTAATCTTCTTCATCCCCCCTCTCCTTCTGCTGTGA
>NC_137800.1:15916526-15994026 GCF_963383645.1 Muscardinus avellanarius | reverse complement strand
ACCTTCCCTAGATTACATGCATTCCAGAGACTCCTTCATGGAACCTTTCTCACTCTTCTCTTTCTGTAGAACTTCCCAGTCCCGCCTTTGTGCCCCACCACACCCTGAACACCTATAGTTGCACTTACCATGTGTGTGACACTGGCTTCCCTCAAGTAGATCTAACCTTCCTTGAAGCTGAGGTCATCTCATCCATTCCTGAACCACTAGCTCACCAAACGGTGCCTCCCGGCACAGAGTGAGTGCTGCTCCCAAAATTTTGCTGAAAGGAAAATAAGCTCACGAGACTACGTAACTCTTACAGATCCTCTTTGCATAGTAACTGTGTCCGGTCCCAAAATAAAACTTATGCTGGGTAAGGCTTCTTTTAAAAGCACACCCTGCATCTTAACAGGAAGCTACAGATTAATGAACAGCTGACAGGGCAAACTAAATAGCACCCAGTGAGTCACCAGGGCACCATTCAATTGCTGCCAACTAGACTCAAGGGGAGAGGGAAGAAGGGGGACTCATCACTCCCAATGATGGTAGGTTTTGCAAAGGTGGCTGGAAAGTTCCAGGTGTCACAGCATTAATGCCCATTTCCCCACACTGTGGTGTGGTGAAAATTCAGGAACAGGAAATGCCTAGTGGAGAAGTGAATTGGGGTGGCCATGTGAAAACAGGAACTGAATTAAGTAAGTCAGAGCCACAGAATATCCACCACAGCCTACCCCACATCTCTGTGTAACCTTGAGCCTTACATATGGTCTACACTCAGTGTGGTATATGCTCAGTTCTTACTCTTTCTGTGTGTGTGTGGTGTGGGGGGGGTACTGGGAATGGAACCCAGGACCATTCTACCTCCGAGCTACACCCCCAGCTCTATTTTTTTCTTTTGAAACAGGATCTCACTGAGTTGCAAAGGGCCTTACTGAGTAACTGAGGCTGTCCATGAATTGCAATGCTCCTGTCTCAGCCTCCCGAATGCTGGGATTACAAGCATGTGCCATTATGCCTGGATCTCAGTTCTTACTATTCATAAGAATAAATATTTATTTATTTATTTAGACTATATATTTAGACCATATTATTTAGACCATATATTGTTTTTATATTTAGACCATATATTGTGAATATTTAGACCATATATTGTTTTCTGTTGCCAATGGGCGTGTGCGCTATGGTAGGTCTAGGACAAGGAGGACGTTGGAGGAGTGTTTTCAGTATTTAATTCAAAGAGCATGCCTATAATCCCAGTACTTGAAGACTGAGACAAGAGGACTACAACCTCAAGGCCAGATTCAGCAACTTAGATACCCTCATCAACTTAGCGAGACTGTTTCATAATAAAGAATAAAACAGGGCTGGATGTCTAGCTCAGAGGTAGAATGCCTCTGGGTTCATCCGTAGTAACAAATAAAAGAAGAAGATAAAACAAATTAAAGAGCTCAGTGTCCTTTCTCATTTCAGGGCATCTTATCATTAGATTTAGAATATACTCTGAAGAGCTCGCATATTAATGTTCAAAGTCAATGTACTAAGTCTTGATTGTAATCTCATCAGTGGATAAATCTATTGCAGTAGATTTACTGGTTGGTAACCTAGGCATGTGGGGTGTGGCTGGAGAAGATGAGTCCTTGGAGTTATGACTTTAGGGTCAGAGCTTTTGTCTTTGAATCCCCTTGCTCACTTGATCTCTGCTTCTGGCCGTATGGTGTGAGAACAGAGCCCTTACCTTCTCCCTCTCTGTGCTTACTGCCATAATCTGAGCTCCACAGACCTGGCCTGACATGGACTGAACGCTGAAATATCCAAAAACACTGTGAACAAAAAAATATTGCTTCATCTAAGTCATGTGGTCAGTTGTTTTGATTATAGCACTGAGTGCTGATTGAGACAGGGCTACAGGTCTTGGCTTCAGATGGCCAGCAGAAGATGCCTTTCCCTTTTCTCTCAACAGTATGTCAGAGTAGCACCTTCAAATATTAGATCCTATGAAGAAATCCCTTTGGCAGTTTTCAACAGGAAAGGCATCTGTGGCCAGTAAAGATGGGGTTGGATGACTGGTGAGAGACAATATAGGAAGGAATTATGGCCAGGGCATATATAAAAATAGAACTCTGGCCAGCAATCCCTACCTCAGCCTGACCAAAAGTTTCAAACTTTGATCAATATCTGCAAGCTCCCCTAATGTTTCCCTGTGCTGCATACTTCCAACAATGGACCAAATACACCCCCAAAGTAATCCCACAGGACACCCACCCCCAGCTTCCCAGCTTGAAAAACCTTCACCTGGGTCACCTGAAGCCTTCTTTCCTTCTCTGTTCTTCACTGTTTAACTTTTCTCCTGCTACACCTACCTCTGAGGCATTGTCTCACCCATGTCCTGGGGCTAACCTCCTTTTCATACAAGCTCTGAAGAACACTTCTTGCTTCTTCTCATTCGGGAGGTTTTGGTGAATTTCCACCTGCCTGTCTTTGAGGAATCCAGGAGCCTACCAATCATGATGAAGGAATTCCTGGCATTGTGGGAACTGGGATTGGAGCAAGGAGATACTTTTGAGTTTGATGGGAGAAGTGGGGTGCAGAGATAAGGCCCAGAGGATGTCCTCAGACAGCATCTGGAGCCTTTAGAGAAAGAGTATAGAAGCCAAGAAACATGACCCCCAGTGGTCCTGGGGCATGGGGAGCAGGGAAAAGAAACACTGTGACTTCCCCGCCCAGCCTGGTCACCTACTACAGAAGTGGGGGAAGGGGAAGTGGTGTGGCCACAGGAGTGGCTGGGCTTTGTAGCAAGGAGGTCACAGGGTAAATTTGTGGCCACTGACCTGAGGACCTTCCTTAGCACAGGTTACAATCAGACCCAGGGAGCTGAGGCCCAGCAGGGTGCTCTTCTGACCTAGGAGATGACTGCCCAAAGCCCATGGGTGGGGGGCGCTGTAGGACCTAATGCTCACATCCTGGAGGAAGATGGGTCATCTTGCCAGCCCCTCCCTTTTTCCATGAACTCGAGGACAGGCAGCTCTAGGACCTGGCCTTCTAGTTGGTCCAAAACTTGAAGGTGGGAGGAGTCTGCTGCCCTGGCTAGAGATGTCATTCTATTGGGGGTGGTAGCACACATAGTACAGATGACAGCTTCAAGGACTGTAGCAAGGAGGAGTCTTCTGAGTATCAGTAAGTACCAGAAGATGTTCACCAAGCAGCAGTACAGCCAGATGCAGGAGATGCTCCCAGTGCTCCTATGTGGGCGAGATGGTATAGATACTCTGGGGTAGCATGCTGTCCTGGACAGGCTGCCAACCCTCAGGTACCACCTGAAAGTTGAAAGAGCATCCTCAGTGGAGAATAGGTGATACTGAAGAAGATGCTGACCTCTGCTGCCATCCTGCAGTACAGATCCAGGTGAGGGAGGGCGACGGCAAGATGCTGGTGACATCCCTTAGTTTTAACTACCACATAGGCATCATTGTGTCTCTGCAGATTTCTGGAACAAAGAGCAAACAGCATTTATAGAAAACAGATCCTCACAGGACCAGCAGGGACCACGCAGCCCAGGAGCATGGAGGGAAAATGCTGCCAATCCAAACATTTCTAATGCCAAAGAGAGTCGACTCTGCAAGACAAACATAGAGTTATCATCACGATTGGCAAGTATGGTTGGCTCACGGCTATCCTCATTTGTTTCCTTAATGACAAACTTTGTAATATGGACTTCTGGGAGCAGGGATCACATGTGAACTTTAGATTACATTGCAGTTTACCCAGAACATATTGTTCAGTGTTTTCATTATTGGAATAGCAGTCTTGGTGGCGGCCGTGCCAGAAAGCCAGTTCCTCTTTCCTTTGCTGATTCTGTAAAGAAAATTCTGAAAGAAAATAGCTTAGTGTGGCATTTGGATGCTGGGGAAACAATAGGAGATGCAATAAACCTTTGCTCAGATAAAATAAAAATATTAGCTGTTTCAGGAGTCCAAGTTTGACATTGCTCAGGCTCATGATAAAACAACTCTTAACTTCAGTATGCTCCAGGCCATTTTAGAATGTTTTTTTTTTAATCATTGTTAGTTGTTCTTTTAATTCTAATATAATTTCTGTAGATGTCGAAGGGCCAGCACAACAGCAGGCAGGCAAAAAAACATGATGTACTTTCTTGGGATTTCTTTTGCCTTTAATGTGTGTGTGTGTGTGTGTGTGTGTGTGTGTGGTAGGTCATCTATATCATATGATAAATAGGTCATGTGTATGACCAAAAAGTTTACAGTATATATTCAACTCAGAAGATTCTTAACTACTATCTTGTCTCAGTCAACATTTTCACTGTTAGAATTCAAGATAACTTATCACACAAGTTACAGTAAGGAAGATTTTATTTGCTCACTTTTTTTGGAGATCTCAGAGTTTCAGTCCATGTCAGGTCAGTTACATCTACAGAGACCAAAGCATGGCAGTAGGAGGCAGGAGAGGGAGAGGTCAAGTCTCTGCTCTCAGACCATAGAGGCCAGAAAAAAGACAGCAACAAGCAAGGGGCTTCAGACAAAAGCACGGTCCCTAAGCCCAAACTCCCAGGGATTCGCCTTCTCCAACCACATTTCACCTGCCTAGGTTACCACTCAGTAATCCCGTACAATGAGTTTACACACCAATGAGATTACAACCCTCATGGTTTAATTACATCGGCTCTGAACCTTAATACACGAGCTCTTCAGGGGACAGTCTATCTAACCACGACATGGATTAAAGGTTAGTGAAGGTTTTCACTTGTTCACTAAGGAAGCCTCAGAACTCTTGCTAAACAGGTGATTGTAGGTCCCAAATAAAGGGAGAATGCCAAGAGAGCTGACAGAAACAAATAAAAAGGATATTTTCCAAAGGGGTACTAAACCAGTGGTTTTTGAGGGACTTAGACTCCTGTGCCTGGCATTTAGAAATTCTCCAGATGCTCACAACAACACACCTGACTGGGAAGTGAGGAAGATATCACTAAAGCTCCTACATGTGCTGCCCTTGTAGGCGTTCATGATCCGTGAGACCTGGAGGTTCAAGTTTCAGTTGTCAACAGGGCATGCTCCCTCTGAAAGCTCTAGGGAATGACACTTCTGTTACGGTTTAGATATGAAGTATCTTCCCAAACACTTGTGAGTTGAAGACTTGGTCCCCACTACAGTAGTGTTCAGAGATGGGGCTTTAGGGAAGTATTTGGAAATGAGAACTCTGACTACATTGGTGGATCAATCCATTTATAGCTGAATAGACCACTGGGAAGTGGTGGAAGCTGTGGAAGGTGGGAGGAGTGGGTCCTTGGAGTCATGGCCTTGCAGACTATGTGCAAATTACCCTCTCTCTATGTCCCTGAGCTCCTCCTCCTCCTCCTCCTCCTCCTCCTCCTCCTCCTCCTCTTCTTCTTCTTCTTTTCTCTCTCCTCTCTCTCTCTCTCTCTCTCTCTCTCTCTCTCTCTCTCTCTCTCTCCTTTTTCCACTTTTTCTACCTCCCTCTCTGCTTGTGGATGATCAGCTTTCCTTTCCTTCAAGATGCTCTCCTGCCATGAGGTTCTATCTCATTTCCGGCCCAACACAGTGATTCTGGCCGACCATGGACTAAAATTCTTTGAAACAGCCAAAATACATCGTTCCTCCTTCAAGTTTCTTTCTTTTATATTTTTCCTCACTTCTGGTGGTTGCTAGCAATCCTTGGGATTTCTTGGCTGGCAGCTGCATCCTTCTGCTTTCTACCTCCATCTTCATGTGGTTGTCTTTTGTTGTTGTTGTTTTTGTTGTTGTTGTTGATGTGTCTATGTGCAAATTTCCCTCTTTTTATAAGGTTATCAATTCACTGCATGAGGGTGCACTCTAACCTAGTATGACCTCATCTACATTACATCTGAGAAGATGCTATTTTTTTCTTCCCTTCCCTTCCCTTCCCTTCTCTTCTCTTCTCTTCTCTTCTCTTCTCTTCTCTTCTCTTCTCTTCTCTTCTCTTCTTTACTTTTCTTTGCAGGACTGGGGATGGAACCCAGGGGCATTGTACTTCCAAGCAACACTCCCAGCCCTATTTTTTAGTATATTTATTTATTTATTTATTTATTTATTATTTGTTTATTTATTTATTTTGTGTGGTACTGGGGATGAAACCCAGGGACATTCTACCTCTGAGCTACCTGTTATTTTGAAACAGGATCTCACTGAGCTGCGAAGGGCCTCACTAAGTAGCCGAGGCTGTCTATGAACCATGATCCTCTGGTCTCAGCCTCCCGAATGCTGGGATTACAAGTGTGCGCCACCACGCCCAGCTTGAGACGATGCTATTTCTAAAGGTCACATTCAGAGACAACAAGATTGGGACTTGATCATGGCATTTCTGGGAGACACAATTCATTCATGACATCTGAGATGCTTGAGGCAATTTCTGAATGCCAGCACACTAGAATGGCTACGTGTATGGCTGCTTGAGCAAACCTCCACATATTAAGGGATGTTGCTCTGAAATGGAGCCTTGTAAAGGCCCCTGACAGTGACCTATGTCCAGAAGGCATATATTTTGATAAACTAAAGCATAATAATAAAAATGGAGTAATCTAAAAAGATCTCATAAATGGAGTTTAGCCAAAACATCACATTCTTGATGTGATCATATTATACATCAATTTGGTTTTTTTATTTTTGTGGGTGCCTTATAATTATAGATAATAGTGGGATGTGTTGTTACATATTTGTAAATACACATATTTAACTCAACTTCATTCCTCAGACTTCCCTTCTCCCTCTCCTCCACCCTCCCGCTGATTCCTTGTCCCTACTCTACTGATCCGGTCCCTTCTATTTTCATGAGATCTCCCACCTTCCCCCCTTTCCCCTCCTTTTATTCTCTAGCTTCCATATATAAAAGAAGACCTGTGACCCTTGACTTTCTGAGCCTGGCATATTTCACTTAAAGTAATGCTCTCAAGTTCCATCCATTTCCTGCAAAAGACATAATTTCATTCTTCTTTATGGTGATTAAAACTTTATTGTGTATATATAACACATTTTTAAATCCACTCATCTGTTGACAAACATCTAGGCTGGTTCCTTAACTTGACTATTATGAATCGTGCTACCGTAAACATAATAGGCATGCATCTCCTTGCTATGCTGACTTTAATTCTCTAGAGTTTTTCCCCACTAAGTATGATATTGGCTTTGGGTTTGTTATATATAGCCTTTACAGTGTTGAGATACATTCCTTCTATTCCTAGTTTCTTCGGTGTTTTCTTTTTTCTTTTTTTTTTTGGTGGTACTGGGGTTCCTGGAAGCCCTTCTACCTCCGGGTTACACTCCCAGACCTAATTTTTTTTATACTTTATTTGGAAACAGGGTCTCTTAAGCCAGCGCGGCTGGCTTCGAACCTGCGCCATCCTCCTGTCTCTGCCTCCCAGGTGCGGGGATTACAAGCGTGCGCCACCACGCCCGGTTCTTCAGTGATTTTAATATGCAGGGGTGTTGGATTTTGTGGAAGGTTTTTTTTTTTTTTTTTTTTTTTGCATTTACTGAGATGATCATGTGATCTTTGTCCTCAACTCTATGTGACAAATTGTTTATTGGTTTGCATATGCTAAACCATCCTTTCATAATAAAGTACATATGGCTGTGAATCTCCCCCTTGACCACTCTCTCCTTTGCCTTTTACTTTAATCTTGATTTTGTTCTCTGCTTTCTTTTAGGGATGGGGAGCCATTACACCCTCTTGCTATAAGGTATATGGATTGCTTTGTTAGAAACCCAAGTGTGCTATTACTTTGCTGCCTTGAAGTATTACTTTATTTCTGTTTCTTAATACATTTACCTGTTTACTAGACCTTATGAGGTCAAAACACCAGAGAGAAATTGGCTTAACAGAACATGTAACCCTGAGCCCAAGGCTGGCCACCTTGGGCTGACTGTCCAAAGGCTTACCTCAGTCCACACAAAGTTTAGGCAGCTGTCTCTGTAAAAGGAGGGCAGCCAAGGCCCCTCTCTGAGGTTTCACCAGTGGAAGGGACACACTGCCTGGGACCAATCTGTTCTGATGTCCATCCAGAGGAGGTGCTGATGGTGATGGTAACCTCCCAGTTGACTCTAGATCTTAAGGTTCTCCCTGCTCTAGAGATAAATACACACATAAATAGATGTGATTGTGATTGTTTTTATATGCTGAAATGGAGTTTTCTTATGTCTTAATTATTTCCTCTATCAAGCTGTCTTATAATTTTGCTCATGTGAAAGTGGCTCCGTTTTACCTATGGACCAAAACTACTAAAGAAAACACATCCTGGGAATAACCAACTTGGTCATGAAGCACAATCTACTTAATGTGTTTTTGAGTATAGATTGTTGATATTTTATTAAGGATTTTTAAAAAATCTATGCTCATCAGGGATGTCTGTCTATAGTTTTCTTTTCTAGACATGTCCTTATCTGATTTTGGTTTCAGGATGATACTGGCCTCAAAGAACTAAATTTGGGGGTATTCCATCTCTTTTTATTTTATGGAATAAATTGAGAATAAATTGAGAAGCATTATTTATTTAACGTTCTTGTAGAATTCAGCTGAGAATCCATCTGGTTTTGATATTTTCTTTGTTGGAAGTTTTTTATGACTGCTTAGATCTCATTCTTGTTATTGATATGTTTAGGTTTTCCATATCCTTTTAGTTGAATTTTAGTAGGTCATATGTCTGTAGAAATTTTTTCATTTAGTCTAGATTTTTCCAATTTATTGAGTATGAATTTTCAAACTATTTCCTAATGATCCTTTGTATCTGTGTGACGTCTTAGGTCTCTCCTTTTTAACTCTAATTTTATTGATTTGGATTTGCCTTCCTCCCATTTTTGATTAATTTGACTAAAGCCTTTTTTTTGGTAATACTGAAGATGGCGCCCAAGTGCATTATATCTCCAAGCTACATCCCTAGCCCTATTTTTTTTTAGTCTTTTTATATTTATTTGTTTATTTATTTTTGTAATACAGGGAATGGAACCCAGGGGCATTGTACTTCCGAGCTACATCCCTCGCCCTATTTTTTATTCTTTATTTTTTGAAACAGGGTCTCACTGAGTTGCAAAGGGCCTCACTAAGTAGCTGAGACTGTCTGAGAACCGTGATCCTCCTGTCTCCACCTCCCAAATGCTGGGATTACAAGCGTGAGCCACCACACCTAGCTGTCTTCATTTCTTTTTTAAATTTTTTTATTGGTGCACTGTAGTCATTTTTTTACTGGTGCGCAGGAGGCATACATGCACACATTACTCATTTAGCCCTTACCCAGTTCCCACCGCATTCCCTTCCCCTCCCTCCTTCTCATGTTTGGCTGAGTGATTGACTTGGATTTGCTTGTGAATGTACATCATGTACATTAAGGAATGAACTCTTCATTACATCGATCCTTTGTGCTTCGTTTAAAATTTTCTATGTTATTAATTGTGGCTGAACTTATATTCTTCTTTCTATTGGTTTTGGAATTGGTTTGTTCATAATATAGGACATTGAGATGTATCATTAGAGTTTTGGGGGGTTTTTTGTAATTTCATATATTTTTTTATTTTTTGAGGTATTGTAGATGGAACTCAGGGACATTCTACCTCTGAGCTATACCCTCATCCCTATTTTTTATTTTTATTTTTGAAACAGAGTTTCACTAAGCTGCAGAGGGCCTCACTAAGTAGCTGAGGTTGTCAGCGAACCATAATCCTTCTGTCTCATCCTCCCAAATGCTGGGATAACAAATGTGTACCACCACTCTCAGCTTTTATTTTTATTTTTTAATTTACTTACTTACTTTATTTATTTATTTATTTATTTATTTATTTATTTATGCATATCTGGGGATGGAACCCAGGGCATTTGACCTCTGAACTATACCCCTGCCCTATTTTTTTTTTTATTCCTTATTTTGAAACACGGTCTCACTAAATTGTGGAGGGCCTCACTATGTGGCTGAGGCTGTCCACGAATGATGATCCTCCAGTCTCAACCTCCTGAATGCTGGGATTACAAGCGTGTGCCACCACACCTGGCTTTTTTTTTTTATCTAGGTACTCATAGATTTAAACTTTCCTCTTAGGGTCATCTTTATAGTATCTCAGAGATTCTGATGTGTTGTGTTTATTCTCATTTGATTCTAAAAATGTCTAAAGTTCTTCCTATTTTTTTCTGTCACCCAGTCATCCTTCAAAATTGTATTGTTCAATATCTCTATATAATTTCTCTTGCTATTGATTTTATTCCAGTATGAATATATATAATTTTAAAGAAGGTTCCATGAGCAACTAAGAAGAAAGTGAATTCAGCTATTGTTGAATGAACTATTTTATAGATATCTGTTACGGTTTTGTGGAAAGTTTTTGTCTGAATTTACTGAGATGATAGTGTGAGACCTTTGTCCTTAACTTTGTGTGACAAGTTATGTTTATTGGTTTGTATATGTTAAACCATCTTTTCATAACAACGTGTAAATGGGTGTGGATCTTCCCCTTGACTCCTTTCTCCCTTTCCTTATACATTTTCCTTATACTTTACTCCATTTTATTTCTCATTTTTTTAGGTCTGAATACTCTTTACTGAATTTGTATCTGGATGGCCTACGTATTGGCTAAAGAATCACCCAGTACTATTGGGGTGCTGAGTACTATTTGGGCCTCAGTCTTTATGTCTAGTAGCATTTATGTAATTAGGTGAACTAACGTTTAAAGCATAAACATTTAATACCATCATATCTTCTTGTTGGATTGTTCTTTTTATCAGCATGAAATGAACTTCTTTGTCTCTTCTGATTAATTTTGGCTTTAAGTCTTTTTGTCAGATATGAGAGTAGCTACTGCTGGTCATTTGAGGGCTCCAATTGTATGGAATAGTATTTTTCACCCTTTCCCTTCCAGCCTTGGCTCTCTTTGCCCATGAGTCTCTTACAAATAACATATAATTAGGTTCTTCTTTTTAATTTATTTTGCCAGTCTGTGTCTTTTAATTGGAGAATTGAGGCCAATTGCAATCAGTGTCATTATAGAAAAGTGTTTATTAATTTAATGCCCTCCTGGACTTTAGAATTTATACTGAGAAATCAGAGGTAATTCTAATTGGATTACCTCTGAATGTGGCATGTTGTTTTTCTCTTGAGACTTTTAAAATTCTATCCTTGTTCTCTGTGTTAAGCATCTTAATTATAATGTGTCATGGAAAGATTCTTATTTTTTTTAAATCTTGTCTGTTTGGGTTCTGAATGCATCCTGTATCCTGGATGTCCATCTCATTCCTCAGGCTTGGAAATTTGTTATCCTTTCCCTGAATAGCTTATCCATGCCATCAGTATGTCTCGAAGGTCACTTTTTGATCCTAAGGATTGTTTAGCTTGGTCTGTTAATGTTACAGAGTCCCTGTATATTCTTATCATGGTTATTTCTTTTCTTTAATACTATCTGAATAGATCTGAGGTTTCATCTTCTACATGGTCTGTTCTATTGAGTAGACTTCTCACTTCCAAGATTTCTTTTGATTCTTTTTAAACCTTCCCTCTCTCTCTCTCATTTCTCATTCATAGCACATACAAATTTCATTTATTCAGTTGTTTTGCTGTGTGCTCTTGGAATTCATTGCTTTTTTTGGTGGGGGAGGGATAGTGGGATTGAACTCAGGGGCATTCTACCTCTGAGGCACATTCCTAGCCCCATTTTATTATTATTTTGAAACAGGGTATCACTAGGTTGATGAGTGTCTCACTACTTGCTGAGGCTTTCCTCAAACCTTTGATCCTCACCTTTCAGCCTCTCGAGTACTGAGGTTACAAGCATGTGCCACCAAGTCTGGCTCATTGATCATTTTTATAATCACTTTCATAATTTTTAGGACATTTCATCAACTTTGATATCGTTGGAATCAGTGGTGAATTATAAACTTAGGAAGTGTCATATCAGCTTCCTTTTTCATATTTCTTGAATTTCTGTTTTGCAATGTGTGCCTGTGTTGGGGTGAATTTCTTTTCCACTTTCATGTGAGATTCTTTTAGGACATAACCTTATCTTTGCAAAGTGTTCTGAGATGCCTGGTTATGGTGTATTGAATATATTTCCAAGCAAGCTTTGTAGGCTAGTTGCCCTGCTAGTTGTTTGGTAATGAAAAGTGTACTTTGATAAAGTGTGAATCGTGTTGGAGCTTAGGGATCCCACTTTCTGTGTAGGTCTTTCAAGAGTGTGGTCCTTCTTGTAGGTCAGGCAATTGTGTTGTACACAGCAGGGGGCATGGGACGCCCCCTCTGCCATTGTTCTTCTAGACTTCACAAGTCTGTACTTTCTAAAAGGACATAGGAGTGCTCTGGATTGAGGCTGCTCATAGCTGTGGTGTCCACAGCGTTATTTCTCTCCTCTGATACTGACCATGAGTCCATGAGTGAGACCTGAGGTCCCCCTCAGCCATTCCTCCCTGGAACCTGGTCAGCGGTTCCAGGCCTTCAGTGCCCTATTCTTTATGTTAAAGTATTGGTGAGGTTTGAGTGGAGGGTGGGTTGTGTGTGGAGCAAGACGTGCTGTCTCTCAGCTGGGTGGGGGCGTAGCTTGGCAGCAGAGAAGTTTCTCTGGATTCATAGTGTCACACTAGATTCCCAGCACCTTGCAAAAAACGGGGACATAAACAATAGCAACAAAATCAGCAAATGATACACAGCATTAACATAAATACCAGGTGCCTATTATAATATCCACAACACTAATAACCATCAAAACAGTGGGGTCCACAATGAACTACAGCAGCAACAACAGCTGTGAACTAGATACGGCAGTAAAGTGGACACCAGGTGTCAACCACAGTACTAATAACTGCGACAATGTGGATGGTGGGGTTAAAATTACAGAAACTAAATTGTTCTAAAGGATGGTAAAAATATAGCTCATTGAGAGGAAAGGAAATGGGGTAAAAAAGCCAAAGAAAGTTTAGAAAATTCAAAAGGTGAAGAAAGCAGGGGAGAGGTAGCTGGTGAAGGTCATAAAGAAGGAAGAGGAAAATACATAAAAGAATCTAAATAAAGAAAAAAGGGAATAGATAATTTGGCTATTAGAAGGGAAAACAGGAGAGAATAAATAGAGAGAAACAAAAACAAAACCCAAAGAAAATAAACAACAACAAAAAACCACCAGCTCTCAAAAACAAAATAAAGCAGAAAGCAAATAAAAAGAAAAAATGATAAAAGGGAGGAAAAAGAAACAAATGTGTATATACATAAACCAAAAAGTAATAGAGTATTAGCAACAAAAAATTCTTAATACAAAGTGAAATAACTGTCTCTGCTAGGTGGTTGAAACTGTGGACAAGGGTGGCTATTCACCGCCAGGCTGTCTTTTTTATTTCTTCTTGGGCTACGTGTGGGGAGCCATTAAGGCCTTCCCCTAGATTGGTGTCTCTGACTCAGCTGACTGTCCTTCGCCCAGAGTCAACAAGGTTTGGGGTTATGGAAAGTTCAAAGAGGTCTGAGAAAGGATCAGGTGGTGATAGGCCTATCTGTAATGATGTGTTTTGTATTGGTCTTTATTGTATTCTGGTGGTGGTAGCACGAGAACATTGATTGACTTGTGACTGTATAAATACCTCTGGAAAAACAAACCCAGCATCGGCGCAATAAAGATGAGATTGACTCAGAAGTTGCATTGGCCAGGACTGTCTGCGCGATAGAGAATACTGACCCAGGCATAGCCATCGACCCGTAGGAAATATTGACCCACAAACAGGGGTCGACCAGTAGAGATAGTAGGCTGGTGGCTCCCCCACATTAGAATTAAAAATTCTCCATCCTCACGCCTTTCTTCAGAACCCGTACTCTTGCCGGCTGGCTCCGGCAGCTACGCAGAGTCCTGTGTCTTCCTCCCATGATAAGCTGGAAGCACCGTGTGTTTAAATCTCAACCCGAGTATTTTTGTGTCTCTTTCAAAAACAGTTTGTTGGACTTCAGTTCTGAACCTAGTCCAAGCTATAATAGAGGTCCCAATCATGATCACTTTCTATGCAGGTGGGACGGACTAGGTTATACCGTAGCAACAAATAAGCCTAAAACCTCCCTGGCTTAAATCCACAGGTCTGTTCCTCGCTGACGCCACATGTCCATCTCGGGACAGCTGGAGGTTCTGCTCTTTGTCATCATTGCTCAGGGACCCAGAGTGACAGCGTGTCCACCATCTGTCATGTCTTCAGTCACCATAGTGGGGGAAGGACCCACGGCAAATCACGTGCCTCCCTCACAGGGGTGCTGGGGAATAGAATCCTTAATGGGGCCAGAAGGAGATCCAGAGTCCTCTGATGACTCCTGTCGTCTTCCAAGTGGTCAAAGGGCTGCATTTTCTCATAGTCTCCCAGGGGTCCAGGCAAATACCATTGCCAGCACCCAGCACGAGCTCCCCATTTCTGTCTCCTCCCCTCTCCAGCTCTCCTCGGGCAGCAAACCACCTTTGTGATGGTTTGCTAGAAGCTATGTTTGAGATTCCACCAGATGGATTCTTTGTTTTGGACACTATGCAAATATGCTCCACAGAGCAAGAGGGGTTTTATCGAGCGTAACTCAGGTCATGCCAAACCTTTTCTTAAAACTCTGTACTTCTCATCACTGGAAAAATCCAAACTCCTCAGCATGGTTCAAGAAACTCCAGATCTGCCCTGCTGTGCCTCGTTGCTCCTCCCTGGATCCCGCGTGCTCCTCGGCCGTGCCTTCTTCACGTACACACCAAGGTCTCCCCAACGCCAGGGACTTTCGCTCTTCCCTCTGTCTAGGAAGCTTTTCTCTCACATTACCCCTTGGCTAGCTAGCGCCTTCTCATTCTTTAGTTCTCAAATGACATATTTCCAAAGAGAACATTCCTGAATATTCAAGCAGAAGTAGTCCCGTAGCTTTATCCTATTACCCAGCGTTCTGTGTACTTAGTACTGATCACTCTCTAACATTGTCTCCCTTATTGTGTATATCGATTGTCTGTCTTCACTGAAGTATGAGACCCATGGTCAGGAATGGTTCATCTATACTGTCCACTACTATATCCTCGGAGTGGTTCTCAAGAGTATTCACTGAATACATATGTAAATCATTTAACTGGATCAGAGGCCACATTTCAGCAGCTAGCCCCGGTAAGGATCCAAATCCCAAGGGAGCTGAGAAGGGGACACTGTGTGCTGGTTTAGGCTGCACCAGGGAGGGCTGCAGAGAAGAGGAGGCACATCTGGAGCCTGCTGGCATGAGCCTCGTGGTCACAAGAGGTAGGCTGAGCCCTCCTAAGAGGCAAGATCAGGCCCAAAACTCCTTTGGAAAAAGGAGCTCAAAAAAGCAGCACCCTCAGAAGGTAAGCTACAAAACGAAAGCAAAAATAAAAGCAATCATCATCATCATCATCTGTGACGGAGAGAGACATGATAGCAATATTTGCCTGGGTTATCCTTGGCTTTAAGAAGGAGGAAAAAAAAAGAAAAAGAAAGTACTCTCAGCATTCCTAACCACAGGTGGTTCTCCCCCGTGGGCTTGGGCTAGAAGTCACCCCACTCACCCATGGAGAAAAAGGTTAAAATTTAGTATTTGGAAAGTCCTACTTTGATAGGTTTCTGTCAAAAGAACAGGACTTCAAATCCTGGTCTTCAGTCCCTGTGGTAGAGAGGGACCCACTCTAAAGAACTATGAAGGTCAAAGGCATGTGAACCCAACATCAAAACTCAGAGTGTGAAGGGAAATCAATTCACCATTCTCACATGACCTCAGTGGTCAAAGGCAGAGTTAGAAGTTCAAAACCTATAGGCCCGGGGTGGAAATGCCCCGGTGGTTATAAACTATAAAGTTTTTCATCAAACCTTAGAATTTCCCTGCATTCCACTGCAGCCTTGATAAATAATTGCTTTACTACCCTATACACTAATTATCAAACTTGAGTGTATCATCTGCTTACTTACCGGGACTCTTAATAAATTTGGTTAATTCCAAGATACCTTATCCATCTTTCTTACCATGTGATGATACTTGGTTTATATATTTTTTAGTTTGACATCAGGGATATAAAGCATGCTGTTGCTGTGCACTGACCGTTGCTTAGTCATTTTTCTGAACTCTCCAATTAGTCCTATCAATTAGTACATTAATTCTGTTGGTTTTTATAGGTAGATAATGATCATGCAATCTTCAGATGTAATAATTTATTTCTTTCCCCTTACTTTTCACATCTCCTTGTATAATTCTGGTCAGAACTATACTGGAGATGGTAGTCTTGACTTTAAAGGAAATTCAAAGTTTTTCCATCAAATATAATACCTGACGTAGGTTTTGAATCTATAACCTTTAATGAGGCAAGAAAATTTTGTTGCATTCATAATTCATTGGAAAAAAATGGTTTGAATTATAAATGGTATTGATCTCTGAAAAATAAATTTGACTTATAAAAATTTTAAGTGTAGCTTTCCATTAAGAAAATGAAAAAGCAAACCACAGACTTTGAGGGGAAAAAATATATATATATATATACATTAAAAGACTTGAATCCTGGACATTTAGAAAGCTCATAAAAAATTAACAATTTAAATAATGATCCAAATTTATGACATGGGGAAAGGTCTTGAACATAACTTCACACTGGAAAAATCTAAGGATAGCAAATAAGCACACAAAATATACTAAATATCCTTAGTTTTCAAGGATATGAAAAAATGTAACCACAGTGAGATACCACCTCATAGCCACTATTTTTATTTAAATTTAAAAGATGTACAACACCAAATATTGGTGAAGCATTTAATCTAACCTACTTTTCTGGCAACAGCAATAATGATTCAACTACTTTGCAAAATTGAACATCTTGTCATTCATTATAAAATTAAATAGACAATTTGCCCTATATCCCAGCAATTGCACTCCTAGACATTGATTCAAGATAAGTGAAAACATGTCTACAAAAATACTTGTAGAAAACAAGTCCATCCAGAGCTGGGCGTGGTGGCGCACGTTTGACATCCCAGCATTTGGGAGGCTGAGACAAGAGGATCTGGTTTCCGGATAGCCTCAGATACTTAGTGAGGCCCTTTGCAACTCAATGACACCTTGTTCCAAAATAAAGAATACAAAAATGGGGCTGAGGGTATAGTTCAGAAGTAGAATGCCCGTTCCATCCCCAGTACTGCAAAAAAAAAAGTAAAAGAAAAGAAAAAGAGAATGAGAAAGAAAAGAAAGGAAAAAAGAAAAGGAAAAAGAGTCCATTCAAAGGCAAATTGGATAAATTATTATTTAGAATATATTTATAAAAGTAAACTACTTATAAATACGTTAGCATAGCTTAACCATAAAAATATTATGTTGAGCATCATAAGCCAGACATAAGTATGTGTCTATATGATTACATTTAAAAATAGCCAAAGAATAACCTATGCTAAGAAAAATCAGGATAGTAAGTCCTATGAGAAGGGAGACTGATGGGAGGAGACTTGGGGCAGATTTCTAGGCTAATGAAAATGTCCTTTCTTGATGGCTTATTAATTACAAGAGAGGATACAGTCGCCAGTACTCATCTTAACATACACTTAAGATCTGTGCATATCTATATTAAATTGGATCCTCCTCATAACAAAATGGTGATAATAACCTCACAAATAAGCTGAGTAGAAGTTTTCACTGTTTTTCAAATACTTTTATAAGATGAGAAATCACTATTCATTGGAAATTATTTGAATTTACAACTAATTGAGAACTGTGTGTGTGTGTGTGTGTGTGTGTGTGTGTGTGTGAGAGAGAGAGAGAGAGAGAGAGAGAGATTGATATATTGCCATGATGTAACAAATTACCCCAGAACTGACCACTTGAACATGTAAATCCTGAGCCTGCTGTGATCAAAATTACCCGTGAGTACTGATTAAGAATGCAAGTTTCTAGCTGCGTGTAGTGGCACACGCTTGTAATCCCAGTACTTGGGAGGCTGAGACAGGAAGAATACATGGCCAGCCTCAGGTACTTTAGTGAGGCCCTCTGCAACTCAGTGAGACCCTGTTTCAAAATAAAGAATAAAAAAAAATAGGACTGGGGGTGTAGCTCATGGGTAGCATGCCCTTGGGTTTAATCTTCAATACCGGAAAAAAAAAAAAAAAGGAAGAAAGTTTATGTAAAAATACAGTCCAGTGGCTTTGAAAAAAGAGTTCTTGAGGATTCCAGTGTGCAGCCAGCCGGGCACTGAGCAAAGCCCCGACCCTGGGGAATGTGGCCTTGCCAGCTGTACAAGGGCACCGCTCCTATCACTGTTTAACCCGCTCTGCACATAGACCGTGAGTCTGCACACTGGCGGGCCAAAGTCCCTCTCTCCCCGTGCCTCAGCTGCTGCTTCAATGCAGTGAAGCTTTGCATGCTTTTCCTGCTTGGACCCTCTGCTTATTCCTAGCCCAGTGCGATGCTCCCTTGTGCCAAAACCTGTCCTCTTTCATAGGATGCAAGGTGACGTTGTCTCTCGTGATTCCAGTTCTCCATACATGGTTCACAGAGTTATTTTGAACCGTCTCTTCCTGGGGGGAAAAAAAAGAATGTGGTAATCGCACTTATTCCACAGGAAATGGTCCCACCTTCACGGGGATGTTCGTGTTTTCAAGGAGGCCAAGGCACAGGCAAGGTTTAAGGTGAAGAAATGTTACTGGTAAAATTAAAGACGGGCTTGACTTATCCACAGGATGTCGGAAAGTATGGGTATCACAAGACACCCTCCTGGAAGGATTGTCCCTATTCTCTACCAGTTAGCAACATCTCACCTGTGTATTAGCATTGCATCATTGACGAATTCACTCAGATAGATACCCTGGTTGAGGGATTGAGTTGGAGTCTCTCCCCTCCCCCTTCCAGGGATCTTGAGGCCCAGAGAGTGGCAGACATTTACAGCGTGCGCATGGAAGGAGAAGAGGCTGAGCTTGGAGGACTGTCAGGCAGGAAGTGTGGCGGCACATCCGGGAAGCAGCAGTTTTACAAAGGTGACCAGTTCTGGCCAGGGCTGGCTGTCCTGTTTCAGTGGATGTCAGGTGCATGGTGCCCAAGGGTCTGTCCTGCTGTGCAGAGGCTAGTCGCCTTTCCAGGGAGTTGTCTAGTCTCTTCCCTTAATAAAAAGTAATCCCAATCACCAATGTCATGTATTACTTTCCTTCTACTGTGAACAGATTTAATTATTCCTTTGAGGAATCTCTGATCCCTAAATCATTAAGTAATTAGTGACTGGGATGGAGACTGTTTTAAGACTCATTTGTTACTTCTTAGACAATAAAATGAAAGAGGCTCAATTTCCTAATACTAAGAAGCCTTAGAAAATGGATGACATTACCCCACTAAGGACACGGCTATCTCTTAGCTGATAACCAAGGATCTTACTTCGCAAAGGCGATGTCTCTCCTGGCAGCCAGTCACATTGGATGCTCGGATGCTTGGATGGAGGGAGGTCTGAGCATCTGATCATAGACGAAGTCTGGGCACTGGGTTTGAGGAACTAGTTGGCCTCTGCAACTCGATCCATTCTTCAGATAAGTAAACAGGTTCAGAAACGTGAAAGCTTGCATCAATGTGACCTATTCTTTCTAATCTAGCACAGAACCTGGAAGGTAAGAAGTAATCTGAAGAGGCATTGCTAGGAGTATGTCTCAAAATCCTCCAGGAGAATTAAGAAAATACAGTCTATCAGATCCCACCTGAACATGGTGTGGGGTCAAGGAATGTTTTCTTATCTTAAGCCTTCCGGGTGATTCTGATGAATACCTGTGATTAATAATCATTGCATCAAGCCGGGCATGGTGGTACATACCTGTAATCCAGTACTTGGGAGGCTGATATAAGAGAAAAGCAGATTCACAGCCAGGGCCAACTTGTCATCAATTTAGCAAGGCCCTTTGCAACTTAGACCCTATTTGCAAGAACAGGAGGGAGGGAAGGTGAGATAAAGCTGGAGGTAGAATGCCCTCTGGGTTCAATCCCCAGTACTATAAAAAAAATAATCACATTGTCATATCATCTATTTTTTATTTCAATTGTTCCATTTTCTGAGTTTTTTGGTTTGTACCCCACTCCCATTTAGCCTAATCTCTGTTAACACAGATATCTGAAACCCATATCTGGTGCATCGCCCGTATTATTACTTTAAATGCATGCATTCGACTAACCCACTCCTATTCCTTCAGAATTGCAATACTTAGGAAGGTTGTATTCAATCAATTTCCTGCATGGCCTCAATTGGTAGTCTTGTCTGTAAAAGGATCCTACAACATCGTCATTGGATTCCATAACAAAGTCCTGGGCATGCCACTCTGTCCTTGAACAAACTAAGTAAAATGTTCCTTTCTGGCTGTAGGTGGCAGAGGGACTTGCACATGGGCATTAAGCCAAAGCTTCCAGAGCCTCCAGAAGCCTACAGTGCCACCTGCTGGAAGAACGTTTTATTTCGCGCAACTTTAGTAAGACATGATGAGTCAAGCGTCCTTGTTAAACTCACCCCAAATGCAAAAGCTGTCAGACACTCAGTTTGTACACACATATTGTAGACAAATGGAGACAAGTCTATTAGAAGGGATTCTTTAGAAGATGATAGAGAGAAGAGGGGTGGGACGAGGGAGGTAAGCTGAGACAAAAAGTCAGGCATTGCATTAGGCCAAGCAGTCAGCCTCACTGTCTTCAATGGGCCACTTCTAAAGTTAGTGCATAGCTGGGCGGCTTCATAGGGTACGAAGAAATAGAAATTCCAATATTAAATGGAAAATATATGCCCATGAAACAAAACTAGCAAAGTATGGGTCTGCTTCGCAATGAATAAATTACATTATCTGCCAATCAAAACAGTTCTCTACTCAATAGGTCTTGTTCAAAATAAGTATGAGGAAGTTCCTAGACTAAGACAACTTCAGCTAAAAGAAAAAATGGATGGGCTCCAATAAGCATTGAAGAGGAGGGAAAAATTGTTCTTGGAGGGTGGATAAAGGGGGTGAGCCTGGGATAACACGGCTCTTCCGGTAAGAAATTTTCAATCCTGGGATAAGCCAGAAACCTTAAATAAAACACTAATATCTGCAGTATTTTAATCTGTGGGATTAAGTTATTTGAATGCAGGTAGATATTGGTATAGGGCCAGTGTGGGGTCTCAGGCCACTAGGCATTTATCATTCATACCAGTCACCCACAGCAATGAGTTTTTGACAATGATGATGATATTTCAGATAGAAATAAGGTTAGGAATGCAAGACCTAGCTTTAAAAAGTAGAAATAAGCCAGGTGTGGTGACACATACTTGTAATCCCAATACTTGGGAGGCTGAGACAGGAGGATCGCACAGGTTCGAAGCCAGCCTCAGCTCCTTAGTGAGGCTCTTAGCAACTTAGTGAGACCCTGTTTCCAAATAAAGTATAAAACAGGTCTGGGAGTATAGCCTGGAGATAGAAAGCCCTTGGGTTCCACTCCCAGAACCACCCCCAAAAAATTATATTCAAAATGTATTCATTGTTTACCTGGAATTTGAATTTAACTGGGCATCCTATATTCTTATTTGCTATATCTATTGATCCTGATTAGGAGATTTTTTTCTTTCTTTTCTTTTTTTCAGTACTGGAGATTGAGCCCATGGGCTTTCTGCCTCCAAGCTACACCCCCAGACCTTATTTTTAATTCTTTATTTTGAAACAGGGGCTCACTAAGTTGCAGAGGGCCTCACTAAGTAGCCGAGGCTGGCTGAGAGCCAATGATCTTCCTGTCTCAGCTCCCAAGCGTGGAATTCCACACTTGGGATTCAAGCATATGCCACCATGCACAGCTTAATTAGCAGATTTCTGAACTTTTATGTAGAAATCGAAATTCACAAAAGGATAGGGAACAAAACTGTGCAAAGTTGAAGCTTTTACGCATGGTATTATAATTCAATAGTAACAACTAGAACTATTTGGAATTTAGACCTAAAAAAGAGTTTTTCAGGGAACAATATTTAGTGACTGATATTATTTAAGACTGCTGAGCACAGTAGTAGCAAGAAAAAAAAAAAGTAAACTTGTCGTTGATTTTATGATTGCTTTAAAATTCCTTTTTTTTTTTTTTTTTTTGGTGGTACTGGGAATGGAACCCAGGGGCATTCTACCTCCGAGTTACACCCCCAGCCCTATTTTTTTACTCTTTATTTTGAAACAGAGTCTCACTGAATTGCAAAGGGTATAAGTAGCTGAGGCTGTCCAAGAACCATGGTCCTCCTGTCTCAGCTTCACAAATGCTGGGATTACAAGCGTGCACCACCACACCTGGCTTTGCTTTAAAATTCTTTACAGATTATACACCTGTTTATTACATGTGCAAAAAACTGATTGCACCCTCTGCCCTGACTCTAAAATACTACTGACTGTGCATATTTAAAAAATCTCATATTAACAGAATGCTTTACGGTTTCTAATGCCCTCTATCACGCCCACTGTTCAATGGGATCCTTGCAACAGTTCTTTGGAGAGGCGGATATGGTGAAAACAATTCTTCAAATAAATATGTTTATGTGATTGACCGATATCCAAAGCTGTGCACCTCGTAGGAGATAGAGCCAGGACAAGCAGTCCTGTCTCACACTTCCTGCCCTCACGCCCTCTCTCCCTGGTTCTAGTGCCAATTTTGCCACAACCTAACCCGAATCGCATCCCTTTATGTTTCTTGGCTTCCATTTTCTCATCTACACAAAGAACAGGGTTGGACCGCATATTTCACATCACCTACCAGCTCAGTCCCTGGTTCAGATGGATTCGAGCATTCGTTTCCCATTGACCAGGAGCATCAGAGAAGAGTCGGGACAGGATGCAGCAAAGGAGAGAGAAGAAAGGTGTTGAAGCATCGCAAAGTACCTTGTGCATCATTTGACCCCGGAGCAGCAAAGTGCCATGGTGCAAACGGTACAGCTTGCCCCTAAAACCACAGACGGGGGCCAAGGAGCCATGCTAGGAGCTCACCTCTCATCAGCCACACACACACAGGTGTGCGTGTGCACACAAAGCCAGAGGACAGGGACACTGTTCAGGCACTGTGGGATGCCCTCCTTCAGGACGCTCCACAGCCCTCACAGAGGCCAGTGGACTGGGGCTCTGTAACACTGTGACCCAACCATACACATGTGGGTCTAGTTACTCAGCCTCTAGCTCAGAGCTTTACTCATGCCCGAAAGTACACACCTACTCTGCCACTCAGCTCTTGTGTTTTAGTTATTGCCTTCATAAAGTGTTGAGATACTCTAAGGGCACAGACAGATAAGGATGGAAGAGTGTGATGGGCTGGGAGAAGGCAGGAGGATATGTAGGAGAACATATAGGGAGCAGAGGTTGCTGTGGTTCAAGGCACCTCTTATTGCCTCTATCATAAATACATATATACACACACATATATATAGTACATATACACATACAAATATATGGTACATATAGTTCATATGTATTAAAACAACTACAGCAATAATTAATAGAGAAATATATTTCTTCATTGCAAAACCAAATAAACATATATTTTTTCTCCCCATGTTACAGATTTAATATAATTTCAGAGCTGGCAGGGATGCTAAGCTAACTATTTATTTCTCTTATCAGTAGTGTCTTTGTAAGTCTGTACGATCTTTGGGAAAGCAAGCTGGCAATATGTGTAAAGAATCATAAAATATTAAAGCCTTTTGCCCATAATTCTACCTCTGGGAATCTATCCTAAAGAAATAATCCAAAATATAAGAAAAACCATATGCTCATAGACGCTGACTGCAGTATATATAATGAAGAAAAATAGGAAGCAATTTAAAAGCTAACTAATGGAAAATGGTTATGGAAAATCACAGAAGAAATATTATAACGATATTAAAATTACTGCACAGGAAATAATGTTAAGGAACAAAGCACAATACGAGGCCCTATTGTTATAACTAGTAAAAAGCGTAGAAGCTAATGTTTAAAAAATTACACTTTACGATCTATGATAGTTGGTGACTCTTTTATTCTAAATGTTCTGCAATTTTCATATTGCTATAATAAAAATCCAAATTCCATATTGTCTATAATAAAAACAGACCACAATCGAGTTAGAAAGGCCTACTTTATCTTTTGTGACTCAACTAACCCCATCACAGTGTGATGTAGGAAGCTTTGTCCTGCTGGATATCATTATTCACCTGGTAGGTTTCTTTTTTCCTTAAATGCAAATGTGGTATTCAAGAAGAAAAACGTATTCTGGGTTACTAGTTTTAGAAACCCAGCTGATTATATGATAGCAAATGTTATGTCTCAAAATGACCATTGCGTAGAGCAGCCCAGTCCACACAGCCTCCCGCATTAAGCCCAGCCGCAGTGGTACACTGGCTCCCCTCCTGGGGTGCATGTGGTGGAGGATGGGGCTCCAGGGAGACCAGGCTCATGGAATCCAAGGTATTGGGAGAGGGTACTGTGTGGGAAGGTCCCAAAGGAGTAACATACATGGGTTAAAGACCAGTATTTTCAATCCTTCACTACAGCATCTCCACTGGGACATTGGTTGACTGTCCAAATGAACTGGGTATTTCTAGAAGCTATCTTGAATTCTGATTGGAACAAGATGATTAAGATGATGCATAAGTAAAACAGCCAGCCTTAAAAAAGGAGAATCAACTCTATGTTCAGCACTGCCAAAGGTCTTCTGGGACAGGGGGTGGTTGGCAAGAACTCTTAAACATCGTGCCCTCCTGGTCAGGCACCAGCCCTGTGAGAGGGAAGATCTGGGGAGAAAAGGGAGAATGAGAATCTGCAGGTAAATCAAGAGATGAGAAATAAGGTCCAGAATCCCACTGGGTGACAGAGAAGGGAATGATAAGGAAAGAGAAGGGACAAGGAACTGTGAGGCTGGGAAAGATACCAAAGCAAAAAAAAAAAAAAAAGAGAGAGAGAGAGAGAGAGACATTTGGAGAAGGCAGGCTGCCTTGTGTACCACAGAGCATGTGAGACATAATAACGCCATTCTAAAATAAATTGAATTTTGGCTTGGCTTCATTTTCCTGCTTTCTATTCAAAGTACTAGGAGACCCTATTTCGATTCAAGTGCAAACACGTCTTATTCATCTTGATTTATCTGAGAAATTTCAATCAAGTCTCTTAGCGCAGGCCAGTACTCAGGTTGTCATCTCTTTGAAAGGACAGGTGATGGATGAGCGGCTGACGCAGGGTCTTCTGCCCGCTGAGCTTTGCAGCTGCCCGGCCCGCTTTGAAGCCCATCAATCTTGGCCCTGGGCTGGCACGTTCGGCCTCTATTGTTAGGTTGCTGAATACGGCATTGGTCCTGGTCAGAAGATTATTTGAAAGCTTAAACAGACGCTGAAATTATTCTGTTTCTCATTGCTTGAATGATGAACTGAGATATTATTCCTGAAGGATATAGCCTCAGTTTTTATTACTATGCAGATAAGCTCATGTTATTTCACTCTGCTGTCAAATTAGAAAGCTGTGCTCTCTCCCAACACTTAACACGATGCTGGTATGGGAGCATCACTGATTTTTTTTTTTTGTAGCAAATTGAAGGCCAAATGGGAATTTCTGCATCAATCCATCAGCATCTATTGGGAACCGACTTAAAGCATGGCTCTATACAAGGTAAGGCAAGATTGAAAATATATTCCATGAGCCCTGCTTTCAGGGTGCTCGGAAAGAGCATCACAGAGAGATCAACCAGAACATGTCATTTCAGAGTTCAGTGAGAGCGTGAGAAGACAAGGTGAAATAGGAAAGCCATTAATGGATAGTGATCGCAAGTCCTGCCCGACCTTTCTCCAGCCCCACCGCCACCTCTCTGACTTTGTCCCTTCCAATTCTCCCCTCCTCTTGATTTCCTCACACTGGCCACCTCCCAGGTCCCCCAGCATGTCTTGTGCGCTGCCATCTGCAGGCCTCTGTCCTGCTGTCCCCACTGTCCATCTGGCTTATGCCCTCACTTCCCCACACTTCACGCTCTGAAAGAGGCCTCCCCTGGCCACTGTATCTACATTTGAACCCCCTTCTCAGCCCCACTGCCTGCTTTATTTTTATCTCCAACACTCACTCTTACCTAATACAATATAATGGCTTGTCCATATTGCTTATTTTCCTTCTCACCCAATGAGAATTGGGACGAGGAACTGGATGTGCCTCAGCCAGGCTTTTTTCTCTTCTTGGGAATCAGATATCTATGAACATTGTATTCTGCTCTGCTCCTCTCTTAGGAAAGGCTCCCGAATGAAGAGCTGAACACCCCAGTGGGTAAGTATGTCTCGTTCTAGGGCTCAGTTGTAGAATGTCTTTGTCAGCTACTATAAATTGTGCCCGAGCATTTATCCTTTATCTGAAATGTTTGAGAGTTGAAGTGTCATAGATTTTGGATTTTTTTTCAGATTTTGGAATATTTGCATATACATAATGGGATATGTTGGGGATGGAGTCCAAGTGTAAACATAAAGTTTATATTTTCTACACACCCTGTGTAAATTGCCCGAAGGTAATTTGTACAATATTTTAAGTAATTCTGTGCATAAAATGTTTCATGGTGTTGAATTTTCTACCTATGGCCCCTTGTCAGCACTCTGAACATTTCAAGGTTTTGGAGCATTTCAAATTTTGGATATTTGGATTAGGGATGCTCAAGCTTTAACAGAGGAGTCACTCCCGTCTCCATTCT
Organism: Muscardinus avellanarius; assembly: GCF_963383645.1. Classification (NCBI taxonomy): domain Eukaryota; kingdom Metazoa; phylum Chordata; class Mammalia; order Rodentia; family Gliridae; genus Muscardinus; species Muscardinus avellanarius. The sequence goes on along the minus strand of NC_137800.1, from coordinate 15,967,412 downwards.
GCTTTCATCTTGTCTTTCTTGGTCTATTATAAGTTGGAAATGATGTGATGCTATTTATTAGGACTCTTAACACAACACATTTCTGTTTAAGAGTTTGGCAAATGTTTCCTGATGATGTCAATACTATATGATATAGCAGAAAGAGAGAGAGAGGGAGGGAGAGAGAGAGAGAGAGAAGAGAGAAGAGAGAAGAGAGAAGTGAAAGAGGGGAGAGAGAAGAAAGAGGGGAGAGAGGAGAGAGAGGAGAGAGAGAGGAGAGAGAGAGAGAGAGAGAGAGAGAGAGAGAGAGAGAGAGAGAGAGAGAGAGAGAGAGAGAGAGAGAGAGAGAGAATATCAGGAATGGTGTACCCTCAAGAGGTAGCTTTGCATAAGGAAGAGCCCAGGAGGTGGCTCTTACAGAAGTAGCACTTAAGGCAAGACTTATCACCCTATGTCTATGTCAATCATTGTTTTCATCATTACTTTATTGATGGAATACGTGGCTGCATGGGAAGCACTTTGTTTTTGTTTGTTTTTATTTTTTACTTTTATTTTTGCTGAATCCTTAGATTCTGCCTGGCATACAGTAGTTGAGTTCTGCCTGGCATACAATAGTTGCTCAGTAAATATTTTTGAATGAATAAGATCTAATTGCTAGTGGTTGAATCAGACTTTTCTTACAAGTGACTACATTAAGTCCAAGGGATCCCGGTTACCCACAGGGAAACTGCTCATTCATGGCAGAATCCAGAATCATTGCAATGATCTTTCCTTTCTAACATGTTGCTTTCCTCTCCTCTGGGCTGCCTTCCAACTGCAGCCCTTGACAAATCATCTCCCTTCTCATTGAATGCAACTTAACGATCTATGATTTCCAACCTTCATTTTTGAAGCTAGCCAAGAAAAGTGGTTGCTCACCTCAAAACACAGTGTTCTTACTCTTTGAGCCTTTTTATATGATCTTCCCATCACCTGGAATAGCCAGCACCTCACCACACCAAGCCCTTTAAGTCCCCATTTGAAACTTTTTGCTTCTAGGAAGCCCTTTCTGATCAACTTTATTCAGCTTTAACTGTACCATTGAAAAACATTTACACTGCCTACTTATAATTACTCCTGTACCACATTATCTTAGGTAGAACTGAAAAACATTTCCATGGCCACCAACTCTCATCTATTTCTCTGAAACTTTTTCCGAAACCATCACTCTCCAGCCCTATTCCCACCTGAAACACACAGGGTGGTCCTCAACAACTGTGCTTGTACTAGAAGATCCGAAGATCCCATCTCCCTGGTCAGAGTGATTAATCCAGATGCTGGCCCAGTCTGGGCTAGACAGAATTCTTGTCCCAGAATGTTTGTTGTTGTTTTTTGAGACACAGAACTTTGGAGGGAGGAGAGGCTCTCAGATTAGAACTCCTTAATCATGAGCACGGCAAATTCTAGAATGAAAATCCACAAAGCCAGATGCTGAGCCTCCTGGTACCTGTGGCTTCCATGGCCTGGTTTCCCCAACCTCTTTGCTTTCTACATAGTCCAGCCTCCTCCAGTACATTCTGGCTTTTGCAGTAGCCAGCTGGATTTCATTTTTATCGGTTGAGATCAAACCAAGATCTACCTACTCTGGTCTATTCATTTGACTAAGAGGCCTGGAGATGACATGATCAGAGTAGCTTTCCTTAAGCATTTTTAGATACATCTGTCCTCTCTCTCACACTAGCTCGTCCTGTGCCCCTTTGCCATCTCTCTCTTCACCTGTGTTCCTGCATCCTGACTCGTCCCTGTGCTTACCTGCTGGTGAGATCGCTGTCCTTATTATCATGATACCCAGATTCCCACCTCGCTGCTGGCCTCGCCTGCTTCGAGGAGGATTTTTATAGACTCATGCTAGCTTGATGGCCTTTTCTCTCTTGTCCTTCCCACAGCCATCTGTCACAGGTCATTCTTCAAGGTCACCTGCTCACTAGCTTCCAAGTTCAGGTCCAGTGATGGGAAAAGCACTACTTAAGATCAAGACGCTGTCGACCATCTGCATGAATCTTGCCACATATCATACCAAAGCCTTAAGAGCTAAAACCTTAACCTGGGCCACCTCCTGGGCCAGGTGGCACACACCTGTAAGAAAGAACTATGTGAGAGGTTGAGGCAGAATGATCACAAGTTTGAGGCCAGCCTGGGCACCTGAGCAAGTGACCCATCTCAAAGTAAAATGAAAAGGGATGCAGCTCTGTGACCCTGGGTCCAATCCCCAGTACTCCCCCCACAAAAGGATTAAAACTTATGTTCTGCCGGGCGTAGTGGCGCACGCTTGTAATCCCCGCGCTTGGGAGGCAGAGACAGGAGGATCGCGCAGGTTCGAAGCCAGCCGCGGGGCTGGCTTAGGAGACCCTGTTTCCAAATAAAAATGTAAAAATAAGTCTGGAAGTGTAGCCCAGAGGTAGAAGGGCTTCCAGGAACCCCAATACCACACACACACACACACACACACACACACACACACACACACAAGAAAACTTATGTTCTAGGTTCAGTAATAGAAGGTGATTGCTTATACTTCCAGATCAAAGATTTAGATTTTTCTTTTGTAGTTCTGCCTCTTAGAAGGATAGTGGACAAGAATTGGACTGTGTTCTGTGTTTAGATAGCATTCATGCAGGACTATCAAAGCTTCCAGCTCTGCCAAGGTTGGTAAACAAGGGTACAACACGAATAACAAGAGAAAATGCCTTCTTTTTAAGAGGAATAAACTAAATAAATATATAAGCCACAAGTCCTTTGTTTCAAATTGTACTGTGAGAAAAACTAGTATTTTTGCTTATGGATTGAATATCTCTTGGAAACTCATGTTATTTATTCTTTAATATATTTTAGGAGGTCTTTAAAAATAACTACTCCATTAGATTCACAGTTAGGTCATTTAATTCTACCTTTAAAACAGATAGTTAACTCCACTGGAAAAGTAGAAGAGAATACTTTTTCCCAAAATAAATTATGAAGTTATGTTTTCCACTTAATCTTTGAATTTTAGCACCTACTGAAAATTTAGTACTTGTGTATTTTCTATTCAGTTTAGCAACAGTATTTATTAGGTTTTTCATCTATTGTGTATATGTCCTTAAGGAATTTAAAATCTAGATGTGAAGACAAGACTTACACACATGAAATAAGAAATAGCCTAAGAGAGAATACATTTACATCACAGCGAGGTCAAGAAGCGGGAGGTGGTTATATAAATGTGTTGATAATTTTTGGACAATTATTTCCCTCTCAAAAGCATGGCACTGGTTGACTCTTTAGCAATCCCAGCTATGAAGTATACTTGATGAATACAATCCATTACGCAATGACTTTAAAAGTTGATATGCTTCATTAACTGCATCTATAACTATTTAAATCAAAGAAGATTGCTTTACAACATGTATTTTATAACCACTTAAATAACACCACTGTTAAGGAAGTTAGAAAAATATAGGGACAACTTTAAAAAGTAATTTCCTGTGTGATATAAGTTGAAAAGCCAGTTAGACAGCTTCACTCCTGGCAGGCACTCTGGCTGGGCGGAGTGAGCTCCAGCCATCCAGGTGCCACCCCGTGAGTGACTTGGGGACATGTTCATCGCTGTGTGGCCGGCACTGCAGAGGGAAGTCTGCGGATGCCAAGCATACTTGAGGATTGCAGCCTGCTTGGTGCAAATTCCAAATGAATGTCAAGTGTGATGAAGAAGATTTACAGTTTATTTTTTACTCCAGGAAAACAAAATGTTTTTTCCCTTCTTTAATAAATATTTTTTTGTAGTACTAGGAATGGAACCCAGGGGCATTCTACCTCTGAGCTACACCCCAGTTCTGTTTTTTATTCTTTATTTTGAAACAGGGTCTCACTGAGTTGCAAAGGGCCTCACAAAATAGTTAAGGCTGTCAGTGAACTGCAATCCTCCTGTCTCAGCCTCCCAAATGCTGAGATTACAAGCATGTGTCACTGAGCCTGGCTTAAACATTTTTTTTAAATGTTATTACTGCATTGTAGTCATACATCTTAATAGGGTACAATATGGTAGAGGCATACATGCACACAGCACTCATTTAGCCCTTCCCCAATTCCTATCCCATCCCCTCCCTCTCCCTCCCTCTCACATTTGGCTTAGTGATTGACTTTGGTGGTACTGGGGGTGGAACTCAGAGGCTTTCTACCTCCTGGCTATACTCCCAGACCTTTTTTTTATATATATTTTTGGAAACAGGGTTTCACTAAGTTGCTGAGCGCCTCACTAAGTAGCTGAGGCTGGCTTCAAACCCATGCGATCCTCCTGTCTCAGCCTCCCAAGCCCAGGGATTACAAGCGTGCGCCACCACGCCTGGTGTGATTGACTTTGATATGTTTATGTACATTCAGGATTTTCCCTCTTCCCCTATCCCATTCCCCTCAGTTAGGTCACCTTATTTATTCATTTATGGTTTCTCCTTCTTCATCTAGAGTTCCTCCTATGGCTCTTTTTCTCCCTAGCCTCCACATATTAGGGAGAGCATCCGACTTTTTACTTTTTGTGACTAATAATCTCACTTAACATAATGTTCCCCCATTCCATCCACAGAATATTTAATGGTTAAAGATACACATTTGTGACTCTAACAAGATCTAAGATCTATGACTCTTTAGCTGTGTAATCTCGGGCAACTATTTCCTCATCTATAACATAAAGATGACAAGAAGAACATAAAAGATTTACTATCATGGTTACATGAATAAAAACTTATAAATGATATTTGGTGTCTGGCACATAGTAAACAATCAATTTAAGCCATTCTTTCAACAGAGACAGTTTGAAGTGTTTCTTAAAGGATGCATTCATCTGCAGAGCAGTGGTCTCTGAACCCTCTTCCTCAGGACTATATCCATTTACACAAACCAAGTAGAGTTCAGGAATGATGAGGTCCAGGTGACTAGGCACTATTTCCATTGTATGTATCATTTCTGCCCGCATGTAAACCTGCTATGTGGTCTAGAATCACATAAGTTTCACAGTATATACCCTCCCAAATAGAGGTAACAAACTGCCATTTGATCCATTTTATTTCCAATTTTAAAATTTACAGTAGGTAGGGAGAAAAAAATAGAGTCAGGTGAAGAGAGAAGAGTGGAAAGACTCCTAGGGAGATGCAGGAAGATGTCACTGCATTTGTGTTTAAAGTACTTAATCAGTCCTATGACCCGTGGGTCTTCTGTGGCCTATAGGCCTCTCAGGTAACTGCTTTGGGAGAGTAGATATTGAGAAGTTCATTTCAATTCCGAGTGATCTTTTTGCCTAAATAGCCCTGGTTTTCTGCTATTGCACCATAGTAGAAATCTACTAAAGTCTCTGCAAGGCCAGTTTGGAGAAGGCTCCCTTTACCCCTGCAGTAAAACCGGAGGGGACAAACCTTGTCTATCTTGCTCTTTTACATACCTCTTACTAAGCACAATGTTTAGAACATACTAAAACTCTACATTGCTTTGTAATTACCAAACCGATGTGAACTGGACTTGGAAAGGCTGTCCAGGTCCTGGAATCCCACAAAGGGCTCTGGTCTTTGAAGCCTCATATGGCACTAGCCTCTGGATGGCCACTACTGTACGACATGAAAGTGGATCTGAACTCACCTTATCTTTGGCAGATGGCAGAGTAGTTTTGGTATTCCTCTAAGTGAATCATCATGAAAAACAAAGAGGAACTTTACACCCTCCAGACCCTGGTCCTTCATGAAGCTTCCTATAACCTTCCATCACTGGGACATGCCAGTGCTGTCTCAGTCCGTTCTGTGTTGTTATACCAAAATACTTGAGGTTGGGTACTTTATAAAGGACAGGAGTTTATTTGGCTAATGATTCTGAACATGGTACAGAAGCAGAAAGTGAACTGGCCATATGCAGAAGAGGTCAAACCCACTGGGTGGCCTCACTTTCAAACAACCTGCTCCTGAGAGAACTGATTCATTGAGACCTGACCCACTCTCACAGGACCGCATTAATCCATTCCGTAGGGTGGAGTCGCCATGACCTGCTCACCTTCATTCTGTTAGGCCCTACTTCTTAAAGGTTCTATCACCTCTGCGCCGCCACATTGGAGACAAAGTTTCCAGCACATGAACCTCTGGGGGACAAACCACATTCAAACCATAGCAGATGCTAAGTATAACTGGCCTGATTTGGGATTTCAGATTGACCTGTAAGAATAAAAAAAGTCAAGTGATGATAGGAACACACCTCCAGTCCTACTAACACAACCAGAATTTCTAGACTTGAGTCATTCCACACTAAAACCTTGAACATTCAGGTGCTAATTTGCAAGAGGAAAAAGAATTAAATTGACAAGTAGATAAGCCTGGTCATGGACTGAAAAAAGCAGGTTATTGGCATTTTCATGATCTTCCCCACTTATTCTTTATTATAAATATGTATAGAATATTTATTAGACTTGGGAAAGGACTAAAAAAGCATATGCTTTTAATCACATTTTCTGGGATTCTCAGGCTAATGTAATACCTACTTCTTGAGATGCATGGAGCTATAGAGATTTTGGACTTTGAGATTCTCTTTCTTGTCATTCACTGTGTATATAAGAAAACTGGGCTGGAGGAAGGTATAGATAATAGAACTGCCTGGAGAGAGGTATGCTGTTCCTCCTGCTAAAGCCAAGATGACCCTCCAGGTATCCTCACTCCTCTTTCTGCTCTTCAATTGTTCTTTATTCTGTTCCAGGCTGTCATAGCTTGATTCCAGGCCATCTCTACAAGAGAAAAGTGTTCAGCGTGTAAGGTGACATTTCCAGAGGAGTGTTCAGTGTGTCAGATCTAATTTCCAGGAGCACAGATGTTTTGGTTAATGACTAACTGGCCACTTCCAAAAGTAGAGCTGCAAAGAGTTTCTTTTGTCCTCTATTGAGGTTCTCTGCCAAAGAACTCCAGATGTGGGAAAATGGAAGCCAATCCCAAGGCTGCTAATTATCACACTGAGACCCACTTTAGGGCAGGTGGGGAGGCTCCCTAGCTGGGATGAGGGCAGCATTACAGCTCCCACCACACTGGTGTGTGGAGAGTCACACATTTTGACAGCACGGGAAGGAGATGATGGCGCTCAGGCCCACGGTAGGCAGGTATGAGCTGGGGAGGACAGCTGTTTTAGTGGGTGGCAACAAGCTTAATAAAACGGCAGGAAGCAGAATATACATCATTCCACAGGATGCACTAGAAGGAGAAACAAAGGATTCCCTGAGTCATGGGTCTAATGGATGTTGTCACGGCCCTCGTTGAGAGTGACCAGTTAGTTCATCGTGAGCTACACAACTCAGATCAAAATAATCCACCAACCCTTTCTATCTTAATAAAAGCCAATTATAGGCTTGCAATTCAAACCTAACATTTGTGTCCAAAAGATTTATGTTTATGCACTGTTAACATTTTTCCATCATCTTTATTATACGGAAGTATCGCCTGGCTGCAACCTACAGAGACAGCCTATATAACTAAAGAGAAAAAAAGATCTCTCTACCTGGTGACATTTGTTCTGAGAGCTGGGATTGCGTGAGTGAAGGAATTCCCCCTGTGACTCACATGAGTAATGAAAATCTCAACGTTTTCTTTAATCAAAAGAAATAAACAAATAACTCTTTGTAATGTCTGGCTTTGGGAACATTCCCGGAGTCAGACAGCATTTAGTTTAATGTCAAGTAAAGGAGTCTTTATATTTCCATGTTCAGAGAAGGATGGAGCTGTTAGGTCCTTGTGAATTCTACTCAGTGTACTGGCATTCTGGTGATTTATGCAGTGATCGTCAGCTCTGCCTAGTGACCACCTTCCAGAGGATTTCAAGATAATTCCCCCCTCAACTAAGTGCTGGATCATTTAAGAACTAAGAATGTCAGTATGTGTGTGTGTGTGTGTGTGTGTGTGTGTGTGTGTGTGTGTTATACTAGACATTCAACCCAGGGCTACACCCCCAGACCAATTTAATTTTCATTCTGAAATGGGGTATCATTAAATTTCCAAGGGCATTGCTAAGCGGAGGCTTGTCTCAAATCTGTAATCCTCCTATCTCATTCTCCCAAGTACTGGGATTATAGGCATGTGCCACTATAGCTAAGGATATCAAATTAAGGAACCGAAAAATCTTTAAAACTTGTGTTTTTGTCAATACGTGTTATGAGAGACAGCTCCTAAAGGAAACATATTTATCAGACTGCACTATTCATTTCACTCTTCCTAATGATTCATCTATTTTGTATTTCAGCAACTGATCTCTTGAACCCTCACCAGCTCTAATCTCAGCCCAGAGATTGCAACATGTTAGATATTTGACTTTCACTTGGCGTAATCTCCCTTCCTACTCTGCCTTCCAACCGTGGATACGACACACTCTGCTTATCCAGTGAGGCCCACCGTCATTGCTAGAGTTGCTTCTGGCTTTTAGACAAAGGGTAGTCTTTCTTCTGCCGTTCTTATGGCAATGCTGCAACGATGTGAACAGCTTCTATAGGAAGGAGGACTGTTAGAAATGTGCTCTGGGACACAGGGGATTCCAGACCAAGGAGAAACCTTAAGGAGGGAGGGAGAGGACATGAGGGAGGCTGGAGCGGGGAGGAAGACTTGAAGAGGGAAATACTTCACTGGACATGATGTACATACACAAGACTATCAATGCCGATCATCGTGTCCTGCACGGGGAGGTAGAGAGAGGGAGACTGGGGTGGGAGCTGGGGGAAGGCTCACCAAGTGCTGGGTGCAGGTATGCCTCCACCACCCTGAACTTCAGCACGATGCATGATTACAATGCACCAATTAAAAAAAAAAAAAGGAAGGGAGAAAAGGAGGAAAGAAGGAAGGAAGGTTTTCTATGGCCTTAGAATTCTTACCCACAGGACTATAAATGGCAGGACCATTTTCAGTGCCCAGAGGTTGATGACAGACAATAATGAGAATGTTAGTATCTTGGCACCAAAACTCGACTCCTGGGTTTGGATAATCTGTTATTTTACTCCTCCATTATACATTAATACAATGTTTACTGGATGCCAGGTCTTTTGCCAGCATCTGGGGTCACAACAAAGAATAAGACCGATTTCGCCTTTAAGAAATTTATAGCATAATGCCCATTATAAATTGATGTTGTAGAATACTGAGCAAATCTTTCAGAGAGCATGGAAGAGGTCATATGGGGGCACTCCAAAGGGGTGGGTAACTTTATAGGGAGGGAAAAGAGGTCAGGAAAGGCTTCGGGGCAGAGCTGATGCCTGGGTTGAGTAATAAAGAATGAGAATAAAATTAGCCAGTGTTTGTGCTTGTTTCATGGGGTAGGGGTGGTGGTGTAGAAAAGAAAATAGGAAGAGCATTAAAGACAAAAAAAGATGGGTTATACAAAGATGGAGAAGCCAAAAAGAGCACAGAGGTAGAAGAAACGAAATGGATTATTTAGTGGTTTCGAAGGCCAAAGTATAAGGTAGTGTAAAGGATGAAGCAGGATGGAGAGACAGGAGCTCACACTGCAGATAGACAGCTTTGACTTGATTTCTTTAGGTGTTAGGTGCAATAATAGAGTTGGTGTAAAACTATTTTTTTTTCTTTTTTTTTTTTTTTGCAGAACTGGGGATGGAACCCAGGAGCATTCTACCTCCGAGCTACACCCCAGACCTATTTTTTATTCTTTATTTTTAAACAAGGTCTCACTAAGTTGCAGAGGGCCTCACTAATTAGCTGAGGCTGGCTTCAAACATGTGCAATCTTCCTGTCTTGGCCTCCCAAGTACTGGGATTATAAGCGTGTGCTGCCCGGCCTTGACCCTTTTAATATATCCTTTTTGTAACTATGAAGATAAATTTGGAGAAGAAAAGTGGAAAATAAGTTCAACTAGGGAGGACACTGGGACACAGAGAAATCAGAAATGATGAGACATTACTTCAGAGTATTAACAGCAAGGCGGGAGTGACCAGGAAGAATCTCAGAAATATTTAGGCATTGACATCAACACAAATGGGTTAGAATTAGATGGCTTAGGTGCCTAGGACACTAAGTTTGGGGGATGTTTGTTATCAGTAAAAGATAACTGGTACAAGCTGAAAGGATCAAAACCAGAGGACTAAACGTTCCATATAGGGGAAGGTTCCTTAAATCTCAGAGCCTTCCAATGTTACGTGTTCAGTGTCACAGACAACTGCAATTGCCTCTGCCCCATGAATTTCAGTCACTCTTTTACCAGTAAAATATAAGAAGGGAATTTAAAATAAACTTTATGCTGACCATTGGAGTTTACCATACATAAGATGAGGGAACAATAAATGTTAGGAAAAATTTTGGTGCCCAGGTTTGATTTCTTCCAGAGCATTCTGGGTTTGAAGATTCGGTGTGGAGGTTTTAGTCATAGATTCTCAAAGCCTGAACAAATATACCCTATGGCCTCCTAGTCGAGGGTGAAGGATCGCTAATTCTCCTGTTTCTCTGTTACCATTTCACAGCTGCGGCCTCTGAGATGTCTGCGTCCGTGGAGTCTGGGGTTTTCTAGGACACATGGGGTTGGTTATTTTTTGCTTGGACAAGTGGGATGGCTGAGTTGGGTGGCAATGGAGTCATATAACAAATGTAGCAAGAGCATGGACACAGGGTCACCTAGCTTGGGAGGAAGCCCCTGACATTTCAAATGGTGATGATTTCACAAACCAACAAGGAAGACAGAGATTCATGAAAAATTTTTAAAAAGAAGAAACAATTGTTGGTTACTGGCTAACTCAGGTGTGTGGCCTTCAATGGATCCCTTAAGCCCCAAAGCTAGGAAAACACAGTGGTTGAGTGATGTACCGGAATCCTCTACTATGTCCACTTAAAACACGTGAGCTAAGGCTGTTTTCATGTTCAAGCATGGCAATCTGTCAATCAAAGTCTTTTGCCTCCTCCTTTCCTCTCTAACCCTGCTATCCTAATTAAAGTTCATGTTACCTGTTGATTTGAGCTGTTCTTCCTGCCTTTAGTCTCTCTCCTTGTCCATATGCTGCCACATCAATCTTCCTAAAATACAGCATTCTCAGCCGGGCGTGGTGGTGCACGCATGTAAGGCCAGCGTTTGGGAGGCTGAGACGGGAGGATCGCCTCAGCTACTTAGTGAGGCCATTTGCAACTCAGTGAGACCCTGTTTCAAAATAAAGAATAAAAATAGGGCTGGGGGTATTGCTTGGAGGTAGAATGCCCCTGGGTTCCATCCCCAGTACTGCAAAAAACAAACAAAAAAAAACACAGCATTCTCCACCAAAGACTTCTTCATAATGAAGGTCTGTGATTTTGGTCTTACGTTTCCAGCTCACCTCAGTCTATTCCCCAAGTACTCCACTAGCCATCATCTTATAAAAACATCCTATAAAAACATTTATCTATACAGCCATGCAACTTACAACCAAGCTTCGCATTTACAATCTACTTACCTGGAACAATCCCACTTATTTCCGCTTGTCTCGGTCAGATTCCTTCAACAAGGCTCATGTGCAACACCGCGTCCTCCATGGGAAGTCTGTAGATTCCTCCCAGCTGGTGTAATCTGTCTTCTCCTGAGCACCCACGGCTTGGTCTCTGCAGCCTTTGTGGTATTTATACTCAGTGCTCTTTATTAAAGCCGCTATTATTCTTTTTATTCAAGATATCTCTTCTTTTTCAATAATATGTCCATCCATTGCCGCCGGAGGGTGGTTCTTTTAAGCGCTGTACCTCAGTGATAACGGGCATTTACTACATGCTTGATGGACAAACAGAAGCAGTCATTCATTTCCCTGTCACTGGGTCAATGGAAGCTACACACCTGAAGGTTTTGAGTGTGTGCAATAGGAAAAGAATGAGAACAAGAAGTAGCTCTCTCAATTCTGTCTATATATTTTTGTTTGTCTTATCAACAAAAAGTTTCATGATAAAAATATATAACTCCTGCCAGGTATGGTGGTGCATGCCGGTGATCCCAGTACTTAGGAGGCTGAAACTGGAGGATCCCAGATTCAAGGGCAACCTCAGCAACGTAGGGACTCTCAGCAACCTAGTGAGACCCTCTTTAAAAAAAAAAAATTAAAAAATTAAAAATGGAGCTGGGGATGTAGCTCGGAGGTAAAATGTAACCAGGTTCAAAACCCAGTTCTGAAAAACAACAAACACAAAACAATACTCATATCTCTTAGGAAAGACTATGAGGAGTTAAATAAAACTTTTATCCCAACTATAACATCTGTCAAGTTGGATCAAGAGGAATGAAAAAGAAATTGACTCATAAACATTTTCAAATCACACTAAGAGTTGTATTAGGGAGTGATACTTTTTTTTTTTGCCTTGACTTTTTGTGTGTGTGTGTGTGGTACTGGGGGTGGAACCCAGGGGCTTTTCTATCTCCGGACTACACTCCCAGACCTATTTTATACTTTATTTGGAAACAGGGTCTCACTAAGTTGCTGAGTGCCTCACTCAGTAGCTGAGGCTGGCTTTGAACCTGCGCGATCCTCCTGTCTCAGCCTCCCAAGCGCGGGGATTACAAGTGTGCGCCACCACGCCCGGCTTGCCTTGACTTTTGTACCCAGAAATTCTTATTTGTGCTGTCAGTCCCTCATTTATCATGAGAGGGCTATTTATAAATAAGATATAAAAGCCATGATAGAAAGTAAACTATAGTCCAGGTTGGGGGGGGCCAAGAATATGCAACTGTAGAGATAAGATATTTAAAATAGTATACGACTAAAATTTCAACACCAGTCATGTAGTTGATAATTGCTCCAGACCAGAGGTCGAGAAATGCTATCTTTCACAACAGTATTTACTCAAATGTGTACACACTCGAGCTCACATCGTAAAAATAAAAGACTATTGCTTGCAATGAATGATAGTTTAAAGAATTATAAGGCTGGGAAAAATAAAATGAAAGGAAATAAATAAAAGTAGAAGCATGAGATTCCAAGAGAAGCTAATAATATAATCTCCGCAGGCCCATGACCTTCCTTCATATAGACTTATCTCAGCTTAGTATACTCAGTATCTTTCCTATACTACATAGTGCTGAGAGTACACAGTATAGAGTATTACCTATATTCCTTTAGCATGTTACCATATACTCAGTGTATTGCCTCAGTCATCCCCAGGGTTAAGATAATCCCACAAAAGAATATTGGTAATTTTTTAAGCTATGAAGCCACATAGGCTTAATTCCCCAAAATGAGCTCACACAGGTAATCTAAGAAGACAGTTTCTCTCTGGCTTAGTCCAAATTTAGATTAATTCATTCAACAAACATGTTAAGTAATTATTCCATACCATGCACTGAGTTAGACTCTGATGATATGAATGTACCAGGCGAAGTTTTTCTCCTCCTCCTCCTCCTCCTCCTCCTCTTCCTCCTCTTCCTCCTCCTCCTCTTCCTCCTCTTTCTCCTTCTCTTCCTCCTCCTTCTCCTCTTCCTCCTCCTCCTCCTCCTCCTCCTCCTCCTCCTCCTCCTCCTCCTCCTCCCTCTCCTTCTTCTTGTGTGATACTGGGGATTGAACTCAAGGGAAGCCTACCTCTGAGCTACACCCCCAACCCTATTTCATTTTTTACTTTGAAAGAGAGTCTAAGATGCTGAGGACCTTGCTAAATTGCTGAGGCTGGCCTCAAACCTGTGACCCTACTATTTCAGCCTCCTAATTGCTGGGGTTATAGGTGTGCACCACCATCCTCTGGCTGCCTCCTGTCAAACAGGAAGGAATAAGGGAGCACTGGAGACAGTGCGGGGCAGCAGAGTGGACCTTGGACTGGACGATAGGAGTCTTGAGACCCAGCCCTGGCCCTGCCACTGTGCAAGTGCCTGTGTGAACTCGGCGAGTCATTGAGCTGCCTTCTACTCCAGTGTTCTTCTTTATCAGGGAAGATCAAAAGGCCCCATCATCAAACACCAGGTGAGAAGTGAATGAAGCAATCGCCTGAAAGTGCTTTGCAAAGCTAATCTGTAAATTGGGCATGGTGGTTCATGCTTGTAATCCCAGCATTTGAGAGGCTGAGACAGGAGGATTGCAGTTTGCGAGTAGCCTCAGCTACGTAGTGATGCCCTTTGCAATTCAGTGAGACCCTGTTTCAAAATAAAGAATAAAAAATAGGACTGGCGATGTAGCTCGAAGGTAGAATGCCCCTGGGTTCTATCCCCAGTACCGCAAAATAAATAAATAAATAAATAAATAAATAAATAAATAAATAAAAAAGAAAAACCACTAATTTTTATAGATTGATGGTGTTATCATTAACAGAATATTCAGAAGACTATAAACTATATCCAGCCTTTAAGTGTTTTCTCTTAAAAATTATTTCCAACTAGGAGATATTATTTCAAAAAAAGTACTATTTGAGTTTTTTTAAATTGTTGTTTCTGAGCATTTAACTTGATTTTTAATTTAGGCAACCTAGAAAGGCTGCTTACCACTTAGCAGAACTACCAATAAAATTTATGCTTTATGCCAAAGGGGTTGAATTCAGAGAACTATAGCAACATATGCATACCTATGTTCATAGCAGCACAATTTGTAATAGCCAAAATATGGAACCAACCCAGATCTCCATCAACTGATGAATGGATTGCAAAACTTTGGGAAATACACACGATGGAATTCTACTCAGCCATAAAGAACAAAATCATATCACTTGCAGGAAGATGGAAAGTCCTTGAGAGGATTATGTTAAGTGAGATCAGCCAAGCACAGAAGGAGAAGGTACATATGTTTCCTCTAATATGCCCAAACTAGGGAACACAGAGGACACCAGTGGGACTCCAGATAATGGAGGGGAAATACCAGCAAAGTTTGAATGGAAAGATAGGAGAGGAGGAAGGCTGAACTTGATTAATGAGGGTTCGCATCCGAATATGTGTAAAATTATGAATGTGGCATGGTTACCCTGGATAATCATTGGTGGGAGGGGTGAAGGGAAAATGGGGGCAGGGTGGGGGAGAGGGCACCAAGCATAGCTTAAATGTAAACCAAATATGTTCAAAAAAAATTTGTAAAAAAATTTATGCTTTAAACCCAATATTGGCCAGAAAGTCTTGTTCTTTCATTAAAGACTCTCAAAATAACTTCTGAGTTGGGCGTGGTAGTGTATACTTGTAATCCCAGTGCTTAGGAGGCTGAGACAGGAGGATTGCAGGTTTGAGACCAACCTCAGCAACTTAGTGAAACCCTGTTTCAAAATAAAAAATAAAATAGGGCTGAGGGTGTAGCTCAGAGGTAAAAGACTCATAGGTTCCATCCTCAGCAAAACCTACCACAACACACACACACACACACACACACACACACTGTGCTGGGGTGTAGCTTAGAGGTAGAATGCCCCTGGGTTCAAACTCTCCCCCCAAAGGACTGTGTTTCAGGAACTCTTTGAATTCTTTAATTTCTGGATAAGCTACTAACTAGCTCTGCGATAAGTTAACATTCCTTCCCCTTTATTTTCCTTTTATTTTTCCAGTTGTAAAATAAGCCTAGATAAATATCTAGATTGCTCCTAACCCTAAATTTGTGCAATTTATAGTCTTTGAATAAAGACTTGTAAAGATGTAGAGCTTCTTCCTGATGAGGGTTAGCGAATGTGGTTATGTCAGGCCTACAACAATGTCTCCCAAGGGCCCAGGGAGTCTGTCTTCTCTCCTCTAGCTCTCTTTTTAATACACTATCTGTCATTTATTGGTCGTGAATGAATGTGTTTCCTTGTCATTTAAATACCAACAGGCCATTTAAAAACAGCTCTGTCTCTAACTTAAACAGTGGCCCTTCCCATTGAGGCCATAAACTGGTTCTTGCTCAAACATTCCCTTAAGGACAGAATGAACTCTAATTTCCAGTTAGATGAGAGTGTGCAGGTGAGTGAGCCTCTGAGGGAAAAGCTTTAGTGAGGGCCCTGGAGTTCCAGGGAGAATGTAGCTAACTGCAGGAAAGACAGCGAGCGGCCATGGACACCTGTGGCCACTGGGGTGTGGGACTCACTGGGACCAGAGAAGGAGGCATTTTCCTCAACTCAAGGGCCAGGGGGATAAGGCAGACCATAACCAGGAAGCAAAGAAACAGCCTTTATATGCACTGGGCTTCTGTAAGGATCCAGACGCCATCCTGCCCTGTATCTTTCTTACTCCTCGCCCTACTAAACAATGGGATGGGTCTGATGGTGCATCCATCCTCCATTACATCGTGGGGCTTTCTGCAAATCAAAACACAAACATGAACATCTAGCCTCATGTGTAATTTTCTTTTTCTTTTCTTTTCTTCTCTTTTTTTTTTTTTTTTTTTTGTTGTGGGTCTGGGGATGGAACCAGGAGCATTCGACCTCCGAGCTACACCCTCTGCCCTATTTTTTTATTCTTTACTTTTGAAACAGGGTCTCACTAAGTTGCAGAGGGCCTCACTAAGTAGCTGAGGCCGGCTGTGAACCTGCGATCCTCCAGTCTCAGCCTCCCAAGTACTAGGATTACAAGAGTGCTCCACTACGCCAGACTCCTCAGGTGTATTTTAAGTGATGTTCAGGGGCCGTCATTATGATTCCTGCAAAATTCCTCATGACCAATTAACTTTGATTAACTTATATTTTGGCTGTTCTTAACCTCAGCCATATATTAGGGTCTTCTTTCATGTTTTGAAATGATGTCTGAACTCTAACTCACTCCAGTCAGATAAGAGCACTAGGCTAGTAGACAGAGACGTGTTTAAAAAAGAAAATCTTAGCCGGGCGTGGTGGCGCACGCTTGTAATCCCAGCATTCGGGAGGCTGAGACCTGGAGGATCGCGGTTCGCGGACAGCCTCAGCTACTTAGTGAGGCCCTCTGCAACTCAGTGAGACCCGGTTTCAAAATAAAGAATAAAAAACAGGGCAGGGGGTGTAGCTCAGAGGTCGAATGCCCCTGGGATCCATCCCTCGACCCGCAAAAAAATAAAAATAAAATAAAAATAGAATAAAAAAGCAAATCTTCCTCGATTATTTTGAAATTTGCTTGAGAGATGGGTATTGTGGCACATGCCTGAAATATCAGTACTTGGGAGGCTGAAGTAGGAGGATCACAGGTTCGAGGACAGCCTCAGGAAGTAGTGAGACTTTCATCAACCTACGGAGACCCTGTCTCAAAATAAAAATAAAATAGAGCTGGGGTTTGTTCTTCGGTAACACACACACACACACACACACACACACACACACACAGAAATTTGCTTGAGAATTAAAACTGTACTTATGAAACATGAACTTGTGCACATTCAATACATAAGACAGTAGTTAGGAAGTTGGGACTCAGTTTCTGAATCTGATGGAGGGAGGAGAAGAGGCTTTTATTTTATCCCTGGGCAGCCTACGCAAAGCCACTTGGGAAGAGCCAAAGAATGTCAGAACACCAAAAAGAACTTGACTCTGCTCCTTTGTTCTGTTACAATGCGCTGCTGGTCACCAGAGGTCTCTGTGGGGTAGGAGTTGGGAGTTGTCCAATTACACTCGCCAGCCTCAGGCCAGCAGTTATTCTAGGCCATGGGATTTTTATCACAGCATTGCAAAAGTACAAGAAACCAGGGCTGTCTTCCTAGGAGTCCGGATTAGATTTTTTAAGTGGCTATAGAGATTAAATCCAGGACATTCTACACCTGAATTATACCTCTAGCCCTATTTGATTTTTTTATTTGAAACAGGGTCTCGCTAAGTTGCTGAGGCTGGCTTCAAATCCGTGATTCCCCCTGACTCAGCCTCCCAAGTGCTGGGATTGCTGGTATACACCACAGCCAGACTATATTTTGAAAAAATATTTCTGTGAAGGTAACTCATGGGAAAATAAACAGGGCAATGTAATTGATGCAAAGGTGAATGCAAAGGCCAATCATTTACCTACTTAAAGAGATAAAGATAGAAAGACCCATGAATGAAAAGAGTTCACAATCAAACCTCACTGCTGCAGAAAGCTGGAAACATTTTTTATGAATGACTAATGAATTTTACTTAGAGATTTACTTTGGTTTTAGTAAAGTTACCATGTTCCATGCTTGCCTTTCCTATCTACCTCACATTAACTTGGGAACAACTGTATAACTTGCGTCTTAAAGATTTTTTTAAGTGTATGAGGTTTCTTTATTTTTCTGATTTTTTTTTTTTTGTGGTACTGGGGTTCCTGGAAGCCCTTCTACCTCCGGGCTACACTCCCAGACCTGTTTTTACATTTTTATTTGGAAACAGGGTCTCCTAAGCCAGCACGCGTGGCTGGCTTCGAACCTGCGCGATCCTCCTGTCTCTGCCTCCCTAGCGCGGGGATTACAAGCGTGCGCCACCGCGCCCGGCAGTGTATGAGGTTTCTGATGCTGATGATAAACTAAGACAGGAAAAATATTATTGGTGCTTATCTTATTTTCTTTTATCAAAAAAAAATCTGTAGGTAACTTTCATTTTCTGGAGAACTTACAGATAAATTGACCTTTTCCTTGGCAAAAGTGCCAAGTGGTTTGCCTTATCTTTTGCTGGCAGCTGTCCAGTTGCTGAGTTTGACCACTCCAGAGGGGCCTCGGGCACAGTGGTCTCTGTGCAGTGTGACTGCTTGGCAGCCACGGGCAGCAAGGTTCCTAAGCAGCATTCTAGAAGAAATGCCAGGGAACACACCCGTTAACCTGTAGGCTGTTTGTTTCATATCTATTACTGCAAAAAAAATGACTTCAGTCTGTACTAGGTAAGTATTTACCTAAGGATAGTAAAGGACAGTGAGAGAAAGGAGAGTGTGTGGCTTCAGTTGAGTGGATGTGGTGTTTTACGCAGTCTGCAGTCACACGGGCTAACATTCTTTCAACTCCCATTCAGTGAGTACCAAGCCCACCCTAACCATGGGGGAGGATTCACACGTTTCCTAGAGAACCTAGTCCTGGCCATCAAGGCTTTTGCAATTTCAAAGAGGACCTAAAATATACACATAACTCCTGTTCATGAATTGTCTTGTCAACAGAGACCAGGCTGTTGACTCTCTGCTGTGTCCCCATGTCACTGCAGGGCCTGGAACTAGCAGCTAATTATTAAATTGCTATATTAATTAGCATTGGCTATAATCATTACTAAATTTTGATTTTAGTGCTATAAACATGGGTGAAGCAGTGACTTTTTCTGCTGGGGAAAGGATAGACAAGGCAGGTTTTCTACAGACTAATGTTTGAGGTCAGGTGGGGATTTCATAAGCCAAGTTATGGGGTAAGACATTTTAGGTAGAGGGTAGTGTGAAACTGTAGCGCTTGTGTAGACTTAGTGCTTGAAAAACACTAAATTATCTGGATATAGTGTTTGTATTAGAAAGTTGATAGGGTCGAGAGAGTGGAGTGTCAGATTGTTCTGGTTCTTGAAAGCTGGTAAGAAGTTTAGTCCTAATTCTTTGGTCAGGAAAAAGGGTGAGCATAAAAAGTGTTTTAGCAACTAAATAATGGCTCAGAAGTAATGTTAATTTGACAACTGTGTTTAGAAATTTCTGACCTAGGAAACCTGGAGGAGATTTTCTGAAAGAAGACCTCTGACCCCATCTTTGATCCAATCACCTGGAGTGTTTGTGCAAAATGCAGATACCTGTACCCTGCACATATAATGTTTCTTAGCTCTGGGGTAATATATGGGGTCTGGGATTTAAATAAGCTATTCAGGTATTTAAATAAATACCTGAACACTATCCAAGTAGTGTTCCTATATACAAAATTAGCTAAAACTAGATTTAAAACATATTATTATAATGATTAGTTATTATTATTGTTAGCTATAGAATATTCCCTAAAGAGCCCACTTATTATTATTGTTGTAATCTCAGCAGTGGATAAACCCATTCTCTCTTGCTTCAGGCATCCATGATGTGAGAGCAAAACCTTTGTTCTCCTTTTCTCTGTTTCCTGCCACCATGGGATGCGTGGTCCATGGTCTCTCATGGACTAATCCCAACATCTCCAAGGAAAACCATGAGTAAATAAATCTTCCTTCCTCCAAATTATGTGGTCAGGTCTTTGGATTAAAGCAGTTAGCATAATAAGAAAAATTAGTACCAGGAGTAAGGTTGCAGAAGCCCCTTAGAGAGAGAGCCACCGCCATGGCTCTAGATATCACAAATGGAGCCTCATGGTGCTTGTCCTGCTGAATTTCGATACTGTTTTGTCTCATTCTTTCTTTCTATGGCCCTATTCCTCCCCTTTAGAATGCAAAAGTTTACTATTTGCCATTGTACAACGGATACATGCAATTTGCCTTTTATTTTGCTTTTTATTTTCTTTTATAGGGGTTCACAGCAAAAGGTTCACTTTGAGTCTCAGAAGAGACTTTGGACTTTGGGACTTTTGAGTGATGCCAGAAATATTAAGACTGTGAGAACTCTTAGAGATGGACTAAATTGCATTTTGCATTCTGAACTGGACGTGAACTCCTCTTAGGGGCCAGGTGTAGAATGATATAGTTAGATATAGAATGTTTCCTAAGAGCTCATTCATTAATCTTCATGCCATGAAAGTTGTAATCTTAGTAATGGATAAATGCACTGTAATGCATTTATCTGCATGGTGGCCTGGGCTGGAAGGCTGTGGCTGGAGAAGATGGGTCCCTGGGGCTGTAACCTTAGGAACTACACATGGTTCCTCCTCCCTTCACTCAGTTTCTCTTGCTTCTTTCCTTCCTGATGTAAGAGCACAGTCCCGTGCTCTCCCACTCTCTACTCCCCACTGCAGTGCTCTGAGATCACAGGAACTAAACCCCCAAATCTCCATGAAAAACCCTGAGCAAATAAATGTTCCTTTCTCTAAGTTACATGGGCAGGCCTTTGGATATTAGCAGTGAGGATGCTAACCAAGACAGTTATCAATTGCTAGGTAACAAATGACCCCAAATTTAGTGTCTGAACACAACGCCAATGAACTATCTTGAGTATGTAGGTCAGGAATGTGAGAATGGTTCCGCTGAGCAGTCCTCCTGAATCCTCAGTGAAGTGACAGAACAATGCTACAGTCATCCCACAGCTCGACTGGAGTCTGAGGACCCACTTCCCAGCTCATTCATGCAGCCGCTAGTCTCAACTCCTTCCCGTGTGGGCCTCTTCATAGGACTGGGCATGAGATAGCAGTTGACTTCACTCAGAGTAAATGTTTCAAGGGTACAAAAGAGGTATATATATATATATATATATATATATATATATATATATATATATATATATATATGGGGAAGGGCAAGAGACAGAAAAACCAGGACAGGAACTACAAAGTGCTTCTTGGGCTAATCTCAGGGATAGCATACCATCGCATCTGCCATGTTCTTTTGGGCACATGGCATGACCAACCCTGGTACGAGGGAAGGAGCCACACAAGAGTGTGAATGCCTGAAGGCTTGGAAGGTTGGGGAGAACCTGGAGTCCAGGCAACAGGGGAGACAAAAGCCATGGCCGAGATGTGAGTTGATAAGAACCTGAAATTCTGGCATGTGTTGTAAAACTATATGAACTCTTGCATTTGAATGTTTACTGCCCACCGAGAACTGTTGTGAGCACTTTCTATGAATTATCTTACTTAACCTTCATAACTTAATGAGGGAGGCACTGCCATCCAGAGGGTAAACTGAGGTAGAGAGGTTAGTGGCACAGTGAGATAGCTGTTATAAAGAAGGGCTTGTCAGGACAGCGTGTGGAGGAGGGTAATTACCTATTATCAGTCTCCTGTGGGATTTTTACTGGCTGATAAACCACTGTTTTTGCCCTTCACCCGTTTCATCTGGGAAGTGCTGGGATTCTCTGTGAGCTTGCCAAGCAGCTAAGGAGAAGCAAATCACATTCCACCCAAAGTTCCCACGAGCCATGTGTTATTTATTTGTTTGTTTATTGGTTCATTTATTGCTGTTCTAGGGATTCAGTACAGGAGCGCTTGCTAACCCCTGAGCTAAGACCCAGCCCTTTTTAGTTTAAGAGAGGATCTTGCTAAATTGCCCAGGTTGGCATCAACTTGGCATCTCCTGCCTCAGCTTCCTCCTGGGATTACAGACATGAGGTTGCAGTTAAACATCAGTGACACATGCCTTCAATCCCAGTACTTGGGAAGCTGAGATAGGAGCATTGCAGGTTCGAGGCCAGCCTCTGCAATTTAGCAAGCCTCTCATCAACTTAGTGAAGCCCTGTTTCAATTAAAAAATAAAAAACGCTGGCGATGTAGCTCGTAGGTAGAAGGACCCTGGGTTCAATCCCCACTACAGGAAAAAAAAAAAAAAAAGCAGTGGGAACTAAACTGCAGAGGGGAAATCCTCCTGCAAAAGGATCCCTAAGGTGCTCCTAGATAGCTGGATTCTGTTTTCTGATAATGTGAGGACTGATCTCTGCTCCAGGCCTCTCACTGTAAGAATCTTCTGCAGAATGGAGTCTAGGAATGAGGTTTTTTTTTTTTTTTAATCCCAGCAGTTGTGCCCCTGAATAGATAAGGGAGGCTGTGTAGAGTTCTACCATTTCTTCCTGCTTTTTGTTTTTTTTTTTTCTTTTTAGTGCTGGGGATTAGAAAAGCTCCGGACTGTCACTCCTTTGGGTGCCCATGGGCTTTGATGGCAGGTGGGGCATTCTATCTCTAAGCCACACACCACCACCTCCTCCTCCTTCCTCCTCCTCCTCCTCCTCCTCCTCCTCCTCCTCCTTATTATTATTATTATTATTATCATTATTATTAATTAATGTTTTGAAACAGGGTCTCACTAGGTTGCTGAGAGTCTGGCTAACTTGCTGAGCCTGTCTTGAAACCCGGGATCCTCCTGTCTCAGCTTCCCAAGTAGCAGGAAATATCTGTCACCACAACCAGCCCCATTTCTCTGTTTATTATGTTTCTCTCCAACACACGAAATCTGTGGTTCCTCAAAGCTGCTGCTTCCCTGCAGTGGAAAATTCCCCAACCTTTCCCCTCCACTTCTGCTGAACTTTCCTAAAAGATGTCCTCCTACTGCGGCTGCCAGCTCCTCCCTGGCCGGCCTCTCCACTTCTCCTGGGGGCAGATCACAGGATCCCTTTACCTTCCTTCCTTCCTTCCAGATTTTTTTCTCATTTGGAAAATGTCCAGCCTTTCTACCCCAGACTGTCCTATAAAGCCACACCTGTACTGACACATACCTCGGAGTTTGATAATTTACTTAGTGTCAACAAAAAGGGGGGGGGGGGGCGGCTGTAGACCCGGGAGAGGCGCGCCAACTCGGCCCACCAGACCAGGTGTAACCGAGCAGGTCGGCCCGCCTCTGCAGACTCCGCCTTGCCAGCCACCACGCGCTCTGGGGCGACGGGGGCCGGCCCGCGGGTATTAATAAGCCCCAAGACCCGCGAGATGGCGGGAGAAGCCATCGCAGACTGCAGACACCAGCAGGGGTTAAGTGCCAGTGGACCCGGCCGGGTGGCCTGGGATGCCGGGCCCCGAGCCTCCGGGGCGGGTGGCCCTGGAGCGTCTCCAGACGCCCGGGTGGGGCTGCCAGCGAGCCCAGCCAGTCACCCCGACCTGTGGGCGCGGCGGGGCGGGCCGCTGTTTGTCGTCCCAGCCCGAGTGAGCGAGCGGCCCGCGGCACCTCTGCCTTCCCAACTCTTTTGGACTTGGCGAGCGCAGGGGCGCCGCGCGCAGGCGAGCCCAGGACCTGGACAGGTGGGCGCAGGGCGGGACGGAGGATGGACAGGGGCCCGGGGGCAGGCTGTGTGCGGGGGCAGCGGGCCTGGAGGGGCAGCGGGGCGCGCAGTGGGCAGCCAGGCCTGGGCCAGGTCGCCATCGCGCCCTCGCTCCGTCCCTCCTCCGTGCGCCCGGGGCGGGCTCAGGTGCTGCGCCGAGCTGAGAGCGCGGCGGGCGGCAGGTGTCCGGTGTCGGTGTCTGGTGTCTGGAGCTGCCGGCTGGGTGAGCAGCGGCCCCGAGGGCCAGGGGCTTGCGGTCCAGGCCCGGGAGGGCCCGAAAGGACTTGGGCGTCCTTGGGGGATGCGGGTGCCCAGGATGCGCCGGCCCAGAGCAGGGCTGCCCGGTGGTTGCTCCCGCGGACCAGCCTCGCACACTCGCAGGGTGAGGTCTCATTTGTCCCCAGTCCTTCTAGGAGCAGAGTCTCGAGGGCCGGCCTCAGCCCGCGCTGTACTAATCGGGTGCCATCGCCACGCGCCCGCACCCAGGGGCGCCCCCGCGTGGGGCCTGGAGCGGTGCCTGAGGCTGTTGCCTCCCCTGGGCCCTGGGCTGCTGCCTGACTGACCCAGAATGGCCCTAG
Source organism: Muscardinus avellanarius (assembly GCF_963383645.1). Classification (NCBI taxonomy): domain Eukaryota; kingdom Metazoa; phylum Chordata; class Mammalia; order Rodentia; family Gliridae; genus Muscardinus; species Muscardinus avellanarius. The sequence continues at coordinate 15,943,218 of NC_137800.1, read as the reverse complement.
TTTTCTGCGACCAAGTGAGACCCCTGCAGGCTCCTGCCGTCGGGGATCGTGGGCACTGTTCGGAGGAGGTTTCCTAAGGGATGTCTCCCTTTCCAAGGGTTTTGGAGAAACAAGCGTGGCACCTACTCTTTCTGAACTTAGATTCTCTTCACCCCACCCCCACCCCAAAGGCGTTTATTTGATTGCTTGTGGGATAGAATACTATGGATATAATGCTTTAAGTTGAATAAATAAGTGGGAGGCATACTTGGGCTTAGGTTTGGCATGGGTAGAATTTTCTAGATAAACCTGTAAGCACGGTAACTTCACATTCCTGAAGAATGGGACATATTTACACAACTTACCAAACTGCTGTCACCTCTGTTACTTTATTTCATCCTCAGAACACCCCTTTCTCAGATTAATAAAATAAATTTGGATAAGATGACAAAGTCTAAAAACAGTTGGCTGTTTTAAAATAACTAGAATTCAAACTATATTCTTAAGTTGTCTTTGGTACTGGGTGTTGAACCCAGAAAATGTTCTTCCTCAGAACTACACCCTGGCCCTATTTTATTTACTTATTATTATTATTATTATTATTTTTTTTTTTTTTTTAATTTGACACAGGTTCTCACTAAGTTGCTGAGGCTGGCCTTGAACTTGTGATCCTCCTGTCTCAGCTTCCCAAGTACTTGTATTACAACTGTGCACAACTGCACCCAGCTTGTTCTTAATTTTTAAGATATACTGCCCAAATGGCAATGTTTTTATAATTGAATTTGTATCTCAGGTCTTTTGGTTTCTTGGGTCTCAGAATCCTTAAAAACACAATTTTGTTGCAGTATCTTTTCAAAGTGTGATGAGGAGGTCAGATTTATGAGTATGCTGGAAAGCTTAACTGAGCCTGTGACCCCTTAGAAATTGATTTTGGAGCGGGGCGTGGTGGCGCACGCTTGCAATTCCAGCATTTGGGAGGCTGGGAGAGGAGGATTACGGTTTGCAAACAGCCTCAGCTATGTAGTGAGGCCCTTTGCAACTCAGTGAGACCCTGTTTCAAAATAAAAACATTAAAAACTAGGGCTGGGGGTGTATCTCAGAGGTAGAATGCCCCTGGGTTCCATCCCCAGTATTTCAAAAATTAAAAAGATATTGGATTTTGAAATAAACAGCAGGTGGGGACTTGTTGCTTGTCTTTTCTCTCTTTTAAGAAAGATACTGTAGAAAAAGAGAACCGAGTGGGTTGAACTTCTCCGGGCTCTGGAATAGTTGGAAGTCGGCCGTATTTGGTAGATTCCAAGCCTGATTGCTGTCCGGTCAGGGAGTGAAAGTGGGAAAACCCCTGGTTAATTTCCTCATTTCTATTTCCTGTATCCAGATTCTGCTTGTCTCCATGACTCCACACTAGATTTTATCACATAACCCACAAATGACAAAAATTCCCAGGGAGAACCGGGCCTTGTTTCACAGAGGAGGTAACAGTCCCAGGACGTGCAGTGACGGCCCAGAGTCGCAGGGTTCATGGGCGCAGAGCTGGAGTCCTGTGGGTTGTTCCCGGAGCGCACGGCTGTGAAGTCGTGTACCCTGGGGAAGCTTCAGGTGGGGGAAGGGGGAACTCACGCCTGGGCGAATCCGCAGCCACAGAATAGCATGGGTTATTCCACAGCTGGACCACCGACCATTATCAGCTAGGTTGCCTACCTGTTCTTTGAGGACACGAGGAAGCGGGGATCCTTTGTTACAAGATTGATTCTTTAATTTCAATGCTAGAAATTCAGATTTACTACAAAAGGCAAAACAAAAGGAAACTAGAAATGAAAGAGCCTGGGCGTCTCATCACATAGGTGCACGAACTCTTCATACATGGAAGAGGCTGGGCCCTTTGCACACTCCCAGTGGTTGTTTGGAAGGGGATGCCGGGGACACTTAAGTGCCTGGTAGATACGTGTCCACACCTGAGCCGTGTGGTGGTCAGCTCCGTGCAGTTCTTCCTGAGTGTGGTATTTCCAACAGGCTTATCTACAGTTGACAGGGATGCTCTTCTGTCCCTCGGAGGCACCAGCATCAGAACCTTGAGTGGGGCCTTTCCTTGCTGCAGGATTTGCTGGAGTTTATTCTGAAATTTCCCATGTGGGATTACAGACTGATAATATACTGATTCTGGGCTCATAAATAAACTCACTCAATGGCTTCCCTGCTCTGAGGCGCAGTGCTTCCCAGCTACTGACCTTCTGCGCTTCATTCTCCTCACCTGTGACGTGGGGCTGAACTGGAAGAGCCATCACGAAGATGGAGTGCGCACACATGAAGCGCTTCAGGGAGCACCTGGCGCCGCGAGTGTTAGCTCTGTTATCTGGAGTGCTCTGGGTGGGCGGGAGGGAGGAATGTGAGCACTTTTTAAGGGTGTTAGATTTTAACTATGCACTCCCATAAAAAACTGCCCCACTCAAAAGGGGAGCAGAGCAGAAGCCTCCAACCTCATTGGCTGCTCAGCGTCTGGCATGTTTTGTTTCTTTGGGAGTCGACCAATGTAGTCCTGGAATGTGCCCCCTGAGGACATTTCTTGCAATGTCAAGGGGTCCTTCACTTATCTTGGAGTCTTGGAGTCAAGGGAGCTGGGTGTGGGGAAGTCTTTAATCCTAGTACTTGGGCGGCTGAGACAGGAGGATTGTAGGTTTGAGGCCAGCCTCAGCAACTTAGCAAGGCCCTCTTTCAAAATAAAAAAAAAATCAAATAGGGCTGGGGAGTGTGTGTAGCTCAGAGGCAAAACGTCCCTGGATCCAATCCTGAGTATAGAAATAGAACAACAACAAAAAACTCCCTAAAAAACAAAATGTGCCAAGGAAGAAGATTCTGCTGTGGAAGAGGAATATCCACCACACACCTCCCCTTTAGCGTGGACTTGGTTGGCTCCAGCCACTGAGATGACAGATGCTAGAACCAAAAAGTGAAGAAAAAATCATAGAAGGCAATGACACTGCATTAAAGGTCATTTAACAGCAATAGCCACGAGCCAGGGGGCCTGGCGGGCTGTGTGTGGTGGGGGTAGAGTCAGTGACACTGCTTTTAATTCTTTCAAATTTTTCTCTTTAATATCTTGTTCCATTTGAGTTCTGGTAGATGAATGTTATGGGAGATTGTAGGGTACAAGAAAGTAAAAATAATTGGAGCTTCAAGAAAGGTCTCTGCTGTGCAATGAATAGTTAGAATCCAGTGCAATATGCACCAGTCACTCTGGTATCAGCCTGTTGGGCATCTCTGTCTCAGGATTGCAAGTTAAGAAGCAGCTTTGCAAGGAAGAGGAGGGAGGGAGGAGAGAAGGGGACTCATAGGTGGTGAGAGGAACATTAAAACCCAGTTGTATGGATGATAATGGGGAAGAAATCAGAGGAGCCCACACTATTGTGGTTATGATATAAGCCAAGTGACTAGTCTCAAGTTTAAGCGGGTTTGAACTTATTATGGAGGCACTGTGAGCACCAAATCTGTAGGTGATTTCTTAAGGACATAGATGTTCTTAAAGTTGTACTAAGAATTTCGTACCTGTTATAACCTTTAAGCTAGTTTGATGTCTTTTTCCCAAAATAGAAACGCATACATGATTTTCTTACGATGATAAAAGTATAGGAACTCTCCTACACTGTTGGTAGGAGTGCAATCTAGTTCAGCCGCTATGGAGATCAGTGTGGAGATTCCTTAGAAAACTGGAAATAGATCCACCATGTGGTCTGGCCATACTACTACTGGGTATCTTTCCACAGGGCCTGAAAGCAGAGGACTACAGTAATGTATGCACACCCATGTTGCTAGCAGCACAATTCACAACAGCCAAACTATGGGACCAACCTCGGTGTCCATCAACAGATGAATGGATTACAAAACTATGGGAAATACACACAATGGAGTGCTACTCAGCAATAAAGAAAAATAAAATCATGTCATTTGCAAGAAAATGGAAGGACCTGGAGAACATTATGTTAAGCGAGATTAGCCAGTCACAGAAAGTGAAGGGTCATATGTTTTCTTTAATATGCGCAGGATAGGGAGTAATTGGGATACAAGAGAGACTCCAGATGATGAAGAGAAACCTCAGGGGAGCCAGGGAGGAGATATGAGGCGGGGAGGAGGAAGACTGAGGTTCATTAATGGAAATACTATGCATATACAGGTGAATATATACCAACATCAATTTAGGTGCTCTGTATTGGGAGGGAAATGGGGAGGTGGATGGGGGACACCAAGAACCGTGTGCATGTATATTATTGTCAACATGATTTACATCATGATGAGAGACTAATGTGCCAATAAAAGCACAAAAATAAAAATAAAAAATAAAAAATAAATTCAACCAAGTAGAAACATGTAGAGTCGCAGGAGAGCTGGTAAAATTGCTTCTCCCTATTAGGGCCTCTAAAATCCCCGTGCGTTCCACAGTCCAGATGATCCTTCTGATAAACTCTAATGATGCAAAGATCCTTTGTTATGAGCCTCGTGACCTCCTCATTCCCCCTGCTTATCAGGACTATAAACTGAGATTTTTATTAAATTAGGTTATCTGGAAAAGGTACACCTAAAACCCGGTGACCTTCCAGGATGTCCGTGACTGTTCTCTTCTCTGCCTTCCCTTCTCTCGTGGATATGGTCGGTCGGTCTGAAAATGATACTGTCCTTTTGTGGAGTTTTTTTTTTTTTTATTTTAGTGCTGTGCTTAAGGGGAAATGCAAAAAACTTGCATGGTTGCAGGGTCATTTTTCTTTCTTTTTCTTCCTTGAGCATGGCTCTGATTGGGTTTAGTTTGGCATGGGTCCTTCTGTGTGAAATCTTCAAAATGGTATTTTCTTGTAAAGCAGGTTGTTTGGAGAAAGCTTTTAAAATTTCTTCCTGTGGCCTTTTTCTTGTTTTTAGTTCTTTTTTTCAGGCATGCGGCCGGTGGCTTGCGAGGCTCTGATGTAATAATATGTTTGCTCAGTTGGGAGAAAGCCAAACCTCTGTTTAATTTTTGTTTCCCTGTGATTGACCCGTATAAAGTTAGGGTTTGTTCTGCTTTTTTTTTTTTTTTAAACAGAGTATCTTTGGAAATTGTGGGCTAGAGGTTACACAAACTCTTAACAGAGCACACCTGAGATTTTCTTCTCTTTTCCCCTGAAATTGATATTATAGTTCCTCCAAGTTTTATTTACGCGCCTGCCCCTGCCCAGAGTCTTCACATTTTAATGTCACCTGATTTGGCCTGTTTCTCCTTGCAGGTTCGTTAAGCAGCATTTAAGAAGGCTGTTTGGTCCCAGCTTCCAGAAACCAGTGGCTGGATTCTTGTCCCGCACCATCGGCATTGCTGGGGAGGCCCGTGGGCACACCCAGCTGCCGGCCGGCAAAGGCACACCTGCAAGCCTTTTTCAGGAACATTTGGCACAGGTGTAAGAGACGCCTGAACTGCAAAGATGCTGAGACAGATACTGTCAGAGATGTACATAGATCCTGACCTCCTGGCGGAGCTCAGCGAAGAGCAGAAACAGATCCTGTTCTTCAAGATGAGGGAGGAACAGATCCGACGATGGAAAGAAAGAGAAGCGGCCATGGAAAGAAAGGAGTCCTTGCCAGTGAAATCCAGGCCAAAGAAAGGTAAACCTAGCCACGGCTCTGCGGCGAATGTGCTCGCAGAATGTCCCCTGTGCATTTTAACAATGTACACCGGTCACATCTAACCTTTAGGATTAGATGGATTTTAAATGTTATTGGGATTCTAATAGTGCAATTTATCACCTTGAAACCTGTGTGCAGGAGTGCCCGCGCACACACGCATACACACACACACACACACACACACACACACACTCACACACCTTGCCATGGTGTTCAACAGCCAAAAGCAAATCTTTCACCAAAACCAGACTAACCTTAAGCTGCTGTAGGAAGTTACCTCTAGGGACCGGAAGTGTAGCCCAGTGGTAGCACACTTGCCTGACATGCGGAAGGCTCTGGGTTCCATTCCCAGCACTGAAAAAAACAAGTCACAGGGTTTGATTTGAGGCATTTGAGGAAGGCCTCTAACCTCCTCATTATTACAGAGGCTTAGTATTCTACAGTCAGCACACAAAGCACTTGTACTGCTATCTTTGTTTGTTTATTTTGTGGTACCAGGGATTGAACCCAGTCTGAGCTATATCTCCAGTCTTATTTTTTTCATTTTTATTTAGTTTTTATTTTTATTTTTTGTGGTACTGGGGATGGAACTCAGGGGCATTTTTCCTCCAAGTGACACCCCAGCCCTATTTGTTTTTATTCTTTCTAATTTCTAAACAGTGTCTCACTCAGTTGCAAAGGTCTGAGTAGCTGAGGTTGTCCACGAACCATGATCCTTAGATCTCAGCCTCCTGAATGCTAGGATTACAAGTGTGTGCCACTAGGTCTGACTCTATTTTTTTTTTTTTCATTTTTAAACAGGATCTCACTAAGTTGCTGAGGACCTTGCTAAGTTGCCGAGGCTGGCCTTGGTCAACTATAATCTTCCTGTTTGGGCCTCCTATGTACTGGGAATACACACACACCCAGCATGTCAGCATCGTTATAGCAACTGTGCTTGCATTTCTTCTGTTATAGTTTTAAGGGAGCACCCCCTCTTAAAATGTAAAGAACTGCTATAAAGAGAAAAAAATCCTAATAGTATTCTTTTAGTGTGAGTGAACTTTTCAGATGTATGTTTCATGACTGAAGGAATCCCCAGTAGTTTGAGAGAGCTCTTTTGAGAGTGTGGGGGAAGGAATTCTTTGTACATTAAGACATAAAGCATACACACACACAAACATAGAAAAGGTCACCTATGCTCTTACCCCCATGAACTCCCTCACATTCTGTCATGGATGAATACCTAAGCTATTAAAAACAGCCATTTCCAAGGTCAACTTCCGTATGCTGTCTTTCACTAAAATTCGTTTATAATGAATCCTTTATACTGATCAGGAAATAAATGAGAGTATCTTGGTTATCATTATGTTTCTATATATGACACACAAATCAATATTATAGCATAATATAGCATAGACAGTATAGTTTGTGTTGGCATTTCAGACACTATGTGAAACACTTTTACACACGTGTCTAATTTTCACAAAATTTTTGCAATGTTGGTATTAATCATCCAACTTAATAGTGCAAAGAAATTCAGGAAAGCTAACAGTAGTATATGCAAGGTCACATCACTAATAGTTGCCTACATCTGCCGGATTTCTCATCGCACTATCCAACCTAGAAGTCTTCTTTTCTTCCTTCCTTCGTCTTCTGTGTGTGTGTGCGTGTGTGTGCGTGTGCGCGCGCACGCGTGTGTGTGTGTGTGTGTGGTGTGTGTGTGTGTGTGTGTGTGTGTGTGTGTGTGTCCTGGGGATTGAACCCAGGGACATTCTACCTCTGAGCTACATCCCCAACCCTATTTTATTTTTATTTTGAAACAGGGTCTTGGTAGGTTGATGAAAGTCTCACTTTTGCTGAGACTAGCTAAAAACCTGCCGTCCTCCAAGTACTGGGATTGCAGGTTTCCGCCACCATGCCTGGCTAACCCTTCTGTCTTTCTGGACTTGCGTACGCACCTCCTTGCTCTCTTTACTCAGAGTACATCCTCCACGGCTGGGCCTGTTCTGGGCACCATGTTCATGGTGAACACCATATGTCGGTGTGGTGACTTGCATGTTGGTCAGAGCTAAAGGGATCCTGCTCCTGGAGCCAGGGGCCTGGACTCTTAATTCTGGGTTTTTCATATTTGCTTAATTGCTCTTTGTGCTAACTTAAGTGGTGCTTCACACTTGTAATCTCAATACTTGGGAGGCTGAGACAGGAGGATCGCAGGTTCATGGCCAGCCTCAGCTACTTAGGGAGGCCCTCCACAACGCAGTGAGACTCTGTTTCAAAATAAAAAAAAAATAAAATAAGGCTGGCGGTATAGTTAGGAGGTAGAATGCACCTGGGTTCATCCGGTCTTTTCTCTATAAGTGCACAAACCATGGTGGAGAACTTTCTGGAAACATCACTAAAATGTTTGGGTGTTGTGTTTCTCAGGAACTTGCCGGCTGCTTTATAATTGTGAGGCTAAAGAGGGGCTGAAAAACAACCTCATTACTCTTGTTTTTTCTTCAGTAGTGGAGATTAAACCCTGGGTTATTCTACCTCTGAGCTATACCCCCAGCCCTATTTTTTAAATTATTTTGAAACAGGGTTACTAAGTTGCAGAGGCCTCACTAAGTAGCTGAGGCTGTTCACAAACCTGCAATCCTCCTGTTGCAGACTCCTAAATACTAGGATTACAAATGTGTGACACCACGCTGACTTCTGTCTGAGAAATTGTGATTTTTTTTTTTTTTTTTTTTTTGGTGGTACTGGGGATGGAACTGTTCTACCTCTGGGCTACACTCCCAGCTTACAAGTGTGTGCCACCACGCCTGGCAGAAATTGTGATTTTTACACCGGGATAGAATTGTGTATCTACTGTGCTTGCTGATATAACTAGAGGCCCAGAGTGGTGTCATCCAGACCCGTAGCCAAAAGGCAACAGGTAGCTCTCATACACTGGAACCGAGTCTGAACCACATGTGTTAAAAGTATAAACTAGCCGGGCATGGTGGCGCACGCTTGTAATCCCCACGCTTGGGAGGCAGAGACAGGAGGATCGTGCAGGTTCAAAGCCAACCTCACTGGCTTAAGAGACCCTGCTTCCAAATAAAATATAAAATAGGTCTGGGAGTGTAGCCTGGAGCTAGAAGGGTTCCATCCCCAGTATCACCAGAAAAAAAAAAAAAAAGTATAAACTACCAGATTTCAAAGACTTGGTCAGAAGAAAATAAAAGACGCATTCATAATTGAATGTATATTGAAATGGTAATATTCTGGATATTTCAGGCAAAATATAATGCCTAATCAAAATTAATTTCACCTGTTTCATTTTGGCTTTCTAATGTTTTAATTGCGAACATGGCTCACATTTGGACAACATTGCTCTAGCCTGGGCTAGTAGCCCCATCCAGCATTTACTAAGCTGACTGTGTATCAGGCTCATATATTATCTCATGATGTAATAACAACCAGGCCTGAAGCATGAATTACTATTTACAGTTTACAATAGAGGAAAGTAGCGCTCAGGCCCATTAACTCACTTGCCCAGCGACAAGCAGCTGGAGACTGAGAGGTAGAATCATCTCAGGTCTGAATCCCCCCAAACTGCTGCTATAATCAGGTATGATACGTGTTGAGCTTAACTGAGACTTTTAATAGTTATGGTTGTTTGGCGGTACCTTGCACACATCTAAAACTTACACTTGCTCTGAGGGACCTGCCGTGGAGAATTCTGATTTTTGCAACAAACAGACGACTCTAGACGGGGAGACCATGTGCTAATTCCTGGAACTGCACCTTAGCCTTGGAGGGCTTGATGTAGCCTTGACCAAACACTGATATCTGCGTGTCTTCCTCTTGCACCCCGGCTGGACTTCCCACATGGAGATAAATCAGACATGCTGGCATTGGGAACAGCATCATACTGTCATTCATATAAGACTGGAATAATTCTGGCCATTTCCTTGCCAAGGAGATGTACCACTTTATGTTCATGTGGTACTTTACAACACTGCCCTGTTAGAGGTTTTATATGTAGCTCCGATTGGAGAAACATCTCTCCAACCTGAGAGAACATTTCTTTGCATAGATACGTGTCTCTGCCTGGGGTCCTACTAAGCAAGCTGGATCCACTTTTCTAGCAAAGTTGACTTGAGAAGAGCTTTTCTGAGATTCCTGGGTAGCAATCATGAAGAGCACGACAGTGTGCAGTCAGGATTCAGGAATGGGGAAAGAAGAGATAAATAAAACTTCACAATTAAATGAAGTGCTATAAAAAGTCCCTCCCTCGTGCTCCCTGACTCAGGATTGCATATAATTTCTAGGTGAAGTAGAAGTTAAAATCCAGAATGCCTGGACAGTGTTATTATGGATGGAAAGATACAGTGCGCACGTCTCATTAGGAGGTCTTAAGTTTATACCTGTGCCTTAAAGAAGTCCACTGGGGGCAGGAGTGTGGTTTGTGGGAATCTATTTTCAACTGTCCTCTTACCAGACCGGAGCTTTTCTCATGTCCTCGTCAACACTTTCATCTTTACCTGTTCTCTGCATCTATTTTTGGTCCATGGCATCCATCTCAGTCAACATTCTCACCTCCATAATCCAAAACAACGGACACACAATGCAGAAGAGGGAAAATTTATTTGCTCACCGTTTTTGGAGATTCCAGAGTTCAGTCTATGTTAGGCCAGGTCTGCAGAGCTCAGGACATGGTGACGGGAAGCGGATACAGGAAGAGTGGGAGGCTGTGCTCTCACATCACAAAGACTGGAAGCAGAAAGCAAGCAAGGAAAGGGGAGAGCCATAGATAATCCCCACGGCCACCCCCAGGGATCCTTCCTAGGCGACCAAGCCCCACTTCCAACATTGCTACTTGTTCCCATGAGGGCTAGGGGAACATTCTAAATCTGAACCATCATAGCCTCCTTACTTTCTCCCCTTCCAAAAAAACCCAAATATATGCCTTTTTTTCCCCTACCTATAAAAGTATCTCAATCACTCTGCTCATGGACCTTCCTGCCCCTCAGGTATACAGAGCAGCTCAGTAGGTGCTCAGTAAACAGTTGCTGAACAGATGGTGGAGTCCTTTTATCCTCTTCTGTGAGGGACTTCTCCAGAGCACACAGCCTGCTGCCTGCATCCATTCTCACTATCATTTCAGTCCTGCCTCAGTAGCCTGTCCCCACTGTCTCCCTGAAATTACTGTCTCAGAAGTCAGGGGTTGCTTGAGATCTTCCTCAGCCTTTGGCTGTCTTTCAGTGGCCCTTAACTCCACTCTTGCCTTTCCCCTTCCTGGCTGCATGGCTCAGCATCCCCTGGTCTTCTTCTGTGTTGTTTGGTTATTTGGGGAGTCAGAGAGCCCTTTTTAACTTATTTATACTTAACCGGTATTTTCTTTCTCTCCTCCTTTGTTCTCTTCTGAATGGAGCACCTGCTTGTCCAAGGTTCCCCTCTCAGCCTCATTCTCTTGGAACTCAGCTGTGCCAGTAGCTTCGATGATAAATCCAGGGTAGTTCCCATATTGGTACTGTCAACCTCAGCCTCACTTCTAAACTCCAACTCAGACATCTATGGGGCTCCTCCACAAGGGTTTCTAGTGAAATACAAAAATAATTTATTATGCATTTCTGAGCAGCCCACAAATATGTTTTCTGGGTATCAGTATTTCTGCCCATGACACCATGATCCTTCCACTGAGAGCATTTCAGAGTGTTGGCATCATCTTTGGGTCCTTCCTTGAATCTAGTCACCTGAACCTTCCTGTCTTTTGTAGACTTGTTCAACTAGAATGTGAGTTGCCTGGGGGCAGGGACTGGTCTGCCTCCACATCATATATATGTAGGAAATTATTGCATAAACAGCTCAATGCCTTGCTCTTTCTGCTATAGACTCCAGGTCACTTGCAGGGGAACGGACCCCTCTGTTCCATGCCTGCATCCCCTGAGCACCTCGCTCTGTGAATAGCCCCTTCATCGTAGAAACTCACTTTCTACCAGGTGGATTGAACACACTGTAGCCAAGGCCTTGACGGTCACGCCTACATCTTGGTAGGAAGCTGATGATGTCAGTTCTTGTCTAATACCCATCATGCCAGGACGACGTCCGCACCCTGCAGCACCCTAAGGGAGTCGTGTGGATACGCTTGAAGCTCCTCCAAGGTTCCGCTTTCTGATCCCCTTTAAGAGCTCCTGCAGGTGAGGAGTCACGAGTAGAGATTATTGCCAGCACCACTCTGCCGAGAACCCAGTTTGAACCAAATCTGACATTTGGCATCACGTTCTCTTTCTTTTTGCCCAAGAACCATTCCTTCTTCTTCTTTTTTTTTTAAATTGGTGCACTGTATTCATACATCATAGTGGGATACAAACTTTTGTTAGACATACATGCACACATCACCCAGTCAGCCCCCACCCGATCCCCACCCCATTCTCTCCCAATCCCTCCTTCCCATGCTTGGCGTAGTGGTTGACATCTAGTATTATAGCAATTTATCCAAAATTAAAAATGATAATCTCACATAACAGTTTCATTTGTCTGATACCAAGCTTTTGATGACTTAAATATAACATTTCAATATTTCTTTTTGCTTTCTTTCTTACCAGAGAATATTTTTTTCTATTTTTTTAGGTGAAACTATCATATATTTATATATTTATTTTTCAGAAAAAAATCTATCCTAATATGGAATATGGATTCTAGATACCCAAAACGATCTTGAAAAAGAACAAAGCTAGAAGATATATATTTTCTGATTTCAAACCATATAAAGCTACAATAATTGAAACAGTGTAGTACTGTTCTAAAGGCAGATATATAAACCATTGGAGTTAAATACAAGCCTAGAGCTAAATTCTTCCCTATATTGTCAAGTTATTTTTGACAAGGTTTCCACGAACATTTGGTGGTAGAAATAATAATCTTTTAACTAAATATTGTTGAAAAATAATAATTACATGGAAAAGAATAAAATTGAACCCTTACCTAATCCCATATACAAGTATTAACTCAAAATAGATAAAAGACCTAAATATAAATCTTAAGACTATAAACTTTTAGGAGAAAATCTGGGTCATAAAACCTCACAACATTGAAATTGGCAGTGATTTCTTGGATATGATTTCAATGGCACAGGCAACAGAAGAGTATACAAACTCCCTAAAAAATAAAAAAATATTGTATATCCAAAGACAATGTAAACAGAGTTAAAAGTTACTAAAAGAATGGGATAAAATATTTCCAAATGCTATATCTGAAGGTATATTAATATTCCAACTAGAAATCCTAAAAATTAACAACAATAAATGCAAACAATACAATTTAGAGATAGGTAAAAGACTAACAAATAATGAATCTCCACAGATAACCAATCTTAGTTGTCTGTTGGATGGAAAATCTTGTTTCTCTGGTTCTGGTGTGTGTTACCTATTTCTTCTTTGTAGTTAATCTCTTTGAGTATTTTCTTTAGTGCTGATTTTGACGACATAAATTCCTTCAGTTTCTGTTTGTCATGGAAGCTTCTTATTTTTCCATCTAATTTGATAGAAAGTTTTGCTGGGTAGAAAATTTTTGGCTGGAAGTTGTTTTCTTTCAGAGTTTGGAATATGTTACTCCAAGCCCTTCTGGCTCTCATGACTTGGTTTGGGAAGTCTGGAGTGATTCTAATTGGTTTGCCTCTGAATGTCACGTGGCCTTTTGTTTTTGTTGCCTTTAAGATTCTCTGCTTGGCTTCCAAATTGGTCATTTTGACAATTATGTGGCGTGGGGATCCTCTTCTCCGATCCTGTCTAAAGGGAGTTCTATAAGTTTCCTGGATCTGTGTATCAACCTCTGGCTCTATGTTTGGAAAATTTTCTGCTATTACTTCCTTGAAGAGATTGTTGATCCCTTTGGTTTCACCTTCTTTTCTCTCCTCTATTCCAATTATTCTTAGGTTAGCTCTCTTAAAATGGGCCCATATTTCTTCAATGTCAGATTCCTGCTGTTGGATATTTTTTTCTAGATTAGAAACTGTGCGTTCATTTTTGGAATGATCATCTTATAAGAGCGAGATTCTGTTCTCCATGTGGTCTAATCGGTTGTTTGTGCTTTGAATTGAGGCCTTTACTTCATTAATTGCATCCTTTATCTCTTTTTGGCTCTCTCTGAGTTCTTTTCGAAGCACCTCTATTATTTCTACAGTTATTTTCCTGATTTGATCTTCTAGAAATCTCTGATTTTCAGTTTTATCGGGTTCTGATGTTGTGGGGTTGTGGGCATTCATTGCTCCAGTGTTATTCCTCTTTCCCATGATTTTGGAAGTTTGTGCCTTCTCTGGGTTCTTCCCTGGGTCACTACGGCTTCACTTAAGGTGCTCTGGATCTCGAGTCTGTAGTATCTCAGACCCCACTACTCCTTTACTGGGTTGTATCACAGAGTCTCCAACCCAGGGAGTTGATAGAGGCTGCTTTAAACTATGGGAGGTGCCAGGTTGCACGTTCTCCTATGGTGTGATATCTCTGCCACCGCCACTCCCCCACTGGGTCAAGTCCCAGGGAGTACAGTACTGGGATTTCTCCTCTGGGGCCCGCAATTTGACTCACTGTTCTTGAGTTCGCAGATGTAGCTGTACTGGACTCGGTGAATTTGCTGCTGCTGCCGCTGGTGGCAATATGGCGCTGCTGCTACGCCCTCAGCCGTGAGGCTGGCTTATTTCTTCTTGGTTTTGAGTCCACTCTGAGTCCCTGCAGCGTGTGCTGAGCTCAGCCACTGGGAGCTTTAGATGCTCCCTGCGCTGAAAAATCCCGCCTGGCTGTTCCGCAGTGGCTCACCTGGGAGCCGGCAGTATGGCGCTGCTGCCGCGTCCTCGGGCGTGAAGCTGGTGTATCTCCTCTGTGGCTCTGAGCTCTGTTCTCAGTCCGCTTTCTCTCTGGAGCCTGGTGATTTTTTTGTTTCTCTGGTGATGGTGTTTTCTGGCTATGAAAGGCGCTGATTTTGTGGTAATGGAGATTGGTTGTTAGCGGGGCTCTTAAGCCCCGCTTTTCTCGGTTGCCATCTTCCCGGAAGTCCATTCCTTCTTGATCTTTACCACGCTCTCAAGACTCTCCTCCTTTTAAGATTTGTAGACTCTGGTCTTCACCTTTGCTTCTTTTTCTCTACTTTTAGCTCCTCAGCACGCTCCCCTGCTCATCTGCAATCCTAGGCTGTCTCTCTCAGGTCCTGAGCGAGGCCTTCTTGAGCATTGTCACTCCTGCCTGCAGCCTGTGGTGCTCGCGGGTAAACTTTGCAGGGCTGCCCCAGCCAAGCTGTGGAAGGTCTTGGACCTCCCTCTTCGCCTCTCCTGGCATGTGGCCACTGTCTTCCGTAGGTGTCTTTCTTCTACAGTCAAAAATATATATATATATTAGCAGAGAGTTACTTGGGTGAAGGTTGAGAGATGGACATCATAAAAAATATTATTAGTTGCTCTGAGAGAGTGCAGTTAAGGGAGTTTTATGAGGTATGATAGCCTTTCTATGGTTAATGAACCATTTGGCATTTCCTGCAATAGAACAAGGGCTCGCAGGGCTGGTACCAGGGCACACGGGTGCATCATCCCTTCCATACCTGAGGACCACAACCCTCGTTTGTTCACTTGTAGGAACACTGTCAGACCAGTATCTGTTGAGTGATACTCTTGAATCCTTTTGTAATGAAAACTATATGAGTTTATTCAGCTCCCCAAACAAGTGGCTCTGTTTAAAACATTTTATTTATTTGTTTATTTATTTATTTATTTATTTATTTATTTATTACTATTGAACCCAGGAGCAATCCACTCCCAAGCAACACCTCAAGCCTCCCTTTGTTTTATTTTTTATTTTGAAACAGGATCTGGTTAAGTTTCTGAGGGTTCTCTCTACATTGCTGAGGCTGGCCTTGAGCCTGCCATCCTCCGGCCTCAACTTCTCAAGTACTGGGATTTACAGGCACGTACTACCATGCCTGACTAGAACTGTCTTAAACTGTAGAAAATGTCCAGTGTCCGGAGAAGAACTGAAAATGCCACAATGAAGATCAAGTCCAACTTTGAGGAGCCTTGCTTTTTTTTTTAAACTACTTTTATTGTTACACTGCAACTGTACATCACTGTGAGGTTTATAGTGACACAAACATACATGCACACATCATTTGCCGTATTTCCCTCCATCCGTGCAACTGCCTCCTCCCCTCTTTTCCCCTGCCCATCCATGTTTGTGAGAAGAGCCGGCTTTTATAATGCATTCTGAAGCAACAGTCTGCAGTAGGTCAACAACGCATTGACACTTTGATGGGAAACTTTCCTGTGCTTAGCATGAGAAGACAAGATGCCAGGCCTGGGTGGATTTCTAATCTAGACTGCACGGCTGAGGGTATGTTCCAGTTGAGTGTCCTGTTTCACACACTCAGCACCACTGGGTAGTTTGGGATCTTGGTAGAATCAATCTTGGACCACAATAATACTGAGTAGTTTTACTCTGGGACCTTTCGGGACTGTACCTCTTGGCCTTTCCTGGATACACTTCACCTTTTCCCACAGCTTCAGGGATTCTGCCCTTGTGGCCACATTTCAGGAGAACAGGAACCATGATGTAATAGGACCCCTGAGAGCGATAGTAAGCAAGGGTTATTTAAGTCGCTTCACCAAGTGTCACACTACCTGGTAGTATTATCTTCTCTCAAGCTGGTGTGAATCTTGCAGTAGCGCATAAGTAAATAATGGGCTGGCGATGATAGCGGTTAACCTCTGTTGAACTCCTATTATGGGGCAGGCACCAGGGGAAGCACTTGGCATCCCCAGCCTGCCAGCCCTCCACAGCAATCCTCTGTGGCAGAAATCAGTCTTCCCATTTTGCAGAGAAGGAAATGAAGTCTAAGTAATTTGTCCAAGCAGAACTAGGAGTCCAACACACCCAGTCTAACTCTAAAGTGCATGCTTTTTACACACCAATGGCACCTGGAACAATAGTTGAAATGCCAAACCCTAGAGCATTTGTGTAATTCTGGGTTACAGGAAGTTTCTTAGACTTAAGAGGTGTCTGATGCCAGTTCTGTTCACCTAAAGGATAAGGTAACCATGGCTGCTTTCTCCCCGTCTCAGTTTTAACATGGGCTCATGCAAAAACCATAGCCAAGTAGGACAGCTGCAGCTGCTGCTCACTGCACCTCTGCCCCTGTGACCTGGGAATGCTGCTTGCTCTGGAGTGGGTTGGAAGTGTTTTGCCCTTTGAGCATCCCCCCCCAAACCCTAAATACTTTTAGTGACTGGGAGAACATACTATTCCGAAATATTTGTTCAACCCCAATTTTGTTTTGTTTGCAGAGAATGGCAAATCTGTCCATTGGAAACTGGGAGCTGATAAGGAAGTGTGGGTCTGGGTGATGGGCGAACACCATCTAGATACACCCTACGATGTGCTCTGTGACCAAATCACTGCCGAGAGGGCGCGGCTGAGAGCAGAGCAGGAAGCGGAGGAGCTCAGGTAGGAGATCTGCAGATCTGCCAGACGCTAGCCAGGTTTTAAGACCCTGCTGGGATGCCTCCCGATCACAGTATCCGGTGGGAGAGCACGGTTGGGAGTTGAGGGTCACAAGAATCAGTTTAGACCTTTCTGGCATGCTTCTGTAGACTTAGGATTCCCTTAGGATTCTCACAATGCCATCAGCTCAGCATCTCGCGGTCCCCCCTCGTCAACACAGCCAAGGGTCAGGGATGTATGTGAGCACCACCACCATTCACACTCGAGGCCACTGAAGAAGATTGCTTAGACATGGGCAGCCGAGCGAGCAGCCCCTTCTCTAGGGGCTTCCACTGTGCCGGCACTGGGAATTCAAAGAGGGGGCATCCAGTCTAAGAGAGAGGGATGGGCTGAAACACAGCCAGCTGTGAACTACACTCAAGGTATAAACTGGAAATTAACAGAGCCCAGGTAGGATCATTCTGATCCATAGAAGAGGTTAAATCTCAGAGGAACACTGAAGGATAGGTTGAATTTCCAGCTTTAGATGGTCAGAAAGGAGAGTGCGGGTGGTGGGAGGCATACCAGATCCCCTGGATCTGATGTGGAATGGCTGTTTGGGGAACGGTGAGTTCCCTACCTGCTTCGGGTTTGGCTGGATGAGAGGAGGGAGACAGAGGACCCGCTGTAAGGCACGTTGAGGATAGATGTAGGGGTCTGAACCTTCTTCTGTGGGTAGTAAGGGGGAGTGATCCAACTAACTGGACATATCAGCAGATGACAGGAGGGCACACCAAAGCAGGGGGTGAGCCCCCTGCCGGGTGCCTGGGTCGCCTCGGGTAAACAGCTCTCTCTTGCTGCCCCCTCTGGCTCTGGGCAGTGGTGTTGACATCCCTACTTTGAATCTGTGAAATGGAAATTGGAACCGATGTGAGGACCTCAGTCCAGCCCCAAGGGTTCACGATGCCACACATCAACTCACATGATCTTATAAACGTGTATATGAGAATACAGGGAGCATTGGCTGACTGAGCTTAGAAGACAGAATCTCTAGCAATCTAGCTTCTGAACCAGGAGTTGGGCAGACCTGATTTAAATACTAGACGTGCCTTTTTATGATTTTGGATAAATTATACAATTATTTTTGGGCCTCTTCTATCAAAGCAAGGATAATGTGCTTTCCTCATGGGTTGTTATGAGGACTTGGTGAATGTCTTTGAACTACCTAGTATAGGGTCTGGCAGATTATCAGCCCTCTAATAAGCAATCCGTTAATGATTTTTGCATTGTTTGAATATGGACATCCGCGTTGGACAAGGTGTCCTTGTTAAAAAGTGTTTGTGATCATGTTTGCTTTTGTTTCTTTCCAGAAAATCTCAGTCTGAAGAACTGACGCATAGCTTGCAAACAAAATCGCAGAACTACAATCTGCAGGTTCCCAATACCCGGAAGGCTCAGCAGGGCAGCAAGGAAGTGTCAGCGCCAGAGCAGGAGGCGGGGCAAGGGTCCGGGCCAGCACCCACAGTCCAGGAGGAGAAAGCCCACGTGAGTGTTGCCTGGGTGCAGATGTGCAGAACTCCGCAGCTGGGTGGTGAGGCTACGGGGCCACTGAGACCGACGTAGCCCTGTGTCCAGAACTCAAAGTGGCTTTCCTGGGAAAAAAAACCTCCCACCTTTAAAGTCCTGCCACTCATTTCACTGGGAGGAGGAAGGGGATTTGGTTCACCTTCTGCTTCATAAAAAAGATAAAGCACCTTTTTCTCCCATGGGGCTGAAGGCACTAACAGAGAACTCTAGTAATAAAATTTGGCATTTTAAGATATTTTGAGGGGCCTCTTTTCCTTGTTAGATGTCATCTAACCAGAGATCTGCAATTTTTTTTCCCTCTTGTAAAAGGACTCATAGTAAACAGTCTAAGCTTCGCGGGCCAAATAGTCTGTGTCATAACTACACACAAATAAACCAGCATGGCTGTGTTCCTGTAAAACTTGACTTACAAGGACAGGCTGAGGGCCAGCTTTGGCACATTTGTGATTCAGATTGTATTGTATTGAGGCTCCGTGTGTTGGCAGACTCTAAATGTGAATTCCTTTTTGGCTTCCTGGAGTCTGCCTGTGATGGTGGGCATAGTTATTTTCCCAACACAATAGAATTTGATTCTCAGAACTGGTATGGGCATCCTCTTATGGTCCAGGTGGTATAAAAAAAAACCCTCAAACATAATTTGCTGCTTGAGAATTTAGTTTGGAAGAACAATAAGACTATATTATGAAGTGCCAGGAATTTAATTACCTTGCACATTAACAGGGGATTTGTAGTTGTTTAACTTTCACTTCTGACATCAGCCCGACCTCACTGACTGTGGGTGCCACTGAATTCCATGGGGCTGTCAAATTGAGATGCAGGCACCTATCCTGACTACTTCAGAGACCCAGTAATATTCTAATAATTAGCAGGTGCCAAGGGGCATTATACAGCAAGGCAAAACAGACTTCTAAGGGTCTCATTTGATCCACAGGAAAACATTATGAAATAGAGACTTGTATTTATCGATTTACAGGTGAAGGATCTGAGGCTAGGTATGATAAACTACCTGTCAAAGGTCTCACTCACACCCAAGTATGCACAATCCCTAGGTCATTCCCGAACCATTAACTCTTGTGATTGATTGTATTAGTACGAGGCGTGTGGAGATGCTTTATAAAGAGCTACACAGTTGAGGTTCAGAGAATTTAGGAGTTCATGATTCTAAAACTTGGTTTATGCTTCTGAGTATCTTCCCTGCATACCCAGTGAGGCATTAGAGCTTGGCCTGGGCCTATTTGCACGCCACATGCTTAACAGTGAGCTCCCTTCAGGCAGCGCCCTTTCTAAGGTCCCCTAAGATGAAGAAGAAGCAACAAAAATCTCCTTGATGTGCTGATCTTTGTGCTTGCATTAGAGTATTTTCCTAGAATTGTTTTTCAGAAGTAGGATAAAAGATTGAAATAGAAAGTACAGTCAATAGCATCGCTATTATTCTCTAGGCATCTTGTAAATATTACAGGCAGAGGGGCATGTAATACATGTCTGATATCTTGGTCACAAAAGAGATGGAACAGGAGAAAGGGAAACTCTTAGGTACAAGGAATTTGGAAATAAATGGGTGAAAGGTTTTACATTTCTGCTTTTCTTCTTCCTTTGTGTCAGAGGAGATGTTCTTGGGGTCTCGTGTGATGTTTGTTGAGTTCACTCTGACAGAGGGACATTCAGTGTGGTGGTGGGGTCTTCAAAGCTTTTGCAAGCATGTAAATGGCAGGCCATCTCCTGCCATGTGTGATATCCACTTAATGACTTAATGTTTTTATTTTTTTTAGTACTGGGGATTGAACTCAGAGGCATTCTACTTTCGAGTTACACCCCCAGCCCAATTATTTGTTTCTTATTTTGAAACAGGGTCTCACTAGATTGATGAGTCTCACTACTTGCTGAGGCTGTCCTCAAACCCTGCAATCCTCCTGTCTCAGCCTCCCGAGTACTGGGATTATAAGCGTATGCCACCATACCCAGGCTGATGTTTTTATTCCAAGCCCTATTTGTGTTACTAGAGTAAACTGGAGCGTGTCCCTCCAAATCCATGTCCACCCACACAGAAATTCAAATGTGAGCTTGTTTGAAAGTAGGTTTTAAAGATATAATTAAGGATCTCAAGATCAGCCTGGGTTTAGAGTAGACCCTAAGTCCAATGACAAGATCCTTATAGGAGAGAGACGGGGCGACTTGAGAGATAGAAACACAGGGAAGAAGCCCAGTGAAGACAGTGGAGTTATGTTGCCCCAAGCCAGAGGCCACCAGAGGCTGGCAAAGGCCAAAAGGATTCTCTTCTGTGAAGTTAGAAGGAGCGGACACATGCCCACACCTCGATTCCCGACTCTGGCTTCTGTTGCTTTAACTACTAAATTGATGGTAATTTGTTTTACCAGCCCTAGGAAACTACTGCAGTTACTTCTAGTACACTTTTCTCGAAGTTGTTTCATCATGCAATCTTAATTATAAAATAATTACTAAAATGGAGCAGCAGCCACTTTAGAGAGATGTATCCACATTTTGTTATATCAGAAATCATTGGAATCTTGCATCCTTGATCTTTTGCTGCGGTAGCATTCAACTCTGGAGCTTTTCCACTCATTAAAAGGGGATAACTAGCCGTACATGGTGGCATACACACATAATTCTATTATTTTGGAGGCTGAGATAGGAGGATTGAGGATTCAAGACAGCCTCAGCAATTTAGTGAGACCCTGAGAAATTTAGGGAGACCCTGCTTCAAAATAAAAAAAGGGATTGTGGGGGTGTATCTCAGAGAAAGAATGTCCCTGGGTTTAATCCCCAATATCAAAAATAAATAAATAAATTAATTAATTGATTGGCAGAACAATGCCAAAAATGTCCAAACCCAGATTTCTGAACTCTGGGAATACATTTTAGTTTCCAAGGAAAAAATGAGTTTGCATGTGCGGCCAAGGGTGAGGATCTTAAAATGGAAGGTTATTTGGGATTATTTGGGTGGTCTCAATAACAAGACCTTAAACCTGAGAATCTGTCCTGGCAGAGTCAGAGGGAGATGTGGCCATAGAATAGTCAGAGAGATGTGATGTTGTTGGTTTCAGTGACGGAAGAAGGAGGGCTGCAGGAATCAGAGCTCAGGGCTGCAGGAATCAGGGAGCTCAGGCAGCTTCTAGAAGCTGAAAAGGCAAAGCAAGGATTCTCTCCAGAGTCGCCAGAAGGAACCCAGCTCTGCCTACACCTTGACCTACAGAATTGTAATATATAAACTTGGGTTTTAAAATTTTATTTATTCATTTATTTTGTGGTACTGGGGGTTGAAGCCAGGGGCATTCTACCTCTGAGCTATAGATACCCCAGTCCTATTTTTATTGTATGTATGTATGTATGTATGTATGTATGTATGTATGTATGTGTATTGCACAGGGGATTGAACCTAGAGGTCTTAAACCTCCAAAGCTACACTCCAGCCCTATTTTATTTTTTATTTTGAAACAGGGTCTCACTAAGTTGCAGAGGGCTGTACATAGTTGCTGAGGCTGTCTGGGAACCACCATCCTCCTGTCTTAGCCTCCTAAATGCTGGGATTACAAGCATGTGCCACCATGCCCAAGTCTTATTTTTTATTTTGAACAGGGCCTCACTAAGTAGCTGAGGCTGCCTGCGAACTGTGAGCCTCCTGTCTCAGCCTCCCAAGTACTGGGATTACAAGCATGTGCCCCCATGTGAGGCTCCATAATAGGTTATCAACAGATACAGGGCCCCATGGTCTATTAATAAAGTCCTTCAGACCGGAATCTGAAAGTATTCCCTACCAGTGAGATCTAAGGTCTCCTGTGGGCTATGAAGAATGTTTGAAAGTTGAATTCAACCCAAACATTAATGCACATTCCGTGTTGTAGAAGCTTTTGTGGAAGAGGTGGTTACCTATAGGAGATAGTACTTCTAATTGTGATCCTTAAGATTTGTGAGACATGAGGGGAAGCTGAATTTTTGTACTTATGTCAGCCCATATTCTTCAGTGGTCTTCATGTCTGCTCTAATAATCTTAAGAAAGGATTGAAGCGAACATGTAGTTAGGACCCCATTGGATTTTGTAGAGCTTGGGATAAATCCCAGTTTTTTCTCCATTTTTCTTTACTCACTTTGGTGTGTGTGTGTGTGTGTGTGTGTGTGTGTGTGTGTGTGTGTTACTGGGTATTGAACCCAGGGCCTTTATACCTCTGAGCTACACCTCTGGCCCTTTTTATTTTTTATTTTGAAGCAAGTTCTCACTAGATTGCTAAGAGTCTTACCAACAATTTATTGAGGCTGTTCTCAAAGTTGCCATCTTCCTCTTTAGCCTCTCAAGTACTGAGATTGCAGGCGTGCATCACCACACCCGGCTTACTCACTGGTATTTTGAATGTGATGGCATCAGGTTAAAAGGATACCAGCACCAGCTACAAGGAAAGAAGATACTACACTGAAAGAGCCCAGCCAGCTGGGCATGGTGCCGTGCATCTGGAGTCCCAGTACTTGGGAAGCTGAGATAGGAGGATCGCAGGTTCAAGGACAGTCCTAGAGATATAGTGAGGCTCTCAGCCACCTAGTGAGACCCTGTTTTAAAATAAAAAGTAAAAAGGATGGGGGTGTAGCTTGGAGGTAGAATTCCCTTGGGATCAATCCCTAGTAACTAATACATACACACATGAAAAATAAAATAAGAAAGAAGACACTAAGAGCATAGCCAGGAGCCAGGGACATAGACATATTTGCTGTCATGATGGTCACTGGGGCCATAGTGATCAGGGTGAAGAATTTAGCATTTTAGATACCTCTAGTCTGCACAGCTCTCAAAATACCTGCATTTACAGTTTCACACTCCCAGCAACCATACGAAGTGTGACACAGATATTTCGGTTCTTGTTCTTCCAATGGGGGAATCAAGGACTATGGTTTGTGCCAAGCCCAAGTTAAGGGTGGAGCCTGGGACCGTTCCCTTCGGTCCATTTCCTTATTTACCCAGGAAAAGTGTACAAGTCTTCTTACCTGAGTCTTCATACCACTGGGATTAGTTTATGGCCTTTTTTTGTGTGTGTTTGTTTTTTCTTCTTATTAGCAGAAAAGATTTAGACTCAGATGTTCTTTGCTTTAAATTAAACAACTTTCTTGATAAGAAATCAAAACAAAGAGAGGAGAGGGAGGGAGGGGGCGGTAGAGAAACAGAAAGGGTTGGATATAACTGCTGAGACGTCGAGCCTGTCACCTGGTAGCATTTCCGGTGGGTAGGGGGTGGTGTGTTCCTTGGGCCATAGCTCTAATCTTCTGCTTTTTCCCTGGCTGTACCCGGGATCCTTCGAGGAGCCTCCCTGTCCTGACGTAGAGCTGTAAGGGACCCAGCTCCCTCTGCAAAATAGGGGTTCGTCTCTTTACAAAGGAAGCTAGAACATTTATGTTCACGAGGTAGCTTGCCTTCATGGAAGCCACAAGACTTGTCCTGAAGTCCTTTAATTTTATGAAACAGTTCTTTTCTCCAACCCAGCTTAATCTTAGGCATTTCTCAGATGCTGAGTTGGGGGCAAAGGGCGGCTGTCTGGTTTGTGCACACTGAGGGTGATGCAGAAATCCCACCTAGATTAGAATCGAGTACGTAGGTTTCCTTCTGCAAAGCCCTTGGCTCCTATAAAACACCTGCCTTGTGCTTGTTTTGGCGGTTAGGGTTAGGGTTAGGGTTAGGGTTAGGGTTAGGGTAGGCTGATGGGGCTCTGGTGTCTCAGAAATGATGATACTCTGCTCCGTATTCAGTGAGAGTCTGAGGTTCCGGGTGGATCACAGTAGACAGTGTTACTGGACGCTTGTCACTGTGCTGGGGGTGGCGGTCAGTTGTGGCATTCAGCTGTCATCCAGCCAAGGGCTGAGAGAGACGTGCAGAGGGAAAACAGATGCCATTCCCAGGCAAAGAAGAGTGTGGTGGGGACTTAATGGTTCACCAAGAAAGATGACAGGTAACAGACTGTACAGACGAGCCCCTCTTACCTGGGGGAGTTGGGTACCAACCCGGAGTACCCTGCGGCGGCGGCCTTGGAAGGGAGGTCCTGAGGGACTCTCAGGATAGACAGCCATCTGAAGGCACCTAGTGTGTCTGCCCTTTTCCCGCAGGAGAACTTGAGAGGGAGCCGAGCACCGCTGAGTGTGGCTGGGAGAATGGCAGAGAATGCTAATTCCAAGATCAGCCCCTTTGTGCTTCTAGGCTTAGATGTCACTCCTTCCTCAGGAGACTGCCTGTCCCTGCCCCTGAAGGGGACCTTGAATAAAACCCTCTCTGCTCACTTGCAGATTTTTATCTCTAGAGAACTATTTATCCACTGTTTTTTCTTTCTTTCTTTTTTTTTTTTTTTTTACAAAAACAGCCTTCAGAGTCAATCACACAGCAGAAGATTAAAAGAGAATGCCAACATCTGAGATTCAAAACATTATAATAAACATAAAAACAAGAAAGACCTTGCAATCAGCAGATTTAAAAGCCTGGAGCAAGAGCCTTCTTTTTTCTGTTTCTTTAAGCAGATGGAGTTAGAGAGGAAACCTCTTGCCCCCCATCCCCAACCATGTCTCACACACACACACACACACACACACACACACACACACACACACTGCATGCACATACTATACACAGGTGCACACTTTCTACACTCGCCCAAGGCTCTAATACCTGCTTGGAAGTTTATCATTTCCCTATAACTAATGGTAACGAAAACACACCTGTATAATGTACATTTTAGTTGCAAACTTGACACTGAAACCATGGTGGGTTTCAGGGATATTTTTAAGTGTTGTTCTAGCTCTGAGTATGTTCCCATTGGGGACAGCAGGGAAGTAACTACCTATCATGATTTTAAGATATAATGAAAAATGTCTGAGTAGGGTTTCTTCCTTCCACTCCTTCCTTCCAAGCCAAAATTGAGCTTGTTGTCTGCTTTGAAACCAGGGTCATAGCCGAGCGTGGTGGTGCACGCTTGTAATCCCAGCATTTGGGAGGCTGAGACAGGAGGATCGTGGTTCGCGGACAGCCTTAGCTACTTAGTGAGGCCCTTTGCAACTCAGTGAGACCGTGTTTCAAAATAAAGAAAAAAAATAGGGCTGGGGTGCGTAGCTCAGAGGTAGAATGCCCCTGGGTTCCATCCCCAGAGCAGCAAGAAAAAAAAAATTATATATGTATATATATTACATATATATACATATATACATATATACATTGCAGATGGCCACATTGTCAGTCTCAGGGAGGCTAGGGACCTGGGTGCACACTTGGAATATGAAACCCCACTGGAAACAGAATGAGAAAATCCCTTTATGGATGAAGTTCAAGCTAGAATGTTGAGGACTGCGTTGGATGTGAAGAAGGAAGAATCATAACCCTAGCCCAAAGAAGTTACTATTTCCCTTGATGTATATTTCCTTCTAGTATATATAGTAAAGCATTTCAGTATTATTTTTTTGGGAGAGATAAAATATTGGTTATGCCAGTTTAAAACAGATAAGAAATAATTGTGCTTATCTATTCATTCAAGAGTACAGCCATAATCAGAGGCTTATATAATTACCCAGGTTGTTTCCATGCAGACTGTAGTAAAATTTCATGGCAGTTTGTAGAATGAAACTTCATAGAAACTAGATTCAAAAAATGCTAGCATTTTAAAAGTCATTTAATCTGTCTGCTTTCAAAAGAAGCATAAACAGGATCTTAAATAAAAAGCTTAATATAGATTAAATTAAAGCCAGGCGTGGCAGCGCACGCTTGTAATCCCAGCATTTGGGAGGCTGAGACAGGAGGATTGTGGTTTGCAGCCAGCCTCAGCTACTTAGTGCGGCCCTTTGCAACTCAGTGAGACCCTGTTTCAAAATAAAGAATAAAAAATCGGGCTGAGGGTGTAGCTCGGAGGTAATACACACACACACACACACACACACACACACACACACACGTATATATATATATATTAAATTAGAAGGAGAAAGATAAGTTTTTAGCCTTGAGGGTTGTATATTATGAAGCTGGTAGCAGCTGTATTTTATTTTATTACCAGCTTTCTGACGCACAACTGCCTCCCAAGGATATTTGCCATGATTCACTCGTC